>NW_021940535.1:3456120-3538531 GCF_001715985.3 Manacus vitellinus
GACGCTGCGAATGCAGCGGAGGGTGTCATAGAGTTACAGAATATGCTGAGTTGCAAGAGACTCACAAGGATCATCGAGTCCAACTTCTGGCCCCGCAGAGGACCATCCCCAAGACCATCATGTGTCTGAGAGCGTTGTCCAAGCGCTTCTTGAGCTCGGGCAGGCTTGGTGCTTGGAAAGTGCTCCCCACTTTCTTAGGGAGCCTGTTCCAGTGCTCAACTACCCTCTGGGTGGTTTTTCCTAAAGCTCCCCTGACACAGCTTCATGCCGTTCACTTGGGTTCTCTCGCTGGTCGCCAGAGAGAAGAGATCAGTGTTTGCCCCTCCTCTTCCCCTCACGAGGAAGTTGTAGACTGCAGTGAGTTCTCCCTTTAGTCTTTTCCAGGCCAAACAGGCTAAGTGACCTCAGCCGCTTCTTGTATGGTTTCTACTACATACCCTTCACTGTCCTCATTGCCCTCCTTTGGATACTCTCTAGTAGTTTAATATCTTTCTTTTATTGTGTTCTGTTGCATCATGTCTCAACCAGGGTTTTTTTATCGAGGGTCCCTCTCCTCAGCATCCTAGTTGGGAGTTTCCTCAGTCCGTGCCTTGCTGGAGCTGGCAGGTGTCCCACAGCCGTGGCTTCGGCTGCAGGGCTAAGCTGTGGGAGGCCTGCAAAGAGAGAATTGCAGTCCCCCAGCTAGCTGCCACCGCACAGACCTCCCAGCAATTCAGGTCCCCCCAGCTCTGCCCACACCTGAACTTCCTGCCAGAGATCTGCTCTTTTATGGTGCTTCAATATTATTTTTTTCCAGGACAAGCCCTGATCCAATGGACACCATAAAACAACTCTTGTGTAGTCAAATAAAATTGAAACACTCAACAGAATTTCTGCAAGTGTCTGTCCAGCAATCCCCCCCAAAAACTCTGGCTCCAATCTGACCGTCTAATTCCACACACTAATATTTAATTTAATCACTGCTGTCTTTAGCTCATCTTTTTCATTCCAGATTTATCCCTCACCATTGTCCCACATAAGCTGGTGTCCCTGTCAGAGTTTATTTAAGCGAGCTGTCCAGCACTGTCCCTGAGCTCAGCACTTAGGCCGTAGCATTTGTAAAGTGTGTGTGTGAGTGCTGCTGGATTATGTCATCCCGAGCCTTGGCTTGCGGTTTTGATTCATGTGAAATTAACTGATGAGTGTACCAATAACGTCAGAGTGTATTCCGCTGCTGTTCCTTATTGCATTCTACCTGCTTTGATGTTTGTTGTGTGTGCTTCCTGGCTGAGGAATTGTGTAAGGCACTCTTCTCAGTGCTGTTGCCAAGCCAGTTTGTTTTGTTATCCAATATTCTGTTATTCCATCTTATGTACACTTTTTGCCTTACCGTTGTGATTTAGTGGAATACTATCTGCTATTTTATTCTCCGGTATAAAACTGTTTCTTCCCATGGAGGACTTCTAGTGGTTTCAAGTCAACTCCTGTCATCAGGAGTTGATTACATTGTTTTGCATTGCTTAGTTGTTACTGACAAAATAATTGACAATTGAGATGTTGCTACGTTGTAGCAGAAATTAATTAATACTGCTTGCTAGGACTTGTAAAACTCCTGGGGTTGTGGAAGGTGAGAGCTGGCAGAAACTTGGTATGGAAAGACAATCAGCAGAGCTAAAGGACATGCAGATATGACCAAAAAAGAGACAATGAGAAATACAGCACAAAAAAGGGAGCGGGTGGCCTCTTCCTACACTCCTAAGAAGCCCTGGCATTAAGAGACTGTTTTGTATGCACAGTTGCAGGTTTTTTAACCTCTCTTCGTCTCCTCCTGCCTTTCCACTACCATCTCTTCTTTGTGGGAATTGGTGGCCTTTAGGTTCAAGGTGGTCTGAGTCCTATATGTCTAATTACCTTCTGAAGAATCTGTTTCATATATTTCAGACCCGAAGAAGGATTTTGTGCCAAAAGCTTGTCTACAGTTCCCAGCTATGCCTGCGTTGGCCCAACTACCCCTGCAGGCCTTTTTTAGTGGTACTTTTGCAGCGATGAAAGCCATACAATATCCATCCAATTTTGGTGAAATCTTATTGGTATTGAAAGATATTCATTATTCATAGATACTCCTTCTGAAATTTCCACATGGAAAGAGAAACAGATAGTGTAAGACACTGTAATACCAGTAGAGCTATGTCCATGCTGGGGGCTATTTGCTGTTGCTTCTTTCCAGGCTGGTGTCTCCCTGTACCCACTGTCACCACCCTGGGGACCCAGCTTCTCTTGCTATCCTGGCCACTCCTCTCACAGCCACACATGACTCCTCCAGAGCCCATATCATGTTCCATCTCTGGAAGAACCACTCCCCCCACCCTCCCAATCTTATCCAGATCTGGAGCTCATTTAAATGTTGAGGTTTTTAACTAGCCACCTGAATAAGCAAACAACCTTATGGCAGAGAGAGCTCCAGGCTGTATACAGGGATCAAACAGCAAGTAGGCACATGACTGGTTTAAGCTAACCTAACTCTACTGTGCGGTCGAAAGAGTTGTGCCCTCCTGTTTGGCTGTGTGTTGTACCACTTCCATCTGGTTGGGGATCTGATTCATTTGGAAAGTGGGTGGGTTTTTTGGATTTTTTTGGACAAGATTAATTATGAGATTGGACGTGTCCCACATCCTGTAGAACACGTGGCTGTACAAATGGGAGCATGGTTATTGAATCCAAGGGCTCTGAGTTACATCTGCCTCTAATCACTCCCATATGCGTTCTTTCCCGTGTTCTGCTATGCGTTAAGGTTTCCTATCATGTGCTAATTGATTCATTACTTTATGCTAAGCATACTGTTACGTGCTAATCATTAACTGTCCCATATGTTGAACTTATGAGGCACATCTTTAAATTCTGTATCTCCTGGTCTGCCAATCCCCCTTTATGTAATATCACATATATGTTGGAGACCTTCAGACTTTAAACTTCCTGCTTGTTAGTTTTGTGTATAATGCTTGAGTTACCCTCTGGAGCTCCTCCTTATTTCAGTTGTGTAATGACTGTAATTAAAGCTGCTGTGGCATAGGTCTGTGCCTTAGCCTATGGTAATACAACATGTTTGAGAGCGGACGGAAAAAGTTTTGAAACATCCTGTGACGTATTTGAAACAACCAGCATAGTAATGTCAGCATAAACTCTGTGTGCAGGTCAAGTTATGTTAGACTATGGAAGTTTTGCAAGAGTTAAAACTTCATAACTGGCTCAGAAAATGTGACTCTGGAAGTTTTCTCAAGGAAATGTAGCTGAGAGGAGGCCAAGGGAGTTCCTGAAGTCTTTCTAATAAGGAAGTTAACTGGTCAGAAACGAGTGAGAAAAGATGGAAAGAAAGGTGTGTCACTCTCAAAATCCCAATCTGCAGAATTTCAGTATAAAGGAATAATGACAGATTTCTTCCGGTATGACTACTTACACAGCACACCCTAAGATTTACGAGAAGCAGGTTGAATTAAACACACTTGTGTGTAAAACAAAAAAGGTACTGAGTTCTCCAGCGTTATTTCTATTTCATGTTTGAGATGAATGAGTACAGAACTTGATCCTTTGTACATGTAGTCCCAATGTGACACAGTTCTAGTTTCCATGTGGAATTCAGACCATCCTCATTTCATACACTGCTCATTGCAGTAACTGCTGGCCTGGGGGTAAATAACTGCACCCTCACAGGCTTTTATCTTCCAAGCCCTTAAAGTAGCAGCTAAAAGTCCTGTTGCGTGTAGATAAGAAACGGCAAGTGAAGAGGCTAGGCGTAAGATATGGGTAAAAAGTGGCTTTCCTAGGAAAATCTAGTGCTTAAGCACAGTATGTTGTGGGCCAGGAAGCAATCCCTGTAGAAAGGGAGGCAAACAGTCTTTAATAAGAGCTTGCCTAACATCTGGCCTGGGCTGTCCCAGCATCTGCTCTCTGTATACCTGCTGCTTGGGCAAAGCCAGGCAGAGAGTGATCTCTTTCCCACTCCCAATTTCCCAGTGTTGAAGCTCCCAATTTCCTGTGCACAGATTCATCCTGCAGTGTAAACCCTAGGGGATGCAGCTGGGCAGACACAAGCATTGCTGACGTAAAAGTGTCTGCAGGCCATCGCAATGAGTGGGCTCTGGGTAGTGCCTGGCTGGGGTTACAGTCCCAGACTTGGGCTCGTTACCTGGTGTGCAATGTCAAATCACACACAGAGGCGATGTATGTCTATTTCTTTATTCTAGTTTGTGCAAAGTAGGGAGTTGGTGGTAACCCACAAAAGGCTAGCTTCCCCATCATCAGAACTTTACATTACTTATACGTTTTAGCAAACAAAATATCAGTATTTATTGGCTACAAGTTACATAGTGCTCTCATTAAGTAGTATTCTATATTCTATTGGTTCAATGATTCACCTCTTATGCAAATTAGTCCTCATACTCAGTCTTCTCCTGCTTTTGAGTCGGTGGTTTCTAGAGTCGGTGTGCTGTGAGTCAGTGGCTGTGATTTCCCCCTGCCAAAATCCCTTTTACCCAGTTAGCACTTTAGATTGTTGGCACTGTTTGTTCCTCCTTTGGACCCTGTCTTGGGTGTTCTGCCAAGAATCCTTGTGGTCTGTTAGTTCAGCATTCCATAGTGACTGATTTCAATAGATATATAATCCTAAGTTCTCTTTTTCCCTGTTCTTTTTCTGTGGATGCATTTACTGAGGCATATTGAGCATATACAACGCCTTTTATTGATATGTAGTTTATCTATTTGGAGACCGTACGTCAGGGTGATGACCGCTGCGCAGGCTTAACTGGGGGTCTCGCACGGGTCCCCAGGGAGGTGTCACAGAATGACACTGTGCCCCTCGGTAGCCACGTGCAACTTTCTTGGTGTGTCCTAAGCAAAAGCTCCCAGCACCAGCTGCCTCTGGCTACAGCCCGCCCCTATGGAGCCTTATTGGATTCCTGGCCGAGGGGGTGTTGCTGCCGCGGCGGCGATAGGGCGTGCGGTCGGTGATATGCCGGAGCTGCGGAGCGTTGTGTAAGAGGGAGCTGCAGGGAGCAGTGGAGAATTACACAGGATCACGTTTCTCCTCTGTGATCTTACGAGGTTAGTGGCTATTACTTAATCCTTGCTAACTGTAATTAGGATTTGGATGCAGCGCTTTCGTCTTTTGTCCCCGCCCCCCGCAGCCCTCCTCAAGGTTGCTCGCTGCCGGCGGTCCCCCCTCGGTGGCGAAGGATTGGGGGAGTCCTGCGAGTCACGTTGCTCCAAAGACACCCACCACAGCAGAGGGAGAGGCCAGCGCTTGGGGAGAGGGGTCACGGAGAGAAAGAATAAAAGGGACAAGTCTTTTGTTTGGAAGAATATCCAGGGTGCGGTGAAAGAAGAGTATTAGCCTGTAAATGATGTGGAAGTAACCGATAAGCATCGTGGCGTGGCCAGGGCACTTCATGGTGAGAGTGTGAGAGGTCATATAAAACCTTTCCTACAAAGTGGCTTCTGGGCTTGTTTTGAGAAGTGCTGAACTTCCTCCAAATCCTGTTAAAATCCATGTTTACTGCAGATGTTTGACACTCCCTTCTGAACCAGCAGACTGTACCTCAGTTTACCCACGTGTAAACTGGGGATGAGAATATTTTCCTTTTATAAAGGAACGAGGTGGGCACATGTTTCATGCAGCTTTTAGTGGGAGAAAGGTGATTCTTATGTTCTCAGATACAGTACAGAATCTCTGTGTAAAACGATGACACTTTATTAGTAATTACTTCATGCTCTTATCACAGCTATTGCCTATCTCTATCTTAAAAAAAAAGAAAAAGATGCATCAAGTCTCAATCTATATACAGCGAAAAGACAAGCTCAGCCTTTATATACTTCCCGGCACCATGCTGAACTTCTGTGTTGGAGCTTGTTAAAAAAAGAAAACAACCAGTGTTAATTAGGGCAACAGTTTACTTAACTGATTTTGTGTGAAATAATTTTTATCCAATTCCTTGCATTGATTTGCCAAATTATTTTTTGTGGAGTGAGGATAGTCTTTCACCTGTTGGTTCTCTGATTACAGATGTGAACACAGAATGACACTGTGCCAAAAATCAATAACATAGTGTTTGAGCATCTTTCTGTCATTTGTGTCAATAAATGAGGGAATGAAGACAAATCTGTTTCAATAATGTAAATCCAAATTGCAGTTTAGTCTTTGCAAAATAAAGAGCAATAGGTTAATATTTTAAGTTATTTTAAGCATATATAAGAAAGCCTTAAAGTCTTACTAGAAACAGTCACAAGCAGTGTATGCCACTTAGATATTAAATAATTGATAGTGAAATATTACCAAATTATATATTTCTTCCCATTGGATCAGGGAACTTCCTCTGTACTGGAAGGCTGATGATTTTGGACTTGTGCTCCTGGATTTACATCCACATGGTCAACAAACTGTCCTCTCAGTTTCTTCAGACAGTGAACTGAGTTACTGTTAGTAAGTAACTGGAGTTTGTCAATGAAGTATGGTCTGTGTTATCCTTAAAGGAATAGCAATGCTTATTTTGTAGAGCTAAAAAAGCAGAATCAATCTTTGTAGTTTTCAACTTCTCATTCTTAGTGTCCTCATTATTTTCGAAATTATGCTAACTAGATGTTTCAATGCCCACTCCACACACCCCCTGAAAAAACCCAAGCCCAACAACCCAAAAATACCACCACATTCAGCTCTGAGAGACTTCATTTTAAAGGTCAAAGGACAGACTTTTTTTTTATTTTTTTTTTTTTTGTAATGAAGAACAGCTGCTGTATCTACAGACTTTGAAAAGTAGGCTTAGCAGATGGGAACAGGACCACTTTGCTCTCTCCGCTAAAAATGAACTGTCATGGTCAATACAAGTGAAGATAAATGGATACATTAACTGACCAGTTTTCAAATTAAAATGAGAATCACTTTCTATGTTATGCTTTGGTGTCAGGACTTCAGTAAGATGGAAGACTGGAATGCACACTGGCATTTTTGCTTTTTAATGATGACTCTGAAATAACCTCAGCTTCATCCGTCTTGCAGAGAAGATATTGCACTGTATGTTGTGCAGATATGTTGTAGGAAGCTTCACTGGGTGTTTTCCATTACCACTGCTGCAGTCCATTGAAGCTCTGTCTGTGTTGCCATCCCTGGCTAGGTAAGCAGCAGTCAGGAGATAAAACTAAACTGAAGCTGGAAAGAAGTGGAGTAGATAACAGAAAGAGCTTGGATGGATATGATAAAGCAGTTTTTGCAGTGGGAAAACAATTCCCTGGAAAGGAATTTCTGTGTTTCAAAAGGTGATAGAGCAACATCAGCATATGCTGGACTGCGAATAACTTTTTCACCTCTAATTTTCACACAACCGTAGATCTTTCTGAAACTTGCAGGTAGTGCTCAGTGTATTAAAATAACTTACATTATGCTTGTACTGTATGTTATTAAGCAAGACATCAAAAAGGTTGCTTCACTGAGGTGGGAGGGAATGGAGCTTAGGGAGGAAAAACAATCTAAAAGTCAAGACGCCAGCTTAATCCCATAGTTAAAGAAACCCCAAACCTCACTGGATGTATACATGTCATGTTGTAACTTAGTGGAACAAAGGTTGCTGAGGGCCTATCCCCCTTCTCTGGAGCTTGCCTTGAACTATGGCAAGTGTTCTCTCGCCTGTAAGGCCTAATTGTTGGGCTTACATCTTGAAACTTTATAAAATAATTGTAATTATAATAAAAAATAAATATACATTTTACTTGTTTCTTCTCTACTAAGCAAAAGGAGCTTTGGCTTTTTACTTAACTGAACTTAAATATTCCCTAGACTGCAACCCAGACAGAGCTCTACTGTCTCATTAGAAAACATTGAAGAAAACACACCTGACTGGGAAAGATAATGAAATGCTTTCGCTAATCCTGTTCCTCCAGATGAGCACAATCCACCACTTTAACAACATGAGTTCAACAGTTAGCATAAACAAAGCAGGTTTTGGTTTTTTTTAATCTTCTTTCTTTTCAGTATACCATTATAAACCAGTTAGAAAGAGCCTGTTTGGGGCAACTAGTGTTCCTGTTGTGGTAACTATCCTAAATGCTAAATTAAAGGCTACACTACATTGGCTAATAAAACAAACTCTCTTGGCTCAAGTAATGTTACCATGTTTATTAGCTTTCCCTTATAGCGAAAGGTATAGGCAAAAAGGTATATTTATTGTCTCGTCACTACCTTTGTTCTGTGAGTGAGAGGAGAGGAAAGCTGTGGGAAAGAACACGGAATTATTAAATAATCCCTAAATTACAGAAAGAAAGAAAGAAGTTATACAGGATGTGAGGGGTAAAATTGAGACCACAATTGTTCTAATTGAAATGCCATTCTTTGCTATGCTAGAAGCTGTAAAGCTTTGTGACCCTTTCTGTTGCTAGGGAGAGCAGCCCTTAGTCAGTATTTAGTGTCTTTTGTTGGCACCGACACAGATTAGCCACAGAAGACTGGTTAGTCTGTTATTTGGTGATGAACACAGAGACTGAGGTGGCTTGCTCATACTTGTCTTTGGAGTAATTTGCTAATTTTTCTCAGACGTAGCTGGAAGTGGGATCAGCAGGTTGGTATAGATCTCTCTGTGCCTAGTCTTGGTGACAGAAAATACACATGTATGAAGGACTGAGAATTTATTTTGTTTTTTGGTTGCCATTACATCAGATTCATAAAATTTGGATGGAGCAGGCAAATTAGCTCCTGGTTTGTGTCTTTTTTTTTTTTTTTTTTTCTCATAAGCATGGAGTACTTGACTTTTCAGTTTGAGTATCCTGGAGTGCACTGTCTGTAAGAAACAGTTCTGAGGTATCTGAGATCTTAGGTTCATCATCCAGAAATCAGCATAAGCGATCTCAGCAGCTGCTGAAAATGTTTGCTCTAGGAAACGTGTTTTTTGTTTGGCCTTTAGATTTTTTTAAATCTATTTTACATGTACTTACTTGCATAGTGAAGTGAGATAGCTATCCATGTATTTAGCCCAGTATTTACAAATTAAGGCAAACTGTCTGTTTTTTATAAGCCTGGCATCTGTAATGAGACCTTAAGACTGAGGGCTCTTGAAAAACTATTTTCAAAATAAATAGGTCATTTGCCTGACTCTGTTTAAAAATAGGAGTTTCCAATGCAGTCCTTCCTGTATAGGTCCTGGTGACAGTCATCCTGATCTAGTAATATTTGCAATATTGACACAATGAAGACATGGCGAAAGAACCATAAAAATAGCCGTATTATATGATAATATAAACAGGGTTTAAAGTGGCTGGTCCTCTGTTTTAGGGAAGATAAGAGCTTCACATCCTTTCTCCTCTTGCCCTCCAAGCAGGGAATGTGGCCATGTGATTCTCTGGCTGCTCTGAACCCAGTTTTTCTGTTAAGACTCCATCGAAGAGGATGCTGCTTTCTCAAGAGGGCAGAGATGAAGACCACAGTCTTTATTCCCTGGTGTCTTTAAAGAAGCCCTAATTTTGAACCAGGGATACGCATGAGGCACCTTGTTTCCCTGGTGGAAGGTCAGCAGTTTTTTTGTATTCATGTACTCAAATTGAGAGCACCTTTCAGAAACAACTGCTGGTCTGTTGCATGTTACCATCCCTGTCATTTGGCTGGTACCTTTTAGCATCAAATGGCATGTAATATCAGAAACAAAATGTTTTTAAAACACAGGAGGGAAAATCCTCCTATCCTAGATGCTGCTAAGTTATCAACTCCTAAGAAGCATGAAGGTGCTGATAACACCAGAGATTAATTTTCTTTTGGTTAAATGACTACTTAATGAGGCTTTAACTCTTCATCTTTTGCCTGTGGGATCTCATACTACTATGCTGACTGAGATGGCCTTTTTCATACAAAGAATCCTCATCAGCAGGGAGAACTCATGCAGTTGCCAAGTCACTCTCCATCATATTCAAAAAGTCATGGCAATCAGATGAAGTCCCTAGTGACAGGAAAAAGGAAACATCACACTTGCAGCAGAGGGATTGGACTAGAAGATCTTTAAATGTTTCTTTCAACCCAAACCATTCTGTTGTTCTAACAAAGCAGATTCCTTTACAGTGTGCCCATTATTATTTTTAATTTACAGCTCCTACATTACCTTATTTTTGCTTATTGGCCTATCTGGAATAAACTTTCCTATTCCAGATTGTGGAACTAAAATCCATTGGGAGGAAAAAGCATCCAGCCTTACAGCAAGTGTAGTCAAATGGCTTGTGATCTGTAAGTCTGTCTCACAAACCATTTTTGGGCCATTTTTTGCTCTTTTTCTGACTCAATCCTAAACAGAGCCAATGGATCTGAGTGGTCTCAGAGGATTATTACAGATTACTACAGGCAGTTGTCATTCACATACTCTGAGCTGCTGAGGCTCCATTGCTGCCTTTATGTACACAAGTCTGACCATGGGAGGGAAGAACAGAGACTTAGTGTCCAATATCTAAGACAGGCATCTGTAAAACAATGACAGCTTACAGATGCCCATGTGTAGTGTTTGTGTTTATCATATTAGTGTAAGATGCCTTATGTTTTCCATTTCTAATAATAAAGAAAGAGATTGTTTGAAACTCATTTTATGGAGGGGCCACAGTCATGCCTGAGATTTGGATGGCTTAAATAATAGATAATAAACTTAAAAAGTTAACTTTCTTCCCAGAACCTCAAAATACTTTCTTGGGTTATGGTAGCAGAGAAGAAGGGATTTAGATGGGTATTTTAAAAAGGAGCAAGGCTGAATAAAGCAATGATCAGGATTGGTGTTACATTTTAAAATTACTGTTGGTGGCACAGGATGGTGGTAGTTCAGCACAGCCACTCTCTTCAGAACGCAGTGACCTCTTTGGCTGTTTAAAGGAATGGTGCAGTTAAGGACGTGAACTTGAGTTGGGGTCAAATCTCGTCTCCAACAGTAACTGTTAAATCACTTCACCAAAATATTGTAGAAAAAGTGGGGTGGATATATTCTAGTAAAATCCAGTTAATAGAGAGAAATGTCTGCATTATGTTTCAAATGCAAGTATTGACTCTAAAAAATCTAGTGCTTCCATGATCCTGTTATTTTTCTACCTCTTTTACAAGGTATATTCCCCTCTTTCAGTGCCCCAAGTATTGTCTGCTCCTGAACCTTTGCAATAGCTGTTTTAGTTATTTCAAAGTTAGGTGCTTGTGCCAATTCTGTCTTTTATGGAATATTATCCATTTGTTCAGCCACAGTTGTTATAAATAACGTAATAGTCCACACTGAGTACATGCAGTTGGCAGAGGAAAGAAGAGGAGCGATACTGAATTCTTTTATCCCAATTGCATGGCCATGCTGTTTCTGAATGAGTTGTGTATTTAAAATACTCCTCTGAGCAGGCAGTCAGCTTCACTAAAACCTTCCAGCTCCACATCTTTGAAAGCAGATTGTGAGGAATAAAGGGGAGCTGGGGGTGTTTAAGTCTATTACCCAGTTATAGTTATTTTTACATAAATTTTGGAGAGGGTCTTGAGTTTTTGTAAGCTCTGCCAGCAGCTTCACTGTCCCCAAACTGACAGAAGTTAACAAAGTATGTAGAATCTATGATGCCCTTAATATACTGGGACAATCCATCCTGTACCCTTCTCCAGGCTGTCCCTGCATGGACTCAATCATCAAGTCCGTTTATAGTTTTTGATGAGTTTTGTATTCATTACAGATTCACGTGTAGGAGTTGAAATGTATATCCATCTTTCACTTAACATGTTTTAAATAATAGATAGTTTGGGAGTGGCTTGAGCCAAGTTGAATCTTCTACTTTGCTTGAAGTTGGACCTAACCTGATGGCAGTTTTCTAGGTCCTTTTGGAGACTTTTTGGAACGATAAATCTGGGGATTGTGAATCTGTAAAGAGGAAGACAGTTGTAAATAGGAACCATTTTGTAGGTTGTCCTTTTTCTTGTTTATCAAGCCCAAGACTGAGCACGTCAGGCTCTAGCTTGGCATGCTTGAAGGATCAGGTTTAGACATGCTCAGAGATGACTGACTGTACAGGCAAATCAAACCTAGTGATAATTTAGCCATGTTCTTGGCATATAAAACTACATCTCTGCTCACAGAAATTGCAGTGTTTGATGTGGGTAGACCTAAGAATTGGAAGAGGAGACGTGGCGTTTGCTTCTGCATTGTGTTCAGTTATACACAAAGAAAGCATTGTTTTTCCTAAAACACTTAGCATGGAACCTTATGTGCAATTGCAGTACTGTGGGAAATATGCTTTTACAGGTTTTCTGTAACCTTAAATTTTTTTTTTTATTATTTCATTTTCTTATCAGGTTTTAGGTAGGATACCAAATACCCCCCTCTAGTGGCTGATACTTCAGTAAAGGTGTTTTGCTTTTTTGGGACAATTATAACAGATGAATAGCACATCAGGACTACTTGACTGCTAAAGCACATTGATTTACAGACTAACTCTTCATGAGAGAGAGGCTGGCCTATCTCATTCTTGAGTGTTGTGTTGCCCAGTAACATGAAAAATACTGAGCTCTAAAGTTAGGAGTGAATAACCTCAATTGTTAATCTTCATTCAAAAGTTTCTCCTTTTCCCTAGTCTTGAGCAATGTCTGACATTGGTAGATTTCCAAAATGTAATATGAATGGAGAGAAACCATTGCATTTTTCAGGCCTTACTATGGAGTTGTAGACTTGATAAAATGGCAGAGGTGTTAGAGCATGATTTTTAAAAATAGATCATTATGCAAAACTTTATCAATTTCCTAAGTTGTCTCAATCTAGTTATTAAAAAAAAAACCACTTTATCTTACTCTCAATTTATTTTAGAAGGGTGAAAATATTTTTTACTGCTGGATAGAGGATGAGAAAGCTAAAAAAGTATGCTTGTCTGACTAGCTGAATTTCGTGTATATTGTCTGCTCTGAAGAGAGTATGGGGCAGGCCTCTGGTGTTATAAGTTGCTATCATACTAACGATGCTGGCAGAGGGTTTCATCAGCCATGGTAAGCAATATCTTTATGGTGACTGCAGCGTGTAGCAGGAGTGCTTTTTTTGTTTGGGGAATTCTCAAAATAGGTCAGCCTGTTACAGATCTGGGATGCAGTGACCTTTAGTGGACCGGAAGATAGGTATCATCTATTGGGTTGAGTCCATAAAGATATTAATGGAACATACTTGTAGCTGGATATGTGTTTTGTTCTTGTGCCTACTAATATTACAGTAAACAGCAAGAGCTCTTATTTCTTAATGGGCTCGTAGGAGTATTCTCATTGAGATCAATGGGATTACTTGCGATTAAAGCTAAGCATGCATATAATTCCTTTTAGGTTTCGAGTTTCAGATTAATTTAACAGCAAGAGAAGGGAAAGAAGAAATCTCTTTTTGTGTTATGCATTATAGGGCATGGTTTTATATAGATATTTCAATACAAACTTTAGTTACAGTCATATTTTCTACGTGTCTGTTCTGTGTGGAATTTCCTACAGAGAAGAAGAGAGGTTGTAGTAATACCTACTTCTTACATTGCACTTATTGTTAGTAGGTCTGAGAATGCTCTACAGAGAGAGAGAGGTTTCTGCTGTTCTGGAACTGGGAGGACTGATGAGGAAAGGGGGTGTGATTTGCTTTCTTTAGGTCACCCGGTAAACTTCTCAGAGAAAGTAAGAATACAGCCTGGAAATATGGGTTTCCTGCATCTGCCCAGCACAGCTCTGTGTTCTTTAGGCCCTCTGAAGAAGTAAGAGCTTGTAGAAAGGAGTGCAGTAATTGGCAGGAAAATTCAGGGGCAGATGTAATAATTGAGAAAATATTTCAGAACATTTTTCTGTAATTGTTCATCATCACTTCCACTTGTATTACAACAAAAGGTTGGAAGCCTCTTTGGCATTAGAGTTTACCTGCAAAGTACTTGTGAATCCATCAGGTGATGTGGAGAAGCCTCTTCTCTCAGTAGGTGATACAGCAAAAACAAAATGAGCAGCATGAAGGAGGGAAGGAAATGGGCTGAGATTCTCAGGCATGTCTCAGCTCCCTGCCCTCGTGATTAGCTCTGAGTAAAGTTTCCCCAGAAATGCAGGTATGGATAAGTAGTCCTCCAATCATTGTTTTTACCAGAATATGAAAAGCTCTCAAAAAAAAAAAAAAGTGTAAGAGTCAGCACAAAATAATAATATCTTTGTATGAAATAGATGTTCAAGCAGAGTCTCAGCTATTACTGTTCAGACACTTAGCTGTGCAGACACTTTACACTGGGGGCTTTATTGCTCTGCAGGGAAGCCAGGAAATATGGTTCATGGTCCACAGGGACCTGGCAGAGTTCAACTTTGTGACAGCTCTGGTGTTTTATGTGGGTGTTAAATCAAAAAAAGTGGTGGAGGATGTGTCTCATACCTTTTTTTTTTTCCTTTTTGAGTTAGAACCGTTTTTAGCTTTACAGGGGTTATTTTCTCAGGCACAGATTGGGACTGTAGCAATAATATTGTTTGATCTCATGGAAAATTAGGATCTGTGAATTGCTGATAGCTCCAAAACATAGCTCATTGTCCTGAATAGACTTTACTCCAAAGTAATTGGCTTGTTGCTTGTTAAAACACTCTTCTCTTCTTCTATCACTGGCTTTCAAAAAATGTTATAGCACATTAAAGCCTGAAATAAATTTTGGGGGCGTTTTTTTGTCTCTCTTTGTTTTAGGCATGTGCTAATTAGCCACATAAAGGGACCTTTTGGTTAAAAAGTAGCTGTGATGAGGCTGCAGTTTTGTGCAATTGTTTATTTACCCACCAGAAGTTTCACGAGACTTTCTGAAATTCACTCCAGAATAGTTCCTGGAAAATTACCATTATAAGTAAGGGTTTGCTTTTTTTTTTTTTTTATGGGAATATTTTTATAAAATAAAAAGTGGAGTCCTTCATGAGTCCTTCCTCTTAATTTTCAGGTGCCCCAAAGCAGGCTCAGTTCTTTCCTGGATAGTTTCAGCCTTAGCAATGTAGGTATATCAAAATGTAATTTGACTCTCAGTTTTAAACAAAATGACCTATCTCAAAAGTGTTATTTGCCTTTGTTTTTCCTTTGCATATTAGCAACCAAATCTGAACCCCAAAGGGTGAATACAGACAAGGGAACAGGATGAAATGGTCATTCATACCCATGCATGTCCCTCACAGAACTTCTGTTTCAGTCCTCCACAGGGTGGAATATATCACATATTAAAACCAGATCTTCAGGTTATTCTTTCAGTACTTCTCATGGTGTTATATTACTTTCATGAGATGGTTTTGCTTCAATTATGGAGTTGCAGGCTGTGGAAAGCAGCCCTACTGAGATGGGAGTCAGAACCACTGCAGACTCTGGAGTTAGCAGATTTAGCTTGCAGAACTATGTTCTAACAAAAGTTTTCCTTCTGCTCAGATATTAATGCTGGAGACAGCGTATCTGGTACAAGTGCAGTCCTTTATTATCAACGATCCACTGTGTAGACTAAAGGTGCTTGTTTGGCAGCTGTAACACAGCATCTGGCCATATCTCAATATAACTATATCAACTTCAGCTTTGGCAGCCAGGGAAAACTATAATTTAATTGGTGAACCTGCATAAAAATGTGAAACAATGCACGTGTATTGTTCAAATGGCATTTAAAATGCGGGAAGAAAAGTCCCCTCTGGCTCTTTCCACAGTGGTGCCAGTCAGGATGAGAGACTTTTCCACCGGCAAACCTGTGTAAGAGTTGGTGCCTTAAAGTTATAACTCATTCAGCAGAGCCTGTGTGCCTGCCAAGAGACTGTGGCCTGGGTTTTGATAGCCTGAAAG
The DNA here is from genome assembly GCF_001715985.3 of Manacus vitellinus. Lineage (NCBI taxonomy): Eukaryota > Metazoa > Chordata > Aves > Passeriformes > Pipridae > Manacus > Manacus vitellinus. The sequence goes on from NW_021940535.1 coordinate 3,471,903, forward strand.
ATGGGCAGGAGAGATGAAGAGGTGCTGGCAAGCATTGACATTTAAGGCAGTAACAAACAGCTTTCAAGGAAAATGTACATGGTTGCTCTACAACTTTTAAGTGCTGCTGTTTTCCTCTGAAATGTGGAAACTGTAAATGGTCTTGTCAGGTTTTCAAGACAAATTCTGACTTTATGTTCAATTAATGTTTTGAAGAGAAGTAACAGAGTGTTGGGGGTTGCCTTCCTGTCTGTCTCTTTCTTGCAGAACACTTTACTTTTCTCTTTCTGTATTGCAGCAAATGCAGAGCAAAAACAATCCAGCATTTTGGCATTCAAACAATAATTTTCTTTGCCTTCATTTTTGCTTTGCCTTTTTCTTCAAGTCCTGCCTTTAGTGAGGATTCGTGAGGCCTGGGCTGGGTCTACTTCCAGCAGGTCCTTCAGTACATGCAGAGGTTAAAGTGCCTAAATGGTTTCCTGCAGAACAAAGGGTATTTATGCGTCTGAATAGGCTGCTAAATTGGAGCATTTGTGAATTTTTTCATACAAAAACCCCAACACTAACAGAAGCCACTCTGTTCAGCTTCTGCTTTCCCTGCTCCAGGCAGATGTTTCTTGCTAAGAGTAGACAATGAGAGTAAGATGTGATGGCACAGGCTGTATCATGTACCAACAACCTTGAGTACAGCATCTTCCACTTCTCTGGGTATTTGAAATCAGTGAGTTAGGTCTGAAAGGAATTTCAAATTTTCAACTTGTTGACTTAACAGTGACTGCTGCTGTCTGTCTGTTCCCCTGAAAATTTCTGTTGAGGTTCTGCAACCCTCATCTCGGAGTTTCACTGCAGTAACAGGGAAAACATTTTGGAGGATGTCTAATCCACAAGGCTATTCAAAGGGAGCTCTGGCAAACTTCCTCAGTCCAGCCTGGTTTATATTAGAAGAAAAGATCAGGCGGAATCCAACAGCCTGAAAGGGGCGAGACTTCGTATGACCCCTGGTCAGTATTTAGGCTGAAAACATATTTCCAGTCAGCACATGCACACAGAACACACATGTACACCATGTATATGCATATGTACATGGTCAGTCACAAATCACAGAGCACTCACAGAAACACAGACAGCACCAGCAGTCTCATCTTGTCCCCTTTCTGACTGAGCAAGCTGAAGGTCTGCTAAGTGAGAATATGTAAGTGAGAATATATGTGTATAAGGTGGATCCCTCCAGCAGCCAGGCTCAAACACTCATGGTTCAACTTTTGACTATGCAAAAGTGAACTAACCTTGACAACAGTTTTTTCAGATTAAGTACTCATCTGTGAGGTTTCTGTTACTCTTAAGATATGTGTGGCACTTGAAGTAGCACACATAAAATGACCCAGATGGCAGTGCTTCAGGAAAGCCTCCTGCATCAGTGTTATTTGTGACATGAACTACATGTTATTATATGTGACATGAACTACAAAATATTTTGATTTCTGATGTGAGTCACTCATTCATATCTGTGGGAACAAGACTGTGAAAACTGCAGGGAAAATGCATGAGGCTTACTGAAATTCTTTATATATCATGAGAGAAGGTACCCGTTCTCATTCTGTAATGTCTAAGTATGCCATGAAAAATTTTATTGAAAAAGAAATTGTTCTTAAGTTCTGCCTTTTATCCTGCCTCTCCACGGACTTTGCATTACCTTAGTGATGTTGCACAAAACAGAGGTAAGCCTCACTTCCCTTAAGCTTACCTCAATAAGTGTAAACAGTTCTAAGATGTAGAGGCTGAAGTCCCAGTGTGATTGCATGGGGAGGAACACGCTTGCTGGGTGACTGATCCCTTTGGACATACTCCGTTGTTTGCTTTGCTGCTGAATATTCTTGTTTCATTGCCAAATTTTGCAAGAATGTTTGGGTATTGAGCAATTTTTGTTTTTTTTTTTTACTTCGAGTAGCCTAGATCTACTGCAGGAAATACACAGCAGAAGCACAGAAAGCTCAAGAGCAGAGGAGTGATGGGACAATGATATATCAGTGTAGGATAAATGATCCTCTTCAGCTGAATGCCTTTCTCATCTCTGCCTCTGTGTCATGCAGGGCTCGTCTGCATTGGTAAGAGGAGCCACTTGTGCTGGCTGTCAGTGGGGAAGAGCTCCCACTGCATTTGGCAGCCTCCATCCCCCCTATCCTACTTAAGAGGGCACCCCAGCAGAGCTGGCAGGCCTGCCTGCAACCTGGCCAGGGCAGGTCTTGCTGGAGTGTGGGAGGCATTCCCCACTCACAGTGTGTGAGCATGAAGGTCATCTTTTTCTAATCTTCTCACCAGTGCCTTTGCTTTTGTACAGCCCATTAGAAAAGGGTGGGAAAAATGCTTTTGGACACTGGCTGATGTACTGTTATATCACTTATGGTACTTTTTTTTTTTTCAGTATGATGGGAGCCAAAGTCCAGCAGCCTTGAAAATGCCTCTGAAATCTTTTTTGTCAAAGCTTTAGCCGAGGTCACTGATAGTAAGAAAAAAGCAAGAAAGGCAGGCACAGCAGTTTATGATTTGGGCTTCCTACTTCCTCATTTTTTTGCTTGAAAGATAACTGTAGCTGTTATCCTCATGTAAATGTTTGAAATAAGGAGTAAATTTTTATATATTCATCAGATGAGTATTCTCTATTCTGCTCTCACCTGGTTTGTAACAGTTCTGAAAAACATCTAATTTACTTTTCTCCCTGAGCAGCTGCAGATTTTGTTGTGTGAGCAAAATAAAGGTAATAAAAAGTGGCAGAAGGGATGCAAACATAGCAATTTTTCTGTTAGCTATGTGTATAAGCAATTGTTCTGTAATATACATTTAGTAGCTGTCTCTTTCAGTATGGATACAGTATTAGCCTCCAAACCCTTAACCACCCTTGACTTGGACCAAATGACTGGTTGCTATGGCAACAGGTTGCATAGTAATAGGTTTTGTTCTTAGTATGAAATAATCTTGCTTATCTTAAATATTACTTTTGAGGAGGTCAGAAGGTGTTCATCGTATGAAGCTAGGAAAGTTTTTTTTTCAAAAGAGAGGCAAAAATATTGATATTCAGCAACCTGAACATCTACAGAGAGATGTTCTTTGTTCATTGAAGAAGGTAGTCAGCTCCCCCACTTTATCCACTTTGTTGAAGCAGAGGTCAGCAGCTTACCAGCAAAAAAAAAGCAGTTCTTGGAAACGAGATGATTTTAGGAGGTTCAGTGGAATTTGTTTGCTGTATGACTCCAACTCCCAATCCTGCTGAAGGCAATAGGCAAATATTAACAGCTTAACACTCTATTAACCTTGGAAATTTCTGAACTTAAAGTAAGCTCCTGTTTTCAAACTGTGCTACTTCTAGACTCTGCTGACCTGGTCCTGATGCACACTTGGAGCTCTTTATGGATATAAATTTTAAAGAATTGCAACCATATACTTCAAAATAGCAGGTATTTTGGCTTTTTGATGGCTCTACTTGGCAAGTTCTAATGGAACACTGTCCTGGGGGGCCAGAGAGGCTGAGGTTGATCTACAGGGATGATCTCCCCAGAGCACAGGTGCCTGTCTTCAGTGTTCTGGAAGCAGAGACAAGCATGGCAGAAAACTGGCATGGATCAGCAGGGTTCTCCTGACTGCCCTCCAACACAAAACCCGAAGGCTTTCTCTAGTAAGGTTTGTCCACAGACCACCAGGTTTTCTGAGTCTACTAACAGACTCTATGGGAATGTTACATTACTCATAGTAGAGGAAGATGGTGATATAGCTCTTGGATGTATAACAGCCCCTGGCAGCAGACATAGTACATCCAAGAGTGCTAGGGATTTGCTTGATATCCCTATGAAGCCATTTGGTGATCAGGGAGGATCCTGATGGCTGGAAAGGGTAAGTATTGTGTTCATCTTCAATACTGTTAAATGTGTTTATTAACCACCTGCACAATAACCTGGAGTGTGGCTTTGGTAAGTGCGTAGCTTTGGTAAGTCTGTGGATGAAATCCAGCTGGAGGGAGTGGTCAATACATCAGAGGGGCCTGGGCAGACAGGAACATCATGATGTTCAGCAAGGGCAAATGTAGAATAGCCCCCTTTTGTATTAGGGAGGGGTTTGAGACATACTGAAACCTGAAAACCATACACCGTTAAAAGCTTAAAAACCAATATTTATTACTAAGAGGTGGCCAACAAAACGAACAAACCCAAAAGGGAGGAAGGAGGAGAGAAATAAGCCCCCAACATGACCTCCCCAGTTACCCAGCTTTTGCCCATAAAGTTATCTTACCGACCTAGCATGCCTATAATTACCCAGAGCAGAAGCTGCATCTTTGGAGAGTCAGTAAGTTCACAAACTGGCAGGCGTCCCCGCCAAAAGGCAATGTTGTCCTTGGAGTGAAGATTAGCTCCTCTCCAAGAAAACACTATCTGCTTTTATACAATTAACTGAGTGACCACGACCTCCCAGGTGTGGCCAGCACAGCCCAGCCAGAGGCCCTCAGTCCCACCTCCTGGTTATGTAAGTGCATCTCTTCTGCGCATGCGTGAGAACTTCGGAAATCCCCTCACGCACGTGCAGTATGCTTTGGGGGTCTTTCTTAATTGAGTCTGGGGGCAAACCTTCCTCCCCTCCTCATCAAATTCTCCTTCAAATGCCCTTGGAAGAGAATTAGCCAATCACAGAACACCAATTAAAACAGTTTATACAGAAGTTCTCCCTCCAAGGACGAATTCACTGTTTTATCAGTGAACTTGGCAAGGAGAATGTAAACTACTGCAGGTGGCTGGGGCCAAACACAGACCAAAAGTATCAGCATAAATTCGCCCTGGTACACCTTTGCATCAGTACAGGTTGGGCACTGCGTGGCTAGAAAGTCAGAAGCTGCCCTGCAGCTACTGATGGACAGATTGAACTCAGTCCATGACATGCTCTTGTGGCAAAGAAGGCCAACCGTGAACTGGACTGCATTAGCAAGAGTGTAGCTGACAGGACCTGGCTAATCCGTCTGCAGTGCTGTGTCCAGTTTTGTGTACCCTGGTACAAGAAATAAGTTCAAGGATCACCTCCTCTGAGCTCAGGAGTGATGCATCTCAACAAAGAGGAGGTCAGGCAAAAACACCAGGAGGCCTGCATGGATGAACAAGGAGCTCCTGGACACGCTCAAACACAAAAAGGAAACCTCCAGAGTATGGAAGCAAGAACAGGTAGTATGGAAGGAATACAGGGAGATTGTCCGAGCAGCCTGGGAGCAGATTAGGAAACCTAAAGCCCTGATAGAATTAAAGCTGACCAGGGATGTCAAAGGCAACTAGAAAAGCTTCTACAGGTATGATAACAGGAAGACTAGGGAAAATGTGGGTCCTCCCTGGAAGCAAATGGGAGACCTGGCTGGGATATGGAGAAGTCTGGGACACATAATGACTTTTTTTCCTTGGTCTTCATTGGCAAGTGCTCCAGGCACACTACCTGAGTCTCAGAAGGCAAAGGCAGGGACTGAGAGAATGAAGAACTGCCCACTGTAGATGTTTTTGAACCTGACCTTCTCCTAAGGAACCTGAAAGTGCACAAGTCCATGGGACTTCTGAGGCTTTTGAGGGAACTGGCAGATGGTGGACCTGGCAGGGCCAATAGTTCCTGACATATTTGATGGCCTTTTATGATGGAATTACAGTGTTGGTGGATGGGAAGAGCAACTGATGGCATCTGCCTCGGTTTGTGCAAAACATTTGACACTGTCCTGCACACATCCAAGTGTCTGAACTGGAAAGACCACTCAGCAGATAAGAAATTGTTTGGATGGTTGCACTCAACAACACAATGTCCACCAGTGATGAGGGGTATTCCTCAAGGGTCAGTATTGGGACTGACATTGTCAGTCTTTGGGACATCTTTGTCCCAGGGCAGTGGGATCAAGTGCACTTAAGCAATGCACTTGCCGATGACACCAAGCTGGGTGGTGCAGTCAGTATAATAGAGGAGAGGGATAATGCCATCCAGAGGGCCCTTTTCAGGCTCAAAAAATGGGTCTATGCAAACCTCATGGAGTTTAGCGAGGCCAAGTGCAAAGTCCTGCACCTGGATTGGAGTGATCCCAAGTGCAAATACAGGCTGGGTGGAGAATGCATTGATTGATGAGAAGCTTGATGTCACCTGGCAATGTGCACTTGCAGACCAGAAAGCCAGCTGTATTCTGGGCTGCATCATTCTGGGCTGTGTGGCCAACAGGTCAAAGGAGGGGATTCTCCCCCTCTACTCTGCTCTTGTGAGACCCCGCTAGGAGTGCTGCGTCCAGCTCTGGGCCTCCAACATAAGAAGATATTGACCTGTTGGAGCAGTTTTAGAGGAGGCCATAAAGATGCTCAGACAGCTGGAGCACCTCTCCTAAAAAAACAGGATGAGAGAGTTGGTGTTGTTCAGCCTGGAGAAGAGAAGGCTCTGGGCAGACCTTATAGCAGCCTTCCAGTACCTAAAGGGGGCTACAAGAGAGCTAGAGAGGGACTTTTTACAAGGGCCTATATGGGTGAGAAAAGGGAGAATGGCTTTAGATTAGATATTAGGAAGAAATTCTTTACTGAGAGGGCGGCAAGGTGCTGGAACAGGTTGCCCAGAGAAATTGTGGATGCCCCATCCCTGGAAGTGTTTAAGGCCAGTTTGGTTGGGACTTTGAGCACCCTGGTCTAGTGAAAGGTGTCCTTGCATGTGGGGGCTGGAGGTTGAAACTAGAGGATCTTTAAGGTCCTTTTCAACCCAAATTATTCTATGATTCTCTGATGAAATACAGGAGCGAGTCCTGTGGAGAGCTATGAAGATGGTAAATGGCTCAAGGAGATGATGAATGATGGCAGGCTTAGGGAACTCAGTTTTTCCCACTTGCAGAAAAGAAATGTAAAGCATTAATATTGCTACCTATAGCTTTCTGATGGGAACGTGTAGAGGAACGTGTAGAGGAACTGGAGCCACACTCTTTTGGAGGTGTGCTATGAAATGGCAAAAGGCAACACAGGAAACTTTTGTAGATGCTAAGAAGAAGTTCTTGTTGTGAGAGCGGTCAAACACGGCAGCAGGGGCCTGAGAGGTTGGAGGATTGCCGACCATGGGAACAGAACTCAGAACTCAGCATGGCCATGGTGCAACTGAATAGGTTTTGGATCAAGTGACCTTCTGGGCCTCCTCACAGCTGAGATCATTCTGAAAGTCTCAGTCTCTTTTCTCTTTGGCCACAGAGAAAAGCAAATGTAACAGAGTCCAGACCAAGACTCTGCCTGTGGCTGGTCCTGAAAATGGGTTGTGTGGTTATATTGCCCTCCTTTCCCCCCACCTCTCTCTCAGCCCTCTTTTCTCTGGTGAACAGTGTCATAATGTTATACCTCAAATATCACTGGAATGTCACTGTAATGCCCATGGAGGACTCTTCAGTTTATCATTGATTTTTTCTTTTACATTAAACATGCTGCTCTGTGTTTTATCTTTGTACCCTTTTGGCATATATGAAGGGAATGGAGTTCAGCCCTGGCAGGAATATAGGCAGGAGCTTATAGGAAAACAAAATCCAGACAAGGTATGTGATTGGAGACAGGATCTTTTTTTCCTTTGTCCCAGTTGATGTAATTTCTTAGCAGCTGTCAGCCTCTCAGACTGCCAGAACAGTCATTTATGGCTGTGATGCTGCACTGTCCATCTATCCGTTTCAGTGTCAGAAAAGGGCTGCAGTAAATCTAAACAATCTAAAGAGTTCACTCAGATGAAGGGATTGGCAGTGGTGGGAAGGAGAAGACCAAGACAGAAGAAATAGAATTTGAAGGGGTGTTTTCTTGGGATGGAAGGAACAAAAAGTACAGAGGATGTGACTTGACTGTTTTAGGTCATTTTTCCTATAAATTTTCAATTACTTTACAAAGTGTTGCTAGTTGTCAGGGTACTGGAGCAGTACAGGTTTGAAAGGTTTCACCAGTTGCTCAGTGCTTCTGCAAATCAATAGCAAATCAAAACCAACAGAAAAATTTATTACCTGTACCCAGCAGCCCAGCCAGTGAGTGCAATACCTGTCTTGCCCTCCACGTTGTGGCAGAAATGTGCATTTGGGAGATGTAGATCTTGAAGACATGCCTGCTTGTTATTAAAGAGTTGGCAGAGCTTTCTTTGTGCTTGGAAATGTGAAGCAAGTATCTCCACCAGATTATTAGATGGTTGGTTGCAGCTTGACATTGTAGGATGTGCCAGTGGTTACATGGGGCAAGAAAAGATGCTCTTTGCTTCCTGTCCCAAAGTATTCCAGCTATGCTGCTGTACTCTGTGACTGACTGTGTGGCAGCCCGGGGCCCGCTGTACTGCAGACACTCAGGAAGTCAGCAGGGTTTATATAAAGCTCTGCTGGTTTTGCAGAACCTTTTGGCTCCTTTCCAGGGTGGAAGTGGCAATATAAATAGAAGAATGTCTCACTTCTAAAGCCTACTTTCTATTCACGGAAAGGAAGAACTTTGCTGGAGCTGTGATTTCATAGCTGTTAAATACAAGTCTCAAGACCAGTCCTTTGACAGGCTGAACCGCTTGACCACATTTCAATGGGATGCAAGTGAGCTCAGTAGCATACAGCATCACATCTCTGTTAGCTGACATCTCAATAAGGTTTGGCTGTATGAAAGCAGAGTTCAAGAATAATCCATTCTCCCACCTTCCCTCCCAGTTGCTCTTCTCCCTGCTTAAAAAAAAAAACAAGATTGCCTTTTTTTTTTTTTCTTTTGGACAGTCTAGCAAAATGTTTGGGACAGTAGTGGTTGGCGTTGGAATTGCTGGCTTAGCACGAATCCGAGACTTGATGAATCCGATGCCTTCCAGCCCTTCTGAGCACCTGAAACTCCTTGGATTCGTATCCAGGTTAGAAATTTCATCTTATCATGTTTAATATGTATATTGCAATGTTTCATTTTTCTGGTGCATGTATCTTTCCAGGTGGAGGACAACTATCTGAGGGGGTCAGGGATGAGATCCAAAGTTTTATTTTTCTCTTATAATTAAGGCTGGCTGAAAAGGGAAAGTTTATGCAAGTATACCTATCATTCTAAGTGGCAGCTCAGAAATGAGCACAGAAAGCTTTGCAAGAGGGAAGAAATAGGTTACCTTAGTGAAATACCTTTAAGAAATTACTAAAATAAAAGCTGAGAGATGTTCTTGCTGTAGGATCTGTATGACAGGAAGAAATTGCAATTCCGTCTGACTGAAATTTCCTATAGGTTTAAGGTAGTGCGACAACAACTACATTAATGACATAGTGTTTGAATAACGTTTGTAGAATTGTTTTTAAAAAGAAGAAGTTTTACAGAGTTTAAAAAAGCTTTTTTTACAAAAGCATGTGCTGTAAAGCTCCCAATACTACAACTTCATCATAAAATTGTATTTTTTTAAAGCCAGATATTGAACCTGTAGATACCTTTAAAGAAAATCCCATGATTTAGTACATACAATAAGGTTGCTTCTTAGAGAGCAACAGTTTTTCTCACTAGGTTGGAGCTGTGGAAATTTAGTATGTATTTCCTCTGAGCATTCCTGCTACACTGTCTGCCCCATTACAGTGGAGCATAAAAGTTTTAAATAGTTAGGCAGTACATGAACGGATCTCAGATTGTAAATGTATATTTCCAGCTATGTTTAAATTACGCAGAGTTCTCTGAGACTGAATCGACTCATTAGGTCACTCCCTTTATCTCCCTGCCAAATAACTTTTGTCCTCTGATGCCTCTGCCAGTGCTACAGCTAGCCTTGAAGTGCACTGAAGACAGGGTTTCTACTACTTCTTTTAAGAAACAGTGCTGTTGAAATGCATGATTCAGCATAATCTTGCTTGTATTCCAATCACACTCAAACATTACCTGTCTGCTTTCAAGTTCTGCTTGCGGCCTGCTTTCATGCCTTCTGTCACCTCTCCTAATACTGTCAAGGTGCCTGCTCCACTCTTGAGTAATGCAAAGGGCTTTTGGGGAGAGTGTGTGTGTTTAATTTTCAGTTGGAGATGTGCTCAAGTTGCTGGCCAAAAGAGCTTTCTCCTTGGCACAGACATGCTGTGTATGTTGCCAGGTGTGAGCCATCACAGCCAAGCATCTGCTTTGTCCTTCTCCTGCTTGTCCGTACTTGCAGTTGTGTGTGGCCCTGCCAGCTCAAGTGCTTTTGCCCACTTTGTCCAGGACAGTGGGGAGAAGTTCTCCCATGGGAGCACAGTGCTCTTTCAAGTCACTCTTTTACAAAGGCTCTTTGGTAATGATACTTATTAAAAACTAAAATGCCAGAATCAGAAAGCACTTTACACTTCAATAGCAGGCCAGTGTCTGTACTGATACCACCACCTACACACTGGCACATCTGTTTGTTTCTCTTGTGCACTCCACTTCTGTCTGTAAGTGCTCACACTCTTCCTGGATAACTGAGCTGCCTTTGTTTTACCCTGCTTGAGCTCAGTGAGGCTGGTCCATGGGAACAGTTTTTAAGTACTGCTATACAACGTGCAGTTGTGAAGAATGGACTGTGACAGTTATATTTATGTTAAATAATGCAGGAGAAGTTTTGGAAATATTAATGAGGCCAAGCAGATTAGCCTGGAAGATGCTCTAAGAAGCAAAGATGTCCATGCAGCCTTCATCAGCACAGAGAACAGAAGCCATGAAGAAACCATCAGGTATTTTGATGGATTTTGCCCTCCTTTTCACACTCTTTCCCTTGTATTTTGGAAGCACAGAGGAGCTGTGTAAACTGTTACAGGAGAGGATGCAGACACTGAAGAAGAGACTGCCAGACTAGAGGCCTGAAATGAATGATAGTGCGTTCCCTAGAGCACCCAATAAGCTCTGGAAGAGAGAAGGATTTAAGATGCATTCGTTTCCCAAGTAATTCCATTTGCATACATCTAGGCCTGTGTTTGATGGACAGGCAGCTTAAAACAGGATTCAAAGCCTTTCCTCACAGATTATATAGCAGAAGGATATGCCAGCACCCCTCTCCAGCTACTTGGGTGTCTGTAAGTTAGAAATTGTAGTGGTCAATTCTGTGGTATTTTAGCAGCTGGAGTGAGGGAATTCTGTGGAAAAAGAAGACTTAAACCCCAGTTTCCATGCTGTTTAAATGTGTGATGTAGCCATCACACTATCCTTGCTAGGAAATTTGCCATTTATTTCTGTTACTCCGTATTGAGCATTTCTCCTTATGGAGCTGGCTGTGGGAATGAGAAGCAACTTGCACAGTGGTAAGAGATGATTACAATAAAATTCTCTGTAATGACTGATCTTTTATCCCTTTCAGAATGTTTTTAGAAGCTGGGAAACATGTCCTTGTTGAGTACCCCATGGCTTTGTCTGCTAAGGCAGCCCATGAGCTCTGGGAGATGGCTGAGCAGAAAGGTAACACATTTGTTCTCAAGAGTGTAAAGTACTACCTGTTGGGTAGTACCACAGGCATCAAACTGAAAGGTGTCTCCAGCCTACTATAAGTCATCACATTCAAGAGAGTATTCCTGTCTCAGAGATGTGCGAATCTAGGATTTAAGACATGTGCCAGTAGGGAAACAAACACACAAATGTCAATGCTGAGTATGTTCACCCTCGCAAAAACATACCCTCTGTTTGTGACACTGAGAGTGCAGTTAAAGAAGAAAACTTCTGTCACAGTGATAGTAAAGCACTTGGTGAGTGCAGCCATTAGACTTGAGCACTTCCCTGTCCTCTTTCTCCCTTGAAATGGAACTGTAAACAGCTCCCCTAGCTTCTAGCATTTGCGATGTGCTGGTCACATACAGCTGCTCATGCTATTGTGGGGCAGCAAGGCATCCCTGTCTGAAAGACAATTTGTCTCTAAGCAAAATCTTTTTTTTTCTGGGAAGTGTGTAGTACCATCCCTGTGGTGACAAGGGTCAGAAGCTGGCGGTTCAGTTGAGGCCAGTGGGGATGAATGGGGCTGCCAGGGAAAGAGCAGCACTGGGTAGGAGTGGAGTGCAAATTATTTGGGCAAGTTGTACTATTTATACCACTGCTTCTTAAAAATTTCCTTTGTGACTTTTGTCCTGAAACACCAGAGGTATAGGATTTCTGCTTTGCTGTTTCCCTGTACCAACACCACTTACTGTCTTGTTGCTCACCAAATGGTTTCCCATTGAGCAGAATTTATGCATCTTTTCTTGAAACAGCAGCAGTTACTGTCAGCAGCCTAAACCACTGCTGGAAATCTTCCAGAAAAACATATTGAATGAGGGCCACATTCAACTTGGATAACCTCTATTCCAAAGCAACCCAATTAATTGCAATGGAGGGAGGTACTCCTTAACATATTGTTCAAATCTGGGTCTGAGCATTATACTATTTTTTTCCCTTCCCTTTTTCTTTCATACTACCCTGGGAGGAAAAATGCAGAACAAGGAAACGTGAGGAAAAAGAGGCCAAGAATTAATCCATCCGTTACTCTGAAGACTCATGTGTCAGCCTTAGTTGGGTATTGAGTTTCATTACAGAGTTTCTGTTAAACATAAACTACTGTTTCCATAGTCTTTATATTTGTTGTCTCCCGAAAATCCTTAACCCAGATTGATGCCTCAGCACAGGGCGCATGTTTGGTTTTCTTCCTGACATCACTTTGCCAGCCATGCATGAAAATATTTCTAAGTGAGTTCCCACTGGTGGTTGGTGAAGTCTTCACTGTGTAGACATGACTTTGATTCACACAGAAAGCTTTTATTTAATCTGTCCTGATTTTTGGCTTGTTTTGTTTTTGTTTTTGTTTTTTTTTTTTACTGGCAGATAAAGTGCTCCATGTGGAGCACATTGAACTTCTTACTGAAGAGTACAAGCAGCTGAAAAAAGAGGTGGCTGGGAAAGACCTGGTGAAGGGAACGCTGCATTTCACAGGTCAGTAGCTGTGAGGAAATCAAAGTACATCTGGACTTATGTGCCTGCTCCACAGGGACACCAGTCCTTCATTCAGTCCTTTTACACATTAGTCTGTCTATAAACTGAGTAGGGACACAGGTATTGGTTCTGGATATTTCCATGAAACAATGGAACTGTCTGGAAAGCACCTTTGCCTTAACCGTAGTGTTCTATGGACTGTTGCTTTGCTACTTTCTTTCTGCTATCTGGTTAGGGGTGCAAGCCCCTGCCTTGGTGTATGGAGGAGAGAGCACTCCTTCAGACCTTCTTGTACCCTGGTGTGAGTGACAAATTTCTCATTCATATTGGTCTTGAAGAGGAGGTTGAGTGCTGAGGAAGCATTCCAGTTTCAAGACCTTTAGTCTTCCATACTGATGTTTGGTCACAGAAGACCTTGAAGAGATTTTTTTAATCTGTTTTTTTTTCCTCCCTGCTTTATACCCTTGTTGAATCCACATACACCCTCCTGTCCTCAGCATGTCCCAAAGGGTTTGTTGTATATGTACTTTGTGCAGCCTTCTCTACCACAGGTCACCAACTTGTCCATTTCAAGGCTGACTGTGTTTGTTGACTTTCCTACTCAGTCCATCCACTCATGACCTTTCTACAACCAGATCCCTTAAGTCTACAACTCTGCAGTTACTTCATCCTTTCCTATGCAGAAAGCATTATTCTTTTTCATATTTCTCAAGAGTTTTTATTGTGTTGCACCAGGTAGTGTCCTTGATGAAAACAAATCAGGATTCCCAGCTTTCAGTGGAATTGCCCGGCTCACTTGGCTGATTGACCTCTTTGGAGACCTCACTGTTACCTCTGCCACCAGAGAAAAACAGAAGGATAAGAATTATTCCAGAATGACTGTTCACTTCCAGACGGCAAATAAGAAGTGAGTAATGGCTGTGGCAGCAGGTGAGCCAGGCTCCTCATTGTCTGCAGGAATTCTGCATCCTCTCTTCCTCTTGAGGAAACAGTGGTTGGATGCTGACATGAAGGTGTACAGGAGAAAACTCTTTTGATGATGCATTTTGTAGTATTGAGTTTGATCTCCTTTTTACTATATGATAACAATATCTTTTCTTTCAAATAGGATCTTTTTAATGACCTTGCTATAAAATAGCATATTTTAAAATATTTTGTGACTATGAAGTAAGTAATCAGTGTTTCATACTGTGGGTTGAGTACTCAGCTTGGTCTAAAGTCTGGTAAAAACTCTCAGGTTTGGTTATTCTGGACCATCTGTACAGAGATTATGTCCTTTCTGATAGGCTGAAGTTACTGTTGATGACAGATTAATGTGTGCTATAGATGCAACTTGAGAATTATCTGATGTGAAAAGGTACAGAGAAGTTACCCAAGCTCTGCGTGTTTCCTAGGAGGTAGAAAGAGTGATGGAACAATTTGTTCCTTTCTTTTTACTCCTGCTTTCCTAGTTTTCTATATAGGATGCTCTGCCTTTGAGATGGATGACCCCTTATAGGCATATGACAAGAAGTATATTGAAAAGACTGTGGAGAGCAGGGGAAAATAAGACCCCATGGGAAAATATGCTGGCCTATGTTCATTTGTAACAAATAGCCCTTTTTTTGTTGCACACATCTTCCTAGAACTCTTAAAAAAAACCAAAGCCAACACAGAATTTTAGAAAACTGTTTAGGTAAAGTAATACCCTGAAGGACTAGTATTTGGGGAGGGAATAATCAGGGCTCCTTTGAACTGTTGGTTTCACCTCGGGTCTAGTTAAGCATTTTATCAGCCACTCCTACAGAGCCTACTGGCGTTTATCTTGGGATTAGCATCTTGTTTTAGCAATTTTTCTCTCTCTTTAAATAAAACATCCTTTCCAATTCCTTTTAAAATGCAGTTGTGAGAGGACAGAACTCTGTATACAAGCTCTGTTTACCCTCTTAGCAGTTTGCTAGTAACACAAGTAGCTGTAAAGATCTTGATAGAGTGAGATTTTGAACTAATTCCAGCAGGTGGAACTAGCGGGTGGTTTAAACATTTCCCTTGCTGTCCTGTCTCCTGGGTAGTCCTTAGCTGCTTTATATGATATTTGCTGGATACAGAACTGTTTCTGTTTTACTGGGGGTTTTTTCCTGCTCCACACCACTAACCAATACCTGCTTTTCTTAGCCCTTGGATGGATCAGTGTTTTGTCACCATGAGTGTTTTAATGACTTTGGGGACAGTCAGTTTTATGCCTCTGGGATAATTTATGCCAGTTGGAAAGTTACATAGCGTTCCTGTATTCTGTTCAGTGCTGAGGCCATACTTCCTGCTGACCTTCCCCTGTTGACGTCAATGGAGTTACTGCAGCAGAGAATTTGGCCCACTGTCTGTCAAGTGAGGTTATGGCCCAGCAGCAATGGTGATGGTGTTACAGCTCTAATTTGACCAATCTTCATTTTGCTGAAGGATGGGAAAGGTCTGACCCTTTCCTGAGAGCTATCCCATCCTTTTTTGAAAGACATGAATGCACTACCTTGAGAAAACAGATTAATTGATCCTATTTTCTGCCTTGGAAAATACAGCAGGTGCAGAGTGCGGGAGCCTGTGTTCTGCTTGTTAAGCAGGGATTTGTGCAAAGGGTATAGCCTGTCTCTGCTGCACGGCCCACCCTGGCTGCTTGTCTGTCTCTGGGTGAATTTTGGAGGTATGTGTTAATGCCTGGCACCCAGCTATTTGAGAGATGACCTCTGCCTCTGTTGTGTTTCCAAGAAGGCTGAGCTGACGGCCTCTCTGTGATAAAACATTGAGCAATCCAGGAAAAGCCAAACCTCTACTGACAGCGCGTCTGGTTTGGGACTGCAGTTCCTGTCCAAGGATTACAGAGCTTGGATTCAGTAAATGTCAGAAATCAATTTTTAGTGCAAGCTGGAGAGATAATGATTTGGACAACATCTCTTTTGATGTTAACCAGAGGTAGGGTCCAATTGTCTAATTCCCATCCAAGCTAAGGGAGACCCTCATTGACTGCATAAGAAATAAAAAATATTGGCATTTTCAAAGTGTGAAAAGGAAAATTTTTAAAAGAAATTGAAGACATTTTCTGAACACCTATTCTGACAGTAAACATTTGAAATTATGTTTTTATGGACATCTAAGCTTGCAGAGTCTAATAAAATAGCTTCAAATTGAACTTGCATAGAAAATCATGTAATACATGCTTTCTGCAGAAGTTGCTGCATAGAATATTAAGCTGAGTGTACCCAGAATTCTTTCAAGCATGAAGCCAGCTTAATTCTTCTGGAGATACAAAGAATGCTTGCTTCATTTTGGTTTATTGAGCTAATGCAATCCAGCAAGGGCCACTCATTATTTGAGGAATCAGGGAATCAGAAAAGCAGAAAGTCTCTTCCTATCTCTGGATAAAATGTAGCTAGGATATCTCTGCCAGTTTGAAATCTGGAAAGACAGAAAGTCAGGGTGGTTTCTTCTCTGCAGACTGCTTTGAAAAAAGTCAGTATAAAAGTGGTTTGTTAATGCTTGGTAAATTTTCTTTTTCTTCTTCTTCTTTAAATATGTAACATATTTAATGTGGCGTTATTCAGCTATCAAAAATGTTGGATTTGTTGCTTCTAAGTAACACTACTAACACTTCTAAATAACTAAATACATCTGTAGCCAGACAATACTTTCATACAAATCTTTAATGAAAGTGGATAAATTGTCTATGAAAAAAGCAGCAGCCCTTCACAGTTTTCTGACATAAAATATAAGCCTGTTTCTTAAGCTACAAAATTGGTTAAATAATGTGGACTTACAACACACTTATTTTTATAGCAAAATAAGAGACTAATTTTAGAGTAGAAGTTGTCAATTAAAAAGAATATGTTTTGATTACCAATCAAGTAGCATCAACCTCTCTTTGGGAAGATGACTATAATTCCAATTGCAGAAGAAGAGAAATCTATTGGTAAACCCAACATTTTCCTGCTCACTGATCTAAATCAGTCATTCTAATAATTTCGATTAAACTCTGCCTGCTCTGCATGATTGTGCTTCTGGTTCAGTGGCTTACCCAAGCTAGAGCAGAAGGCGTACACTTGAGCCTGATCACTGATGTGCATCTGCTCTAGATCATCCCAGGGAGGTGACCCTGCATTGACAGGGCCTGTTTTGGATCGTATTGTGAACTCCTTGCTATTACATGATGGAGATCTTTACCTATACCTGCCCAGTGGTTTCTTCATATCTCCCTACCTGAGCTAAAGCAGCTTTGAATAACAGTGGCCTGAACCCTCTGTGGCTGTTTACTATCATAGGAATATAAAACCAGCTCTGTCAAGTCAGAGCAAAGCCTTGCTTGCTCAGCAGCCTCTGACCCAGATCAACAGCCTTTACCTCAGGGAAGGAGGATGAGAACACAGAAAACGCTGAGTGATATGGCCCTCAAGCACCCTTCTGGCTTGCAGCCACATGTAGCCTTGAGACTTCCTAAACCCCGTGGTGTCTCTGCATTTATTAGTCCTCTGAGGATTTTTTTGGTGTGTTCTTGCAGGTTGTGATTTAGGTATTTTTCCCCCCCTCCAGTTATTTTATTCTGTTCAGGCAGATTCACCTGGCCATGCTTAATTTTTAGAGGGGGGTGTGGTGTGGCAGTACAGATGAGCAAAGAATAGCTGATACAATGATGTAAAATATAGAAAATGAATCCTAAAGTATAAAAGATGAGAGGTGCAGAATCATTAAGTTGAGTGCTCAGCAGAATGCATTCAGGGTAGATTGACAAGGACTTTCCTTCCAGATCTAATGATACTGAAGATTTAATGGGCAGTACTTGGAAACAGAATTTGTTCTTCCAGGCTATTGATGCCTTCATAATTTGTGAATGGCAGACTAAAGTGGGATATAAAGGACTGTGGAAGGGCTATCAATAACCAAGTAAGAAAAATAATGTGCATCCTCTAAACAGAGGCAGTAGTGAGTGCTGATGAATGAGCTGCAGAAGGGTAATGGCATGGTTCAGACAGTTGAGAAAGAGCAGGAAGGGAGGACTGTGACTGTTGCTAGTGTTGAGGACCATGCCTCAAAGCCTCTGCAAGCACTTGCAGTGTTGTGTCAGGGAGTCTGAGTACCCTGAAGTGATGCAGCATGTCCCATGGCTCCTCTCTCCTCAGCCAATATGGGAAGTTGGGGGGAAAAGTGCAAGCTGTGCAGGTCAATAGCCATTACCACCAGTGCTTGGTTTAGAGACTGTGGCTATCAAGTTGGCATAAGACAGGATTCTGCTCTGATTAAGAAAGATCAGCCTGAGAACTGAAATAGGAAAAATTGTCATTTTTTGGTATAATTTTTAGGATCAGCTCAGTGGTCCCAGTGTAGAGAAAGAAACATATTTTCAAAGTTCAGAGAGTATGGACACTTGTGTCTGTGTGAGTGAACTTGCCACCTGTCCAGTTTATCCCAAAGGGGTGAGGTTCAGCTCACGCTGTAGCACCTGGATCATCATTATGTACCTGAGTGACCTGAATTTATTCTTGCTGGAGGAATGACTAGATATTGAGGACCTTGTGGGATTAGCTGTGATTGAATCATGTACAAAATATTTGAATGTTTCACTGCACTTTTCATCCAAGTCCATGAACAAACAGATTAAACTTCCCTTTTCCCTGTGAGCTGGCTGGACATTGCTGGCTTCACTTTGTGCATGGGGAAAACAAAGCTGGAGAGAGCTTAAATGGTGTGCTGGAAGTCATGGAGTGAAGAAATGGCAGAGTTAAGACTGTTACTTGCTGTTGAGCTCTGTAACCACAAGGCACATTTTTCAGAACATGTTGCCTGAATATGCAATGACTGATATTTAAAAATGGTGCATTTATTAGAGCACTTTCTGTAAATGTTGAGGAAAAAACCACATAAATTAGAGCTGTTGATTCCGTTTCTTAATAAATACTCTTCCTCTGTTCCTTCACACTAGACCTCTGACTTGGATTGAAGAAAGGGGACCAGGGATGAGACGTGAAAAGAAAATCAACTTCTGTTTCACAAGTGGTTGCCTGGAGAACTTCCCTGAAGCCCCAAGGTCTTCTGTGGGACTTTTCATGCAGGATCAGAACCTCTTTGCCAAAAAACTGCTGGGCCAGGTATCCAAGGAAGAGCTGGCTGCTGAGAAATGGAGAATTTTGCGGTGCCTTGACCTTGCTGAGGTGATCCAACAGTACTGTGAGGAGCCAGAGAAAATCTATTCCTGAGACTGCTTTTAGGGAAGGAAGAACACAGCAGACAGAAAAGCTGTAGGGCTAGAACTCACTGTTGCCATCAAGAAGTTGCTATTTCTGTTTCATTACCTTCTTTTTGACTACTTGTGATTCCTAGACTCTCTGGGTGGTCTGGAGAGCCTGGGCTATACCGTGTGCCTTCTGGTTTACACCTGAACAAAGCAGCATTCACCTACACCGATGCATTGCTGTCCTTTCAGGTAGATAGGAACCTAGCAACAACAAGCTTTCTTGTGATTCAGTTGGAAATATCCCTGAGAGCAGATCCTGGAGAACTGTAAATACTATATATAATTTTCTCTTCTAAGATGTGTTCCCCCACTCCAGATATGTCTGAAAATGAGATATGTCTTGGTAGTATTCATGTACTATTTTCTAGAAAAAAGTATTAGCTGCAATGAAGTTCTTGTTTAGTTTTTCACCTCTTTACTTGATATGCAGAACTTGTGCCACCACAGTTCTGACCTTTTCTTCCAGATGCCCTGAATTGTTCTGTGTGTTTGCTCTAATTAGTTGTTGTGCCTGTTAGTTTTGGGGGTGTTTTTTGTGTGTGGTTTCATTTTTTGGGGAGGTGGGTAGTTTTCACACTGGAAGTCATCTACCTTCAAATAGAATCTGTATTCATATCAAAAGAATAGAAGAAAAATCTTGTCTCTTGATAGTTGCCGTATTAGTTCACTCAATTTCTCTGGTGTCCTGTGCCAACATAGAAATCTTTTCCCAGCAGAGATTAGGTACATACATTAAACTAATGAATTGCCTGCTTGCTTTCTACTGAATATAAATATTTTTCTTCTGTTGTACTGGAAGCAGCATATTATTGTGCCTGATTTGTGTTCTGTATCTAATTTAGCATGTGAATGGGTAACGGTGAAAAATAATAAATATCCTGCCTTTAAGAAAAAAATAACTAATGTGCTCCTGGAAACAGGGAAATTCATTAGAAATAGTGATAAATTTAGAATAGAACTGTATAAAATGGAGCAATTTGCAAATATAGCCAGACAGTTATGTCATGGTTCAACCCCAGCTGGCAGCTAAGCACCACGCAGCTGCTTGCTCAGTGGGATGGGGAAGAGAATCAGAAAGGTAATAGTGAGGAAAAAAAAGGTGTTTTGAGATAATGACAGTTTACCAGACAAAGCAAAAGCCACATGTGCTAGCAAAGTGAAACAGGGAATTAATTCACCACTTGCCGTGGGCAGGCATCAGCCATCCCCAAGAAAGCTGGGCTCTATCGTGAACAGTGGCTACTTGGGAAAACAAATTCCCTCATTCTGAATATCCTCCCCTTCCTTCTCCTTCCTCAGCTTTATATGCTCAACATGACACCCTATGGTATGGGATATCCCTTTGGTCATTTAGGGTCAACTGTCTTGGCTGTGTCCCCTCTCAAATTCTTGTGAACCTCCAGCCTACTTGCTGGTGGGAGGGGATGAGAAACAGAAGAGGTCTTGAGGCCATGCAAGCACAACTCAGCAATAACTAAAACATCCCTGTTTTATCAACACTGTTTCCAGCACAAATTCAAAACATAGGCCCATATTAGCTACTGTGACTCGATTTTACTCTACCCCAGCCAAAACCAACACAGGTTATGGCATGTGACACTTGTGGGAATGCGTCTTTAGCATTTATACTGTAGTCACAGGATCACATATGAGAATACTATCACTTCCCTGAAGAAGCATTTTAGTTTTAGAAGCCTAAACACTGCACAAAACTATTAACAATTCCTCTGGTTGCCTTTTACTTTCTAATTACAGCCTCTATTGGTGCTACATTAATATAGTAGCAAACTGCAGTCTGTGCAGTTATTCTTTCAAACCGGAAGCATTTTTTTTTCCACCTTATCACTTGGGCAATCTTTTAATAAGGGAACATATATGTTGTGAATGTATACATAATTACAGCCAGTCAATATTGATGGAAAAAAAGTCTTCCTTTGGATAAATTGTGTTCATTCAGAAGTTAGATACTGTTCAGTTAGCTGGAAACAAGGAAGGAAAGTCCATGTATTTTCTTCCAAATCAGTCATTTTAGGAACGACTGGAGTTTGATGTGTGAATGAATTCTGCATGTGACATTTGTTTAAATCTACCCTATCTGTTAAAATCAGTGAAAACCCTCCTATTACCTTCAATGGATTGAAACCCATGTGGGTTGGCAGCAGATTCGTGCAGGCAGATCCTGTGGTTGTCCACCCAAATGGACACCCTACTGAGCATTCACAGGGACTTCTGTGCCAATGTGATGGACATGGTGTGGGCACATCTGATGCTGTATGAGGTGGAAAAGTGGGGTTTTGGCAAAATGCAAAAAGTCCATCAGGGCTTATAATGAAATTAGAGTTTTCTCTGTGTCTGTCTCCTATGTATGACAGCCTGTGAAAGGTCCTGTTTCTTGATAAATTCCTCATCTGTGAATATGGGGTGAATGCCACTGGTTTACATGGTAATTCAAAATGGGTAGCTGTGGAGGGAAGGCAAAGGGAACAGAGATTCACACATCTCTAGGCATCAAAATTAGCCAACACATCTCCCTGGGCATGCTCTGCAATTGCTGGTGAGAGCATTAGTATTCCTCTAAGAAACAGGAAATAAATTCACAAGAGCTCTGTAGAGCAGCAGTATAACACTGTGCAGTGAATTGCCCTCTGGAGAAACTTGTTTCTGTAGAGAGCACCTGG
Source organism: Manacus vitellinus (assembly GCF_001715985.3). Classification (NCBI taxonomy): domain Eukaryota; kingdom Metazoa; phylum Chordata; class Aves; order Passeriformes; family Pipridae; genus Manacus; species Manacus vitellinus. Next base: position 3,493,688 of record NW_021940535.1, read on the forward strand.
GGAAATTAGTTGGCTAATTTGAGATAGGGAAAGCAGATGCCTAGAGCTGGATATCTCACACTCTCCTCCACCCCCCTTCTATTAGTTAGGTAAGCTAACCTGCTTACCTACTACTGTCTGCCCTGCTCCTGGGAGCCTGCAGCATTTAAATGGCTTTTCCTTCTGCACTGTGAATTTGCCAAGGTACTGTGATGGTTTGTATATGAGAGCTACTGGATACCCAGTTTCAAATGTATGTATGTATTGTTTAACCAGATTCAAACTCACCAATAAAATATTGGAACTCTTAATCATTCCTTTTAGTTCCCTTTTTCCTTCATTAGCAGTTCCCATTGCCTGTGCTGAAAGTGTCTCTGTCCCAACTGGTTCTTTTCCCCTCTTTCACTCATCAAGGCCTGTGAAATCCTGCCAGTGACTACAGGCTGTGATAATATCCTAAAGCCCTCAGCTGCCTCCTTCTCCTGTTTCAAAGTTCTGAATACAGGTGTGGTAGGGTGTGAGACCTTACCTCAACTCATGAGCTCTCCCACAAAATTCCTGCCCTTCCTATGCTGACACCTGCCCAAGAGTACTAGCAAGTCTAAATCTCACTGTACACTTCCAGTTTCCCATTCACAACAACCCAGTGTATTTGAGCAACATTTTTGAATCTGCTAGGTAGAATCTAAAACAGGTATTGAAATGGATTTTCTTGTGTTTTTAATAAACTGCTTTGTTGTAGCAGAAATTACAGAGTTTTTTAGCTAGCATTTGGCATAATCTGAACCCAGACAGTTTTACAGTTGCAGAGGTATGGAAAGGTAAGTAGAAGATGTGACATGGGCAGGTTAGTATATCACCCTCTTTGGAGGTGGCTGTTTTATGCTCTTGCTGCTGGAAATCACCCTGCTCCTGTGGAACACTAGGAAGTCTGTTGCAGAACCTTTACTAGCTGCCTAATGCTATGAGGAAAGTGCTATGATACACAGTGCTCCTACAGTGCTGAAGGAGGGATGCTCACTTTGCTGACATGGGCTGAAGCTTGTGTCTGGCAGACGAGAGGTGTGGAGTCACTAACTGCAACAAGCTAGCTGAAACCGAGAAGTGGTTTGATCCAAAGCCCTTTTCAGAGGGCTAGAGATCGTGGGAATGGAAAATTTCCAAAGAGCAAAGAAACTAGGTATTGGTATAAAAGCTGTGTGAGAAGTTCTGGTTGAGAGGCAGAGATGGGTGTGATTTTGGGATCAAGTGTTTATCCAAAAGCCTGTTTTGTGGATCCTGGGAATGGGGGCTTATTTACCTATGTGATTACTGAGGAGTATCAGGAACGGTATGGTAACATTGGAGGTGGGAAGAGGGGGAAAGCAAACAGAACCAGGGGACACCTCAGGAGCTGATTGAGGTGGCATTATTTATGAGGAGGATGTCATTGGAACTGTCCCCAGAGCAGATCAAACAGACAAGGAAGGGGGAAGGCAAGGATTGGCAGCTGTGCAGGCCAGGGGTTTTCAAAATGTCCTACTGTATCAAAATGAGCTGTTTTGAAATGAATTGTATGTATGGCAGCTGAGTAAAACTGCAGGGCTGAGTTACAGAGAGTGCTTCGGGGATTGCAGGTCCTCCAGCAGCCTGTAGAGGGGTCAGGGTGGTAAGGACTAAACTGTACACCTATTTGCAGTTGTCATTCAAAATATTTGATTCCTTCAGGTTGGTAGTATGATCTAGAGCCTTGGACACCCTCACAGTTTGCTGATGAGTGATCCCCCCAGAGGTGATCCTGGCTGGATGTCGGTTCCAGGGAGATTTGCAGCACTATGTGCTGATGTATGTCATGCAGTAGCATTTACTGCTCCCCGAGGTATGTGATATGCTCTGTGTAATAGTAATAAAACACAACTCCAGGAAGCTAAGGGTCTCCAGTAAAATAATAACTCCAGGCTTTTGACAGAAATAGCAAGATACTTGGTTAGCCTTAAATGCTGCAAGGTGGTATTTGTAGAGGCTGAATTAAATGAGGTTGCAGGACTCTGTTGAGAGACCCGTTAGAATTTTTGTTTAAAGAAGAAATGTAGCAGAGGTATTCTCAGTAGCAGACTTCAGGCCTAACCCAGAAGAACCAAGCCTTATAATGGGAAGACAGAAGATGTCTGTTCAATACAAAATACTGGAGCCAGATCCAGTTCTTAACCACATTCTAAACCACAAGGGCTGGCTTGCAATGTAATTTCATCTGACCAGATGTGCCCTGATTCTCAGCAGATCTGGATGGCCTGCATGGAGCACTGAGCTGAGTCATTAGGCCATGTATACATCCCCACAGCTCAGCCTGAAGTGCCCGTTTGGCTTCTGACCTGGCAGCATTGATAGTATCTTTCTCCTGTTTACACTTACCTTTTGGGCAAAAAAGGGAGCCCAAACATAGCTTCCAACCTGTACCTTCTGCTTTCTTCCTGACCAAACTTGTTAACACAGATAGCTTATTTCCTCACCCTCAAACTAAACATAAAGCTCAGGAGTTACAGGACTGCTGTGTGGTGATGCCCACTACGCTGCGGGGATCATCCTGGTGTAACAGGTAACAGAGCTCCAGGCCCAGTGCTTGTCTTCCACGTCTTGGCAATAAACACATCTTACTGGAGCCCAGCTGCACGCAGGTAAATAAGGAGGGAAACTTCAAAGCAATAATTTAAGTAAAAAAATACCACCATTAGAAGCTCTGAGTAGTAGCCTGGAGATATGCATGCTAGAGCTTACAGCAGTAAATGTATCCTATTTAGTCTAGGTTACTGCTTCAGAAAACTTCTCTAAAACTTCATACTTGGGGCATCCTAGATGATGCTTAATGTGAGCTAACTTTCTGGTTTTGCTACTGCTGTTAATGTTACAACCTGCCTACTAACATTCTTGTCTACCACATGTAGTGTGTTGTGCCATCCTGCCTGACCTCCAAGGAGTTATTAATTTTCTCTGATAACAATTAACTTACAAAGAATGTGATAACATGTCTATAAAACAGCTAGATTACCTTAAGGTAGTAAATAACTAATTCACTGAATTAGGGCTTTCTGATGTTTTGTGCATGGGTGTTATTCAAGTAGCAGATAAGTAAAAATAATTTAAAAATGCTAGGTTAAATATTAGCAGAAAGTCAAGAGACACTCAACAGAGGAATAATAATAACAATAACAATAATAATAATAATGATGATGTCAGAAATAATGTCCCTTTGTGAATAATCTGTCTCTGAGAAGTTCTAAAACAGCCCAAAACCAGATAGAATAAAGCTCTGTAGTAGTAGAAAGCAGAACCATTAGCTCTTCTTTTTCTCTTACATAATTCAAATGTACTCTGCAATTCAGATACAGTTCTAATTCAAATAGTCTCTTCAAATGATTTGGGAAGCAGCACACCAGCACAGCGTTTGGGTTTTTTATTTGATGTATTCGATACCAGGATTTACAGCTGGCGTCCCAAGCTGGGTAGAGAGCAGTATCCTCCTTCTTCCTTAGGGAACTGTTTATATCTGTGTCTCTCTCTTTTTCTCCCCCATATCAAGGGCTCCTCCACCTCCACTATACAATTCCCTTGTAAGTTGTCATCTCTCCTTTATTCTGTCCCATATGATTAGCAGTACTTGTAGATAACATGGCTTTGCAAAGCCTCGGTGAGATTTTAAATTAATCAGTACACCTTTTCTCAGTTTCCTCTGATGTGAGATTTCACTTTATGAATTCTACTGCTGGTGGATTTGTTATTGAGTTCAATAGTTTTAAGCCTTTTCTTTCTAGTGCTGATGCAAAATACACATTTATTATAGAAAAAGCCTGGATGCTGACATCCTATCATTGACTGTACCTGCATTTTAATATAACCTTTTTTGTATATGGGGACTGTTTAAATTCCTAGTCTTTTTCACAAAGACAGTGTTCATGTTTAGACTTTTTATTTTACTATGCTGAAGTCTATTTGTCTCCAGATTTTGAATGTTACAGAAATTTCTTTAAGACCTGTTAACATCGGGTGTTACAAATTCCTTATGACCATCTTTATCTTATTTTGCCCTATGGCAAAACCCAACCAATCCCCAAACCATCTATGCCCCTGTTTCTACTCTGTACAGCTTGATATTCTGTGCTAGTCTAGCTGCACTTAATTCTGGTAGAATGAGTTTATGTGTGGGTCTGTGTGTACACCAGGCGTGCACAGCCCACCTCTGCTGCAAACCTGCTGTGTTCTAACATTTGCCTCTCTTGTAATAATACCATGTCCTGCTGTTGTACCTTCACCTGTGTGCTCATGAGGCTTTGATCATATCTGCTTTATTACAGATACTTGTTTTATTATGTGACCACGTAGGTCATGACTGCACACCAGAGCACTCCCAGGTGCTGTTATATCTTAAGTTTTTCTGTGTTAAATTATCAGCCATTAGAGCCTTCTCTACTTTTGCTTTTGAGCTTGATTTCATTAGGAGCTCATCTTTCAGCCTGTCATCCCTATAAAGGCATAGTCATCTTACTGCCAACTGTAGCCAGGTTACACACTCATGAATCATTTTGGAATGTCCTTGATTTCACTCGTCAGAGAAGCTGTTTGCATGGAGGTGTTTTTCACTGGAAAATAATAAGGATTTGAGTAGCTCAAGCAGTGCACCTAGTTGTTTTTTTTTTTCTATTCTTCTTCAGTGAACTTGTCACTGGAGATGTGGGTCTCTACAGATATCCCTGCCTTTTTCCCTGGTGCATAGCATCATGTGGGCTGTATCTGCCAATAACCCTGAGATAATTAAGCCTGTCAAGCGCTTGCATTTAGCATGTTTGTCTGCAGTTCTTCCAGTTTGAAAAATGGTGTCAAGCAACATGTTTCTTCCAATGCTTGACATGAAAAGCCCTCTTTTTTTCTTCTAATATTATGAAATTTGAAGGGAAGGATAGGATAAAGAAAAAAAGTAGCATCACAAACACTACAGAGAAGTGAATGTAAACCTCATTATTTTCTTACTCCATAGTGTATATATCTTCTCTTCATGTATATTTTGTACAGGTTCCAGTTGCCAGCCCCAGTACAAACTTGAAACTGGTTGTTCTGTAGAGTGATAAAAAATGGAAAACTAAATAATTCCAACAGAGAAAGATTAGAGAATTTTTTATCTCTAATTTAGTCACATCAGTAAAATAGTCAGCAAGGTTGATGTATCCTCTGCACATGTAGCTAAAAGGATTTTTTTTCTGCATTGATATTCATTTTGCGACAGCTTATAATAAGATGTCACTCGCAATGCTCTGGTCACTGAGTATCTTCAGGCTTGTTTATTAGGCAGAAAACTGCAGTAAATCATAGTCAGGTATTATTACTGGCAGTATAATGTCTTGCTATTAATGCAGCTCTGATCTTTTGGAAATTCAGGACACAAACTAAGATATATCAACAATTCAGACCCAATCCTGTGAACGTATCCCAGTGATTCTTAATACATTAAATAATCACAGTTTAATCTGCCTGTCTGCTTTTGGCCATTCAAGTCAGGGCACAGATTTGTTTTAAATGATGTCTTGCAGCTATTTTCTTTTTGACTGTTCAGATCATTCAGACTGAAGCAAACAGTTTTCATACCTTAAGCCTCACATAGTAATTCATATCTGTGCAAAAGAGTACAAAGGGAAACCACATCAAAATGTACCACATCTCACCCGCTTTCTTCTAAATGCAAAACAACAGAGAGCCTCTTGAGCTGGCATTTGTCTAACTGAGTTCCATTTAAAAGCCTCTCAGAGAAGCTGTACTGTTAACCCATCACAGCAAACAGGAAAAGTAAAGCTGGAGGGGACACCTGTTGATTGAAGGTGCAACAAAATTGGTCCCAGGAGCATCAAGGAGTGAGAGTTATTCAAAGGAGGTGTTTAGTGGAAACACATGGATGCAGAAATAGAACCATGTCATTCATCTGGCTGTCACAGAACAAACCCCCAGCGAATAAAGGCCAACCCGAGCATGTCTGGGGCAGAGCTGGCAGGAGGGTAATTCCATTTTGTGGCGCCAGAATTGATTTTTTTCCGGACTGGGAGAAAGCAGAATTTCTGACCAATTTTTGTGTACACAGACAGTGAGTTTAAATGGTGATTGAGATCTCTAACCCCCAAAGTAATGCTTTGTCTTATTCAAAACAGATCTGTTTTTTTTCTTCTTTTTCTGGGATCACTCTGAATCAGGTCAAGCAAACATTTCACAGGACAGACTTTTTTGCCATTCAGTGTAGACGTTATGACTCTGTGAGAAAATATTCTTATTTAATGTAACAGAAAATAGAAAAAAGCTCCATTTGGAAATTGAAAGATACTTTTCCAAGATTAAGCAACACCATGTGGTCATTTTTTCAAACTACCTCATTGTATGTATTTCAGAGGTGGTAGAGAAAAATAGTTTAATTATTTAAGTCAGATTTTAAAATAAAAAAATAAAAAAAGTAATACCTAAATACCTTAAAACCTAAATCTAGTTAAAGTTGCATTGGAAAATAAAATGTAATGCCTGTAGTTATTATGGAAGTAAAATAAAATACTGTGATAAAGCAAACAAAAAAGTGATGCATATTTTCCACTTAAGTTTATCTTAAACTTGGGGAAGCTCTTAGTAGAACCACTGGGGCCAGAGTTTTCTGATTTGGTAAAATAGCTTTCTGTAGCCCTAACTTCTCACAAAATACTTTTTTCATTTTATTGTATTTATTTCAGTATAGTTGTCTCCAGATAATAACTAAGCAATAACATACAAACTGACTGGAAGTTTAAAAAGCAGGATGTGGGGAAGGCATGGACTCCGAGAAAGCCTCATACTCCCTTTCTGGCTCTCACAGTAATCAAGAGAAATGGTAGCTAGAATTTGGCAGAGGTAAGGGATGTATAAATGGTTCCTGCCTCTGTCACCCAGGCCAAGCAAAAGTGGAAAGCATGGGGACCATTTGTCTTGTTTTGGAAATTGGCAGTACATGCTTTTACATATGTATATGTGACCTATGTATTAATTCATGACCAAAAATATATTTCCTCTTAACAATATATTTACTTCCTATAAAGTGACTGTGGCATCAAGTATTTCTAAGTTTTCTACCCTTCTGCTCCTCTGAGATCAAGCTTACTCTTTTCATTCAGGCTCCTGCCTCTTTTCACACCATCTGCCACATGCTTTCCTCTTGGCCTGTCGCTGCTAATCATCCCAAGGGTTGTGTCCAGCTGTGCCCTCCACCTGTGGCTAACATGGGCCAGCTGTGCCAGAGACTCCTTTTCATCCAAAGACCCAGCAGCCAGGAGAGGGCTCAGCAGATGAAGGAAGGTTTTTCACATCTTCAGTCAGTCAAGACAAGTCCAGGTCATGTTTGGGTGCTTTTCTCTGAATGCTTGTTTAGTGAAGGAGTATTTCTTGAGCAGAAGCTGAGCTGAAGGGAAGGACAGCAGGGCACCAAGCATAGAAAGCTAGTCTTTTGGGACATGTGAGAAAAGAATTTCCTCTGTAGACTGAGGCTGGCTGCAGCTATGCAATGCCTTTCAAATATTTTGTAAGGAGATGTGTTAGGTGGAAGAGTGGTACTAATTTATCTGTAGTTCCTCATACCTGTGGCTTTGAGTTGGGTTAAATAAAGAAGCCTCAGCTGTAATTATTTTTTGTGGGAGGAGTCCCTCGTTTTGAAGCAAGACAGCACAATGACTCACATTAAGTGAGGATGGAAGTGTGGATGGAAGAACAGGGAAACCTGAAGGCTCCCTAAATGGGGGGAAAAAAAAGAATTATAGTTATAAACTCCCTGTGCAGATCTGGCAGTTAGATGGGTTTCTATGGACAAGTTTTATTTGAAAATGGAAATCCAAAAAGGTGTTACATTTCTTCCTGAATTTTAAGATGGTTTTGTTTATAACAAACATATATAACCTTTTTATAAGAAAGAAAAACCTCTAGGACTATTAACATTTACACTATTACTTGAAATACAAATCTGCCACTGATTTCACTCCCTGAGTGGCAGCAGTTCACTGTGTTTTGCAAAAAGGTTCAGCCACAACAAGAATTAATTGGATTATCTTTATTTATTAATGCTTATTTTCTTTCACAGTAACAAGGGAGAAGGAAGGGGCAGAATGGATGTTCCTGCCTTGTGTGGGAAAAAAGGCATCTGAAAATTAGCTCTGTTTTCAAGCTGGGAGCTGACTCTTCTCCCCAGGGAGGTATTCTTCCATCTGCATTGCTACTCCGAATAAGCAGAGCTTCAGAGAAACTGGAAGAGCTTGTGGCTGGAGGGAGATTAGAAAAGCAAGAAGCAACATGATGGTGCCCCAAGGAAGATTCAGCCTCCAGCAGCAGAGACCAGAAGAAGACTAATTTCCCCCTTGAAACATGGTCTCTCTGACTGATATCATCATCATGTCACCAGAAATTATTACCAAAAAGAGCACTGTTCAAAGCCAGGTAAACCTAGATGGTACTGAGTTACTTCTCTTGTGAAAAAGGATGTGTCCAGTGTTACTAAATCCTCCTCACCTTCTGAGCTGTAATATTTTGGCCTTAGGCAATGTCAGAATTCGGGTATGGTAGCCCTGTTTCCTGCCCACTGCCTTAATTTGAACTTACTATATCAGCCTTATTGGGAATGCAGCCCACAGACTGGTCTTCCATCCTCAGAGGCACAGTTATGGTTCATCTCGACCCTGACTGGCTGTAAAAATGGCATCTCAAAGTTCCATGCAAAACAAGGGTACCATGGATTGGCAAATTCAATTTGTTGCACTTGTCACATGAAAAGAAAATTTTTCCTGTAGTCCAGCACACTTCCCCTGCAGTGTGGAAGTCTGAAATTATTGATCCTGTTTCAACTTGTATGCAAATCCAGTAATCATCCTGCGTTTTGACTAGTAATTGCTAGTGTTAAGTGCTGTGGGCACCAGATTCTGCTCCATCACTTCAAACAGGTAATACCTGTATTTTTTACACATACAGGGTGCAACTGAATTAAACCTCTTTGTGGAATGGAAACAACCTAGGAGTGCTTTAGAACAGAGTAGTCTGGTTTAATCCAATGAATTAGGATTATTTTTACCAGATTTTTGTTTGAGTTGTGAATCCAGTTTCTTTTGAATATAGATGATGAGTCCTCCAATCATCCTTCATATCTTATATTGGCATACTGCCTCCTCTTGCTAGTGTCTTTTTACTTGTTATCTTTGTCCTACTATAAAATGCAGATTCTGTTAACTCAATATGAGCTAAATCCTTTGTAATTGCTGTAGCAATACATAAGTTTAAGTTAGATGGACTTTAGTAACCCTCTTAGTGTTGTTTGTTGAAGCACAAAGTTTACAGTTTGCTGGAGGGGCTTAGAGATGAAACAAGACCAACAAAACACATGACACATTCAGCGCTATTAGAACATATGGGGTTTCTAAATCAAAATGAAAAGAGCTGCAAAATCCTGTATTGAGCTGATATTACCATCATAATACATTCTTTTTGTGTTGGTTGTACTTGCTGCTGATGTCAGTAGAACAAATCCCCTGATATGGTCACTTGTTCGTTAAATGAGCTGTCCAAGAATGGGCAGGGATGAAATAGTGTCAGTGAAACAGTGACTCACTTATCCTTTGAGAAGCTTTTGTCAACATCCTTTTGAGACTGATGAAGTGGATACTTCTCAGTATGAGCTATTGAAAGTTCTGGCTGGCCTTGCAGCAGCAAAAGGCTTGAAAAAAACTGAGCATGAGTGAGGAAGGGCTCAGGGAGCTAATGTAAGATGAGATTTTGACAGCAAGAAAAACAGCTGGGACAAAAGCTGGTGAGAGTAGGCTTTGGAAGAGATCTCAGAGAAGAAAGGAGAAAGGCACCTGTAGGAAGGAGAATCTGGAGTTTGGAAGAGGAAAGGGAGCCTGAGAGAGAGGAAGTATGGGCAATACAGCTGGGCAGGAGAGTGGAGAGTAGTGACAAATGGTGTTCCTCAGGGGTCGATATTGGGACTGACAGTTTGACACCTTTGTCAGTGACACAGACAGTGGGATCAAGTGCACCCTCTGCAAGTTTGCATTCCTATTGACCATTATGTATGATTTGTTTCCTGGGAAATATCTCTGTTTGCCTCTTGAGACAGGTGTTTCTCTTCCAAACAATGCTGGATTCTTCGATTCTTTTTGCCAGCAGCTCTTTACAACATTTATAAACAACTGGAAATCCTTTTGTGTTGGGGGAAATCTCATAGGTCCCTGGGAAATTCAATAAAAGGAGACCATTTGTGTACAAGAATCGATAAATCTGAATGTAATTGTAGCAAGTGAGATGAAATAGTGAATCGTAAGAAGGGGAAAAAGGCTAAAGTAGAACACTGAGTGAGAATGCTACTTACACTGGAAAAACTCTATGTCTTTTGCTAGAAAAGACTTTGCAATGCAAAGTAGTCATAACCGACCAAAATTAATTGGACCTACTGTGACACTGAAAGGGTTAAAGAGAAAGTTAGATGTTAGTACTGTAAATGTAGGCAGGGATTTTGAAAGGGTTTATAAAGTTAGCAAGATTCAAGGAGGTCAAGAATCTGATGATCCTAGAGGGACAAATATGGTGCTATTTGTATCCAGTTTGCAGACTGGGCTCTTATGGATCTTGAAATTATAAACTAGAGTTATTGGGAGGTAAGAGACACAGGATACTAGGTCTTCTGGGAAGATGCATAGGTGAGTATTTGGCAGCACCAGGCATTGAATCCCTTAAAAGGATTGCAATACAAATGAATCAGAATGTATTTGAAAGAGGTGCTAGAAATCCCTAAATCTTTTGTGTGTGTGTCTGTGTGGTTTTGAGTGTGAGTTGCAGGGGGGGGGTTGTTTGTTTTTGGTTTTTTTAAACAACAGAATATTGACAAGAATAGAGCACAGCTACAGTTGTTCAGGGTTTGAGGTACCAGCTATGGCTATAGCAGAGCCAAATGAGGCCTTGAAAGAGGATGTGAAAAATTCACTGTAAAGATAGAGACAAAGGTGAAAATCAGAAACTCAAGCAGAAGATCAAAGAAGTGAAAGCTGACACATGCTACAGCTTCTGATGCCCTGGCAGAAAAAGCTGAGAAATGCTGTGACATATCAAAGAAGCACCTGGGTAATTTGGTAGCTACTGGAGAGTATGTGGAGGGCAGAAAGTTCATAGAAGCAGCTACAAGATAGAAAGTAAAGGAATTCACCTAGGAAATTGATGCTTGTCAAGCAATAACTCCTTCAGTCATGAGTCAGAACCTATCATAATTTTTCTGCTCTCTTGGTAAAATCAGAGAGGTAGAAATGTGACTATATAGAGAAGGCTTGGATACTGTCACTGGGATGAGGCCATGGAGTGTGTCCTGGAGTGTTTCAACACAGTGCAGAGAAAAAACTGACTTTCTAACTTCATTAGAGGGGTAGGATTCAAGCCAGATAATTGTGTCTTGAAAATAACCTATCCACAGCCACTCTTGCACTCAGAATCCACAAATTAATTTGTAACACATCACAGTGGATATCCTTCAGATATTCCAAAATAATGACAACTCCTGGGAAAAGACGGAGAAAACTGTAATATCTCCCTTGATAATGCCAAAGAAGTACCTCAGGATGCTGCTGAGCTTGGTGGTATTTGAATGTCTGTGGGAAAGCAATGTATGTTGTTCTGCCTGACCTCAGTCTAAAACAGGTACAAATTCTTTAGCACATTTTTGCCTTCTCATGAGCTTTTTATTCCTGGATGTCCCAGTAGGATCAAATACAAAATATAATGGCTAAAGCTGCTCAGAGATTGCAGAGCAAATGTAATTTTTCATCAGAAAAGGAATAAATCAAAAGTCACTCTGCATATAGAGGGGAAGAAGCAAGCTGATTTATTACTTTATGAAACTGTTTATTAGGTAATTTTTTAATTCTTGAAAATTGATTAATTATTAATTTATTAATATAGGTTTTGTACAGTAAAAAGGTTTGTTGGGAGTTAAAAAATGGGGAATTTAAAAATTAGAAATCAGCCAATGCATTATAGTTGATTAAATCTTTTATCTTTCCTCAGGGAAAAGCCTCAGCAGTCTCAGTATTCTTTCTTAGAGCAAGATTTTTTTTCAAGATGGAGTAGTTCCAGTAATGTCTGAAGCCTATGAAGAAGAAAATCAGGGAACAGATGGAAAAATACTTGCATGTGCTTACACCTGAAGTTAAAATAAGATAGGTAATAAAAAGTTCTCCCCACACCCAAGCCTCATTACCTAATAAAATAAAAGGAAATTCCATCTGCCACCTATCAGAGACTGAGCCATATTAGGAATAGGTGTTCATAATTCATTTGAAATGGGAAATTAAATTAGTGAATGAAATGTCTTTACAGTAGCACAGATGTGTATGAAATACCTGGCTCTGTCAGGCTTATGTAGCACTTCTATGGGCTCCAAGGAGGGGAACACAGTATTGTTAGTACCTACTAGAGTTTCAGCTTGGTGTTATGGATTATCTAACTTATGTCTACATCTATCGCCATGCATTTATCTGAGTCTAGTTGACCAAAATGTGAATGTTAACAAGAAATGTCCTTGAAAAGGGTTGACAACAGCTATTGTATGACATTTTTAGGGCTCACTAGATGCATGCAGAGGTGATTGTGTACCCTAGCAACCCATCCTACTGAGGCTCTTAGGTCCATCCACCAGCTGAGCCGGAAAAGTATTGGAGACTTTAATCTCCTCCAAGTCTGCTGCAGGCATGACAGAAGAACACCCTCCTCTCCTCCAAGTCTGCTGCAGGCATGACAGAACACCCTCCTTCATCAATGCCCTGAAGCAATGGCAACTTTTCTTCCAGATGACAAATGTTGACTGAATATAGCAGTGGGATTTGGCAATGGAATAATTTGTAAGTAATTGGGAGCATCAGAACATGTTTAATAATATGCAGTTTTGCAGGTTATGTATAATGTGAAAACCTGACAAACTTCAAGTTGCCATGACAGCTTTGTCACAGAAACTCCACACACTTTTATATGGAAATGGTGACAGAAGTGCCACGTGAGTTTTAAGTAATCAGTAAATGAGATGGTATTGGGGGCAGTGAGAGAAATTGGCATCCCAAAAGGGAAAATGTTACAAAATGAAGGGAAAGAGAGATTTGGGATGCTGAGGAGGATGTCAGCCTGGGGCCTCTGGGCTGGAGGGACTGGTGGGAGGAGAAGCAGCAAGCAAGGGCGCAGAAGCGAAGGTTATGGGTGGGCATTAGTAGTTCTCAGTGGGAGGACATAGAAGATGACTTAAAAGCTCTTCAGAATGTGAGTAGCAAGACACCAAGTTAAGAAGCATTGAATAGCTGCTAGGAGCATTGTATGCCAGCCAATATGTATAAAACAAGTTCCTGCATAATGCACAGCACCTGACATAGTACTAAGGTTACAAGCAGGATGTAGAGAAGCCCAGCATGGGGATGGAGGAAAGTATTTGGGTTCATAAACCACAAGAAGCTGGAACAAGACAAAATAATAAATAGGAACTGAGGAAGGAAAAAGGAGTTGTTGGTGCTCCACGGTACTCAGGAGGAGGGTGGGCTCAAGGACTTATCACCATGTCTGTGGCAATGCTGGGTAATCTGCATATTTGCAGACATTGGAGGTGATTCCAAACTGTGTTGTACAAATCTATGTTTTCCACAGATATGAGCAGAAATGCTCAATGGAGTTTTGGGAAGGCCTGGATACCCTGTGTTCACAGAGCGGTGGCTTCTGGAGATCCTGCTATAAGGTGCGGGAGAGTGCATTGCTGGCAAGTGATTCACCTTGGTGAAGAGGCCCCAACTACACATTGCAGCCACAGCAGCTGGTGGAGGCAGGGTTATGCAAGGGCTGCAAAGGTTGAAGAAAGGCAAGAATGAGGTAACCTGTGGTGTAGAGCATGTCCAGTAATCGGTGTGGGCTTTGTTTAACAATCAAACAAGTAACACAGGTGGGAGACACTGAATCCTTGGACACAAGTCCCACAACATTCAGGTGTTGACCTTTTGCTACTCTGGAAGCTGTAGATCAGCAGAACTGAGTCCTCCATCTCCAGTCTGATGTGACAAATTTATGAGCAGATAGCTAAAGCAGTTGATAGCTCAAGGAGTCTACATCTCCACAGAGATGCAGATTTGCTAGGAAATGGTGGTTGGTTATAGCTGCCTCACACATGCTCAGAGTATCTACTGTGCACAGTAATTTAGTGAGGTTTTTCTAGTAAAATGACATTATAATATTGTTTGTCATTCTCACGCTGAAGGCTTAGAAGGAAATTTGAAGAAATGTGTGGAAAACACAGATCTTGAATCCCTGGAAAGGATTTGGAATTCCAAAATGTGAGCATTATTATGTGAGCTTGTTGGACAGTTATGAATAAACAGGAATGAATATTAGCAAGGTTTCAGAAGGCTGATGTATGAAGAGAAAGTGGATCATAGAGGTGGGGATGTAGAAAAGATTGAAAACTCATGAGGAACACTTGGAAAGTTAGCTGAAGATTGATGGGAGCTAGCAAGGATTTTTAATTAACAAAAATAGAGCAGAAAAATTAGAGAAATGGTGGATTTAAAGAAAGGAGATATTGCTAATATAAAGAATGACTGGGATGTGAAGAAGTTAGCCATCAAAGAGGGAATTCCTGAGATTGATTCCAGAGGACTGTGCTTGTACTTTTGGGGTACTTTATATAATAAATTGTTATCCATAGCTCATTTATGCAGTGAACTTTATTCCAAAAACTGTCCCTCCTGTGCTTGAAATAGCAACCCACATCCCTGCCAAAGCATAGTTTATTCTCTAAGGCCAAGTTGACCCAAGTTTATCCTCAAGTTGCAGCTAGCTGTTTCACCTCCAAATAAGCTCAGCGTGCTGGTACCTATTTATTATTCCTCATCACCCTCCTGTCCTGTAACTGCAACCTCTACACCTTAGTGCATCAGGAGAGTGTTACAGAAAAAGTTGCTGTGAGAGTGTTTGGGGAGAAATTTACTTGGTGAGGCTTTATCAGCCTTGGGTCTCCTCCATGCTGTCTGTCTCACAAGTTCCAAGGGGAGAGAGTCCCTCAAGATAACCTCTTTGCTCCTCTGGGAGAGGCAGAAGCTGCTTTTTGACTCCTCGATGGTTCATCCACTGATGGAAAAAAACATGACCTGGTCAATCAGAAATCTAACCCATGCTCAGTAAGGTCTGTTTGTACACTAGCAGCTACCAAGGCAAATGAAGCAACCAAGGCAAACGTACCATGTACCATTCAGAGTATGTTTTTTATGCTGGCAGCATGGACTTAGCTGTTCTTCCTGGTTTTATGACGCTGAGAAATAAATCTGAGGCTGCTCTTCGTTTCTATTTAGTGTTATTTGTCTGAAGACTCTCTGGAGTCTTGTAGTGGCTTAACAGATGGAGCCAGGGCAGAGATTCATATTGTGATGCTTATTTATTAACATAGCTTTTCCTGAGACAGGGAAAAAATATGTTTTTGTAGGAAACCTTTTCCCCTTTCCTGGAATGGAAAAAGAATGACATCTGGATCTCTCCTATTCAGCTGTGCTTGGGATACGTATTTTCCCCAGATATGTATTTCTGAATTTCCTGATGATCTGGTTGCTTAGAAGTAGCTCCAGTAGCCAGTTCCTTTTTCTCACAGAAATCAGTTTGAATAAAGAAGCAGTTTTCTTGTATGTCAGTGTCCCAGTTCCTTTTTAATCTTGAGAAACTACTGCTCTTGTTCATCTATCTCAGAAATATAGAAAAACACAGAAGAGTAAAAAAATTATCAGGGGCTGTAGTTGCTTGATGGGTGCAATTCAAGATTGTTGTTGACTCCATTGTCTGTAAGAGAGGGTTTTGAAGGAAGGAAGATTTTTAGGAGGAAGATTTAGATAAGCAAGTGATTTAAATTATGACATTTACTTTTTAATGTCTGTTTTAAGAGAGGTAGAATAAAGGAACATTGCTGGAAGAGCCACTGTGAACTCACCCTTCCATTCATCAATCCCCATGAAAGATTGGCTCTTTTCCCCAGGCAAGCAACCCTCCTTCTAGCTGGTATTCTGCATCAGTGAGGTTTGAAATAAGCCAGAGGAGTAAAGGCCCAGGGTCAGGGGACACTGAAGGGGGAGGAAATAAGGAATAAAGGACTCAGCACAGAGGCTGCATTTATGGGAAAAATCAGATGAAAGACAAACCTGGAAATTTTTGATATTTTGCTCCCCTTGGGGCCTAATTACACCAGCTTCATACCACTGTAGAAAGAAAATGATTAATCAGGAGCATGGTATCTAACAGTTCCTGTGGAGCACAAACCCTGGACTAATGATAGTACCATTGGCTTGACTTCTCAAAGATAGGCAACGACCACTGTATCAGCCCCCAAAATTTTTGGGTGGTGAAATGGTATAATTTTGACACTCAATGCCAAGAGTACTAGCAGGTTTCAGGGAACATAGAGAGGCCTTCACTGCCTTGTGCTTTGCATCCTCTGTTTAGACTATGGGCCAGCATGGCCCTGAATCTGCTCTTAAGCCTGCAGGAATTCAGATCCTGATGTGTAAAAAACAATAAAAAACCAATTTTAGGCTTGGCAGATGACATTTATTGAGTTGGCATATAGAAAACAAAGGTACTGCAGTGTGGGAGCCCAGCTAGCTCCATCTTTCTGCAACTTATAGCTGACATTCACGGAAATCTTTTCATTACTACTCAAAACTCTGGGAGCCAGTTCTGTTCCATTTGTTGATTCAGCTGGAAATTTTGTGTACACACAGAACAGACTGCTCCTTGGACTGGTGCTGACTTCAGATGCTACTTAAACGACCCTCTTGTCTCAGTTTGATTGTTCTCTTGCACTTTTTTTTTTCCCCAGGAGAAGGGAAGGGAGAGGGAATCAGGGGAACTTCACAATGCAGGAAAACCATCAGCTTCCTCTATCCTGTCACACACAAGGTTTCACAGGTGCATTTTTCTTCCTCTCAATGTGCTCAGTAGCTGAGAGTCCAAAGCAGTGAGAAAACATTTTTGAAAAGCCAGTGGTATGCAAAGAAATGCTTAGGTGTTACCTTGTTTGCATCTACATGATGCTGCATTTCAAAGTGAGGCAAACTGCTTTGAAATCAGCAATGGTCTAGGAAATCTGTGAGGCTAATACTGGGCTGATGAGAGAATGGTCTCATGCCACTGAATTAATCTCCATCCTCAGATTTACCCTTCCTTCAGTCCCAGTGGCAATGGTGACATGCAGCTGTGTGTTTCCCCCTGTGTGTAGAGAGGTAGCTGTGGCTGGTTCTGACAGATCAAGACTGAGCTATGATCATTCCTTCCTTTCTCTTTTTTTTCTTTTAATTTTTTTTCCAGGAATACTTGCATTTAGTTCAGGAAAGTATTACTGCTGAACTATGGCCTCCTTCTTGATCCCTTCTGCCTTTTTCTCTATTGTCTCCATTTCCTCTACTGCTACTGCCATGCACATCTCTTCCATCACCTCTCTCATCCCCTTTTTTCTCTTTGCTGATGCAGTTAGGCTAGAGAGAAGCAGCCCGTCTGGAAACAGGCAAGTTGCTTTTTTTTTCCCCAGGCTTGCCACCTGTGCAGGTCAGCACCTACTCTCTGGAAGGAAGGATAAGAGGAAGGATAATACTACTGGGACATCACAGAAAATAACAAAATCAGTCTTTAATCTCATTGGCACACAGCAATGTGGGAAATGACTGAGTAATTGGAGAAAACCAAGTCTTTCAACTTGCTTTGCATATATAGTCTATGGCAAACTCTCGATTGCAGAGTCAAACAATTGCATTTCCATATTACTGGTGACTTGTTTTCTAGGGTTTGGGTTTGTGGATTGCTGAATAGGGTTTGCTGTGCTGTGCATTAAATGACTAAAGTAAGCATGTCTCCTAAATCCCATCAACCATTTCTTGGCTCTGAGGGCAACCTGTACCATCTAGAGATACCCACACTACTGTGGCTTGTTTCTGGTGTGCAGATTACTTTGGGTGCTCCTCTAAAGCAGCGAAAGGAGGATTAGAAGTGGCAGGAAGAGCAGAGAGAGTTTTGTAGGGTCTGGAAAAGGGATTTAAGAGAAGATGGTAAAATCACTCAAACAAATTAAGCACCTATTTGTCCTAATCATGCATACACACCTAGGCCTGTCTCTCTGTGTTCCGCTGTTTCAGAACACCATCCTGAATGCCAGGAAATCATATGCAAGGTCCATAGCCTTCTGTGCACCTCCAAAGATGCCAGGCAGGGTAGTGCTGATTTCTCTGTGTTCCTCTGTGAGACAGCAAAGCCCAAGACTTCAACTCTCAGTTGAGTAAGGTGTTATTTGGACAATCTCGTATCAGCGTGTGAAGCCTTCATTATTCTGTGCAGCTGGAGATTTGCTTCTGTCTGTGTCAGCCTGTGCCCTTTCCTAGTATAAATTGAGGTGATCCTGGACCTTTTACAGTGGTGAGGTGTGTATTTTTGCAGCTTTTAAATGAAGTACTCTTGACTCTATCAGCAGGATAGCCCTTAGTTATTCAGGGCTCTGCAGGAAAACAACATGACTCAGAGGAGGCAAAGACATGCATAATGCAAATCGTAAATGATTTAGACCAAAAGAATAGATTTGGTGTGTTAATCTCTGAAGAACACTTAAGGAGATCTCTGTTGAGACCACAGGAAGGTTGAGAGAGTAGCAGACTTGCTGAGGCCTGACCTACTCTGCATCAGATCTCTCCAGGACACTTTGCCACAGCTGCAGGCAGTTGGGCAGAATGGTTGATGTACCACCCGGAAAATATACCTGATGGTACAGAACAGTCCATGAGGACAAAGGCCATTGCTAAGAGATGTAGTGAGAACAAGCCAGTAGCATACCAATTGTTCTTCCTCCTCTCATACCCTGCAGCATCTCATTGTAATTGTTTATCCTACAGGAAAATGTTATAATACTATGGGTGTGCAGCATCCTGAAACCTGATGATATTGATGACAAACAGAATCCATGTAGAAATAAGTGGCTTTACAAAGAGGAACAATTCTTGTCTTGTGCCTATGCTCTGCAACACAGATTTTGTCTGGAAGCCTGGCATTCTTCCATGCTCAGCAGCCTTTCATTCTTTTAGAATAATTTTCTCCTCCTTTCTGGGATATGAATATAAATGACATTTCTTGCTTCAGGGCATTTGGACAGGCTCCATATAGATTCAACACACAAATTCATTGTAAACAATATGTCTGTGAAAGCTCATGCATGGATATTGCTCTTGATTGCACCTGGCTGTCCACTGTTCCACGTCAGGAGAGCTGACAGAGGAGGAGCGTGTGCCCCATAGCAAGATGAGGACCACACTGCAGAACAGCCTGGCAATTCATGCATTAGCACTCTTGCAAGACTTCCAGTGACCTCTAAGAACCATCATAAAAGAACACCAGAATGTTTCCTAGGTTTTTTTTTTTTATCATATTTTTGGAGAAAAACTGATGCCTTTATTAGGTTTTAACAAGTACCAGTTTTGCTTTCTATCAACACAAGCCTAAGGATGAAATCAGCCAAAAGCAACAGAAGTCTTTTAAGGGCCTCCTTAATTATTTTCATCAACTTTAAGAACAAGCCAACAAATAAAACAGTGTTGAGGCCTAAAACTAGGAAAGTTGTGAGAAATAGAAATTACTTTATTGCATATTCTGTGAGAATTTTTTACAGGAAAAAAAAATAGAGAAAATAAAATAGTAACTCACCTGGTCAATACAAGCTGTTTAAGCTATGCTATTTTTCTCTTTCAGCTCTTTTAGAAGGCAATTATTTTGCTCGCTTTCACGGTTGATTTCCTTACCTAAGTTATCTCTTGGATTCTTTTATGTAACAAGAAGACAAAAATACACAAAATTGTAGAGCATGATTATATGTGTCAGATGGCATGTAACTGAACAGCCTTTAAACCTCCCCTGTCTTCCTCTAAGACTTTTTGCTGAGCTGAAGATGTTGTTATTGGCTGGATAATTGCCCAGTGTCAAATACGAGTTGTTCTGTGAGCAGCAGAGCTAATGAAGCCTGCTTTGCCATCATGTTTGTGCCTTTTGTCCCTTAATTCCAGTTTCTGCATGGCAAGTTCATTGCAAAATGCTTACCACAGGAGAGACTAAGGTACTATGATCCTCCATGTCTCTTTCTAGCTCCCTGTTCTTCCCCAAAACTTGTAGGACTCCAGATAGGTATGAAGCGAATTCTTCTCTTTTTCAAATGTGATTGAAAGGGGTCAATGGCCTCCAAAAGCACTAAGGTTGCCAGGAAACACTAAGGAGTGGCTCGTCCCCAGACCAGCACGGTCGTTATCAATTTAGTGCTACTGTTGGTGAAAAGTGCTGCCCTGGCACCATATGCAGTATATTCTGGCCTGGCAGAGAGCTGGGTGTGCCCTGACATTTGCACCAATGAGTGAGAGAAGACTCTTCCTCAGCACTCCTTGGTGTGGTGGGAATCTAGGAGAACATGTGGGCCTCTCAAAGGAAGTTGCCAACTGGAAAAGAAAAGGTGGGATAAACATTTGTGTTTGTGTGAGAAGAACATGTGAAGAGCTGGATGTGGAATGTAGCTGGCAGGCTGCAATGGACTGGGCTTGTTATTACCAGAGCAGGCATCCAACCCAAAGGCAGTGACCTCCTGCTCAACTGCTGAACTGGAGCAGTAACACATGATTGCCTCGTGATTACCTCAGTGTAGCCACATGCACTACATTTGAGTGTGATGCTTTACATGAAAAGCTACCCCTGTGCTTTGGGTCCAAAGCTTACAAGCCAATTACAGCAACCACCAGAGGAGAAAATGGTTATGGGATGCAAAAGCCCCAGTATTATAGTCCCTGGAGTTGTCCCTAGATTGTTGTCACTTTCCTGCTATGTTGAAAATAACAATACATGTTATAACCCACAATAACTGTGTGGGTTTTCATTCATAGGATGACATACTTGTTTGGTCAGATTTACTTTTTTTTTTTCTAATAGAGAATTAAAACTGTGTGCAGTGCTAAAGATATTCTCATAATTTTTAGCAGATGTAAGAGTTTGGTATTAAGAAGATCAGAGCTTTAAATTAATCTAAAAACATGAGCAATATGTTAATTTGAGAAAAATACCAACTGACTGGAAATAGTAAAAATAAGAGGGGAAGATAAATCTAGTGGATAATTTTGGGTTTAGGGTTTTTTGAGCTAGAGAGAATTAACATGTTCTGAATTTATTTTTCTGGGTTGTGATGCTTTTATGAAGACATGCCAGGAGCACTTCATTTGGGGAAGCATAAGCAGCTGCCCTTTCATTTCTTCTATTCATAAATATGGAAGAGTTACTTGGAGAAATGGTGCAGTTGTCAATGCCATGGCCAATGACAGGGCTGCTGGGTCCTTTCTGTGGCCTCAGGCATGAGGAACACCTGCAGATTTCGGAGCAGGAAGAAAATGAATGTGGTGCTCCCATGGGAATGGGGAAGACTTTATCTCACATTGGGTTAACACAGTGATGCTCGGTTTCTTCAGGTTGGGGTTTAGGATCCAGCTGTAAAGTAGGTGGCTGAAATTTGAAATAGCAGCCTGATGCAGTCCTGGCTTCTCTAGCAGGCTGGCACCTGGCTGCAGCAAAGGGAAAGGGAATTTGGCCACATCAGTTGTATGCCCCTGATATACAGAGAACTCATTTTAAGCCAGACGAAAAATCCAGTTTAAGGGGCTGAGATGGAAGATTATGGCCTTCATATGACTTGACTGAAGCAGAAAACGCTTTTTTAAAATGACAGTGCATTTCATAAGCAAGAGTCTCCTCGGACTTTGAGGATCAATCTCTACAAGACTTTCTATTGGAGGCCACCTAAGTTTGAGGTGCATTGACCGCGTGGTTAATACAAGGCAAGCAGAAATATGAGACAGGTAGAAACGATCAATTTATAGGATTCAGAAATCCAAACATTTCTCTTAAACTTAGAATAAAAGGAAATTAATTCAGCAGTCACTGGGCTTTCCTGTCTTGGAATAAAACCTAGGTCTTCCCAGCAATCAGGAGGGAGCTGCACAGCTGTGCCACTGCCAAGGGTGAAGAGGTGGTGGAGGTGGAGATGAAAACACGGACACTGAGCTTTGCTAGTGCTGAAAGGGGAGGGCAATGTAAAATGTTCATAAATGGGAAAACATCAGGTTAGGCCTGACTTCTGCCAGGCAACAAATCCCTGTGGTAGAAAAAATCTTTGCTAAACCTCTCCCTTGGGCAAGTTAACTCTGAGTCACATATATGAAAGGTAAACCATGAGATTATATATCATGTAAGCATGACAGCTAAATCTTTAATGCCACCCTGGAAAATAGTGCTCTGAAAAGTGCAATGAAGAAAAGAACAATATGTGCAGTAATCAATATCCTGAAGATTTAATTCAGTACACTATTTTTGATGTTTAGTGTTGGTGAGGGACTGCCATGTTTACAAACAAATAAAAACTTTTGTGTTGTTGAAATTACTTTCCACTATGGATGCTACCTAGATATTACATTAATCAGAATTTTGTCCTCAAAACCAGCCCTCTTTAAAGATTTTGTCCTAACCTTGAAAATAATGGTTCTGACTTGAGCTAAATTTGTGCTGGAGAGGAGAGGTCTAACCTCTGTTTTGGCCTCGCACGTACCTCTGTGCAACCACACTCAAGCTACTGAGAGTGCATCGCAGTAATGGCAGAGAGAACCTCACTAGTGGGGAATTAGAAACAGGAAATGATGCAGGATATTCTACTTACATCTGCTCAGCTGGCACATATAAACAAACAGGACTCCCTGCTTGCAGTATGAAGACTTTAACAGAAACCATAATGCTTCCATTTTACAATGAAACTACAACTCACGTGGTTGTGAACATATTTTGTCTCTGTCTTATCTATTTTCTTTGACTCTTGCTCTATTTTTGCCTCTCCATACTTTACAGGTACCTCCTTTCTTGTATGCTTTCTATCATGATCTCCAGAACAGATTTAATCAGTATCCTTCCCCTTTCTCTATTTCAGATGATAAAAAATTTAATCATATTTCACCTAGTGTTCCCATTTGAGACCTGCAAAGCAGCAACAACAACCTACTCAAGCCACAGGAAAGGTACTGTTCAGAGCCCATGACCATTCTATGTCACTGTACTGGAGACACATGCCATGTTCTTTAAAGATGTTTTATTTTGTGTAACATTCTCACTTGGTAGCAGTGTGCTATTGTGAAATAATTTCAGGCTCTTCCTTGATGCACTGTGTAACAGTAGGAAAAATATTTTTTCAACCATTTAGAAACTACCAAAAGTTATAAATAATGGTGGATCTACACCCCAAAATGTAAACACAGATCTTAATCATTCAAATACTTACCATAGTAGTGTGAAATTTAACAAAGAAAGATTTTCATTCTCCTGTGTATATTTTAATTCAAGCTGTGGACTTTGATACACTTTTTCATTAATTACAAAAATTCTGTAAGATTTTCTTTCAGCCTTATGGTCTCCTTAGTATAAAAAATATACCTAATTAACAGCCAATTGAAGGATGAAAGTAAGCTCCCTCATGCACAAGTTCATCTGGAAGCAGAGTCTGATCTGCTACATTTTTGTTTTATTGATAAAAGAATCACGAAGAGCCAGGTTTGCTCTTACATCACAGACTGGGCTCGTTATGCTGGCAGCCAAAGGAAATGCATTAGCTGTAAATGGAGATGATACCTGCGGAGTTGGTAAAATATGGAACGTTGTGTCACCGTTATGCAATTATTTGGTTTCAATGAGGCAGTCATGCTTGTTTCCTCCGGAAGAGCATTGTGCCCAGTAGTGGAGTCAGCCTTCTGCTCAGCACAGGACTTTGTCATGCCATCATGGTGGCAATGATTTCATAATCCTGCTTTTGCCTATTCAACTACAAATGTATTGATGGGTAGGTAGCAAGCTGGCCTACAGCAAGCTTCTTCAATGTAGGTGTGTATTCACACAGAAAAGATGTAAGGAAAGAGTGGATACCTTGCTGTCGGAATTGATCATGATTTGAGGGACACACGCAAATGCCATAAAATCTAGTCTATATGAGGAAAAGCTCAGCCAAACTTTTGCTTCCACGTGGGATGCAGTCACTACAGAAACTGAGGGCTTTACTTCACCTTTTATTGAGTAAAAAAGATTATTAAAAGAAAAAAAAATTGCTTAAAAGGTTGAAATCCTTATATGAGTATCCCGCTAGACATAATGTAATAATAATTTTGGTTACCAGAAATACTTTCTCTTTTAACAAAAGCAAAACACCAGTCAAATTCTTTGTAGCATCTTATACAAACACTTAAGGAATTGTCAATAAGAAGACAAGGAGAGTGAAGAGGATAAGAAAATACACACATAATGTAGGTAGGGCTTGTATTGCAGCAGGAAGGATAGGAGGCGAGGTGGGAATATTCAGTATCTGGGGTTAGAGAGAAGCAGATGTCTACTGATTGAATGTAGTGTGATTATAACCGATTGATTAAATGCTGTGAGTGTGGATGTGGCATGCCGATGGAAGAAATCCCTGTTATGGAAGGTGCAGACACCGAAAGAGCTGCTAGTTGATCATGGAGTGGAAGTATATTTCTCAAGCTAAAGGCATGTTTTCATCAAGAACAGTGAGCTTGGAGGGGAATGAAGTATAAAGATGTACTTATTTTGTTGTGCCTGCTACAGCTTTTAACAGAGGAAGTAGTTCTGATGAACTTACCCAACTGCCTGCCACCAGCCAGGAGGTTTTTTTGTTTTATTGGGTTTTTTTAAAGGAAGATTACATATGGAGTTTGGGCTAAAATGCTTGGAATTGAGAGACAATTAAGTGCCCTGTATAGAAAAAGGAGCTGTTGCTAGCAGGGATGGGGAGACAGCTCTGACTGAGGCCAACCACAGAAGGCTCCAACACTGAAATGTCACTGGCTTCATGAAGGGCTCAGCAAGAGGTTTTAAAATAAAATAGAAGAAAGTTGGTCAGGATATGGGTCATGATATTCTAAGGGCTCTAGAAGAATGGGTGAAGCCGTGTTATTTAGCAGTTAGAGCTTAGCACTTACGAGTTTTGATAACACTTTTAGGAAAAGCTGCAGTGTAGAGCAGCTGGCCCAGGTTTGGGGTGACCCTGTTTGCCACCCAGCCAAGATGCAAAAATAGACATGCTTGGCAGAAAATTGTTTCCTGGCTAAAAAGGTAGAGCATTGCTCCCTGGAACCATATGTGTGTAAAGAGAGACAGTATGCCTATATAGCATTAACACAAGGATTCACAGTATGGTATTGAAAATGGAAGTATATGTAGGAGCAGCAAAACTCTTGACTTTCAAGGATCTAGGAGGCAGTGGACAAATGCCCTAGGTCAAATTTAAAGTAAATGAGTGTGATTTTACAACATCAGAGCAAAAAGCAAAGCTGAAGCAGCCTTCCTGTTAGGGTAACTTATCCAAAGGTATTTCGAGGTAGTGGTAGAAATTAGGATTCAAAAAAACAGGCTGGACATGAGGAACATTGAAAAGAAAAATGCTGAGCTGTATTTAGTAGTCATATACTGATAAACTAATTTCTGAATTCCTCTAATCTAGGTCTGGGGTACATGTGCTGCAAAAGCCTGGCAAAAAGCACTTACACAAAATGTAAAGGCAGAGCATAATTTCTTCTGTGGAATTTATGAAAAGGGCTGCACTGATTGCGGGTACTCCAAAGAGTGATGGCAGCTTAAGGAGCTGTGGGTGCAATGAAGCCACTGTAAATCCCAGCTGAAATGAATCAATATCTTCTTCCTAAATTCATTCATTTTCAGAACATGGTGGCTGGGCAGAGCTTACTAAACTATGCTCACTTTGTGTATCTTTAGAGTGAGTACTGGAACTAGAGCTGAATACATTTCTAATAGTGAACGTACATGAGAGACTATTTCAATGTGAGCAATTACCCTATAGCACAGTCAGTGTATTTGCTTATATCTGAGAGTAATGAATTCATGACTTCCAGGATAAAGGTTGCTGCCTGCTGGCATAGGACTAAAGAGTTAGAAGCAGTCAGACATTTATAAAACTGAGATGGAAGTTCTGCATTCTGCCTCACCTCAGGAAAATACAGTGTGTGTGGATAGAAAAGGAAAATATGGTTTTTGAAGAACAGTGCAGTTGCAGGGAAGAATAAGCAATTGTTTCGGGTGGTGGTTGTTGAATATTCATTCTGTCCAGAAATGAATAGGAAGCTCTCCTGTAAAATTAGCTAAAGCAGTATCAGGTATGAGTTGCCAGCACAGTCACTTTTGAATTAAGGTCTACAACATACCTTTGAAGTGCGACAGGTATTTGTACAGCAGGGGATATTTAAATTGGCCTCACTTTGGATAACAAAGTACTTTGTACAGGCCCTGAGAAAGGCATTATGCAAAGATGATAGAAAATCAATCAGTCCCAGAGACTATTCCAGCAAAGAGATTCTTATACAGTGAGAAGGGATTTGATTTACTGCAAGTAGACTTAGCAAAGGACTCAAGGTGAAAATGGCAAATAGGAAAAAAAAAAGGCTCACAGACTGGATCTCCCCTTGTTTTGCTGCATAAATCAGATAGTGCTGATACATGACTGAAAGGAAGGAGGGGGAGGTAGTAAGGCAGTATGGTAGAGCAGATATTGGGATGGGTGACATTTTTAGCAGTGGAGGAAAGGAGAGATAAGAAAGAAGCAGCTTAGTAATTGCCTGCAGATAAAACCAGAGGATAGTTATGGAATATGCATCCTGACATTAATGAAAAATGGTCACAAGCTTTCATAAGCTGCAAGAGGGAACCAGGACATGGTACTGGGAAGTAATAAGCATGAAGCAATGAGGAGGCATGTTTGTAATCATCGCAGGAGCCAGAAAGCAGGCTCATGCTTATCACATCCCCCAGCACAGCTCCACAGACTTCGATGCTCAGCACAGGCACACTGAGCAGGCAGTGCTCTGGTTGCCAGTTAATCCCCTCTGCCTTCCTAGGGAAGGCCTTACAGCCTGTGGAAGTGCAGGTGGGATGTGGATGAGTAGCTTGAAGAAGGAAATATAGCCAGACCATCCTCTAGGCAGTGCCATGCAGGGAAGTATGGGTTTGGGTCCTTCCAAAGGGTGGCTGTGGGACCTGGCATTCCTCGGAGGCTTCAGCTGAGTTCACATAATGTGGATGCAAGGAGGGTTTGAACACAGGCATGGAATCTACCTTTCACTTTAGATGCAGAATTCGGTGAAGACAGGGATACTTGAGAGTAATGACCTCAATAAAGAAGCAATAACAAGCAGTGAAAGAGCAGTTTCTCCTCTGACCTTGTGCCCCACAGTAGTTCTGTACAGCTAACCTATGGAGTTTTGCATGCAGGAATGGTTTCTTGAAAGAGGATCACCAGCAAATGCTGTGTTAAGCCCGGGACTGCTTGTTCTGCCCTTGCACTTGGGCAGCAGTCCTTCTGCTACATGAATGATTTGCAGAGTTGCTTTGTGGACTGGATTTGTGAGGATGATCTGATTTAAAAAAAAAAAAAAAGTAGCTGAGGGGAAAAAGAAAGATATTTTTAACCCAGATTGGTTTATTATTCATGCTTAACAGGAGAGCTTTACCAAGTCAGGAAGGTACAAGTGGGAGGGAAACATACTGCAGAGCACTGTATGGTCTTAGCTGCCTCAAGTGGGGCTGTGTGGCCTGGGTTTTAGCCTCTGCTGTGAGCTAAGCTTCTGGAAATATGGTAGGTTTCACTCTGCTCCAGGGTTTTTATTTTTACAACAACTCAGTGTTCTGAATTAGAAAGGGTGGCTGTTTGAAGTTGTTGCTTTTCCAGGAAGAGTATCCCTACTTTTTTTTTTTTTTTTTTTTTTTTTTTTTTTTTTTATTTTTTTATTTTTATTTTTATTTTTATGACTCCTGTTTCAGGAAAAAAATAAAGTTATTTCCCTCTTTGTTATTTCTTTTTTTCCTCCTTTCTTCCCTCACTCAAAGGCTGTGTTTTAACTCAGAATTTCTCCAAGCTCAGCTTAGAAATCGCAGTGGGAGAGAGCGCTCTGCTGAGGGGGCAGTGGGGAAGGCCATTTTAGGAAAGGAAGCTGATGGTCACTTCTCGACTTCTGCACTTTGACCCTCTATACAGGTGTCCTGTGGAAGGCTGGGCTCGAGGCTTATAGTGTGAGCAACAGAAAGAAGATAAGGCAAAAGTAAAATCCTGGCTTTGAAATCAATAATAATCCTATCTCTTTATAATTGTTGGTGTCACAGTTATGCAAACCATCTCCCTGTAGCAGTGGGATGGCCAAGCACAACAGAGACAATGCCCAGCTTGGAAGGAAATAACGAAAATAATGGACTTGCTACCATAAAGGCATTAACCAAGACAGGCTGAGGCACATCTTGCCAAAGGCCAGTATCCTCCTACTCATGGGTGCCTTTTGTGGGAGCTGTGAAAACAGAACGTTTCTCAAGCCTTGCCGCAGTGCCCGAAGTACATAAACTACTTTCTCCTCTTCTTTCCTTGTTTTCTTTTATCTTGGGAGATTACTGAACTGAGAGTCTGCCTTCTCATAATGAGGCCAGAGTACATTGGAATTATCTGCGGGCATCAGTTAATAAATAGCAGAATAAAAGGCAAAGAGCTGGCTGAGGGTGATGTGTGTCAAACCTGCACAGAGCAGCAGCCCCTTTCTGTGCAGGGTGGGAGCAGGGGAAGACAAGAGCCAGGGCAGGAGAGTGCAGCTCGGCTGCACGCCTACTGCAATTAAACTGAATTGCCTCGCTCTGTCATCCTCCTCCCTGCCTCAAAAAGCAAGGGTATAAATCGCTGTCAGGCTACAGCTACTAATGAGACTGAGCTACAGGCTGGCATGTTCAGTGTCCCCTCTGCTGTGCTGGAGGAGAGTAAAGTAAGAGACGGTGGGTGCATCAGTGGGGACAATGAAATCTCACAACCTACTCTCACAGAAAACCGTCAATTCTGATTTATTACTTGAGTAGCTGTAGTAAGACACTAAGCCTTTAACACCCATCGTCTCAGGAGGAGGAGGAGATTGGACCAATGTAAACAAAAGCATTATTTGCTTGATATTCTTTTTTTATTATTATTTCATGCAGAAATTGTAAGGTTGCCTATCAGTAAGGTTGCCCAACATTTTCCTTTGGAAAAAGCTGTTTTCAATTGCTTCTAGCAATTCCTAACCATTTGGATGGCAATTTTCCACACCAGGTACCTGGTGCAGACCAAGTAGTTTTGGAAAATTTCCAAGATGTTGTGGTTGGTGGAGGGGCAGTGGGGCAGGTTTTGAGGCATTACCTTGGGAATATACATTCTTTTGTCCATGCTAAAATTTTATATTTTTTAAAATACTTTTAAGTGAGAAGGTAGTATTTGCTGTCCTGTGGTGATCTGCCAAGATTTGGCAATATTACAAAACCATGGAAAAAAGTACTTAAAAAAATCAGAACTGAGTCAGCTTCCCCTGTCAGCTCAAGGGTAACGGGATGTTGTGCTCTGAGTGTAACTGAGCAAATAATTACGTGCTGTTTGTTTGCTGAGTCTTCGGTTCAGTTTTCAGAACAACGCTTGTGGATTTCTGTGTTTCTACATGTGTTCATGTGGCAAAAATCAGGCCAGCTTATTAGTTTCAGCTCCCAGTAATTTTCCTTTGAATAAGGACTGCAGGACTTGGCCTTCAGTGTGTAACTCAAACCTGTGTCTTTAATACAGGATTGTATTTATTTTTGCAGAGCTGGGGCAGGAAATAAAAAATGGGAAATGCCTTTCCCTCCTCCAGAAAAACACAGTAATGAGACAAAAATAATAACTTCTATAGAACATCACATGTCCAGGTATTCTTCTAGTTGCAATCTTGTGACATTAGCAATTCAGATAAAATCTTGTGGTTTTATCTGTGTGGATCAAGGAACTTAGAAACAGTGACAGTCTATTTATTTTTTTATGGTTGCTGAACCTCTATTAAGAGGTATTATGCATGGTGTTTGATTTTTCTGCCTTTACATCCTCACATCCCCATGGTTACTCTTTGATTAAACTTTGATCAAGGAAAAGACAAATTATGTTGTTAGTTATTTAACCCTGTGTGGGAAGGGCTCTGTAAGTCAATTCTAACTCGTCTAGGCACAAAACCTGAAATATTTTTTCAAATAGAATTCCAGCTCACAGAGTAAAAAAAAGAGCTGTTTTTAGCAGACTATGTATGATATGGTCTTTTACTTTGTTCCTGGTATAAACTTGTCATTCCTTGTTTTTTCATCTATTGACTGGAGCTGCCTGCTTGAGAAAGAAAGAACACTCTAAGGTTGAAAAAACACCCTTCTGTTCAATGTTAGTGACATTGGGCAATCGATGCTTGATTAGAAAATCAAAGCCACTTCCTTTTCATTCTTTGAAAATGTTTGCTTATTTGCATCTGTCCAGACTGAACATCAAAGGTGGGATAGGTTGGTTATGTCCTTGCGATGCTGAGCAACTTCAGTGTATTGCTAGAACAGAGAGAAGTGACTCACTTGTAACACCAGAGGATGTGAGCAGCCCTGCACTCTTCATGTACCCCTACTTATATACTACATGGGGTATCTCCTGTGGGCCAATTAATAAATGCTCAGCTGGATTTGAGCGTTGGCAGTGTATATTCTCCTATCTGTGAGTAGCTGGCTCAGGTTCAGGGCATGCTGCTTACAAGGCTTGATGGAGTAGCAACGTACATGTCCTACAGTACAAAGTACATGGTCAGGGAGAGACATCCAGGGTGCTTGGCCTCTGATGGGACCTGTTTGGGTGTTTGACTGTGCCTTTAGTTACAGTGTTACAGCACGACATGGCTGGCTCTCTTCTGTTCAGGGCTGAGTGGGCAGTTTCAGGCCAGCCTGAGCTTTGGTGTATTGGACTAGGGAGTGACAGAGGGATTGTGTGGAAGTTTAACAGGCAAATGTAGCTGGAGACAGGCTGTAGAGCTCAGTGTAGGAGCCCTGAAAAATTTGGTTTTAGGAGTCTGTGATATCCATCACAGTATTTGCACTGGCAAGAGAAGAGGAAACTCCTGTAAAAGTAAGGAGTATGGGACTCCATTACAGTCAATGCTGTAAAAACAGGACTGTGCCAAGCTGGGTGGAAAAGAGGGATTCTCATCCACTTCATAGTGCTTGAAGCAGCTGGAAAGAAGTGTTAAATTTGGTTAAAACCGGGAAACTGGACTCAGAAAAACCAGAGAGAAGCAATTGAAGTAAATACTACTACTGTGGCAAAATTAATCACAGCCAGGAAGATAGTTTGAAATATAAAATAATCCTGGAATAAGCATCATGAGCACTTAGGGAAAAGTCCTTCAAAATAATGTGGAAAATGAGACACAGAGACAGAAAGGAGGGTTCTTGCTTAAGCTGAGGCAGCTAACAAACTTGATAGCAACCTGGCTAGCACTTGAAACCATGAAATGCACAGTCGTTTTGGACTCTTACTTATATACATAGATTAATGTGATAATACTAAGAGACCTAGAAACAAACAACCTATTCATCTGCAAGGGGAAAGAGTGACTGGGGATTTTGCATCCACTTAAAAAGGCAATTGCACTAGATCTGTAGACCTGTGTTAAGCGAGCAAGAACATTTGACAGACAAACAGTTGATCTGGACTTCATTGAAAGTGAAAAATGTATGAGATAGAAATGTGCTTGAGAACCATATGGTTTGTGGCAAGTTAGGATAGCTCCCTTCCTCCTAAAATGAATCAGGAAACAAATGCCTTATTCACTTTTACATAACAAGCCGAGGTTCATTAATCATCTGCTCCTATAACAATAGGAGACGAAAATAGCTTGGAGGTGTCTCAGGTGAATTATAGTTGAAATTTGCCATGAATTCAAACTCAAGAAAGTTGTTAAGATATGATTTCTGTATGGATAGATGACTCTTGGTCTTTCTCCTTTGCTCCTCTCTCCAGCTCAGCAATGGATTATCTCCCAGTGATGACGGACAATGACATTTAATTGCTTAAGGACTAACTTGTGGGGGGACTTAAAAAATTAAACAGGCAGGGGTAAAGCCCTCTTTCAAACCATTAGTTTTTTAGACCACATGGGAAATGGCATCCAGTTGTCCACACAATGAGTTCCTCTCTTCATGCAACCAGATGTAGAGAACTAGGAGGAAGAAAAATAATGCAGCCTTTAAAAGGGGGAAAGCCCCCATCAAGAGGCAGTTTTAGTCTAAGTCCAGAATATAAATTAAAGTGAGTGAAACTTCATAATAGCTAAGGACAGGAGTGTGTCATTAAAGTTCTTGCTGAATCTTTAAAGTTATATTTTTCCTCTCTTTCTACTTTCCCTAAATCTGAGGGCATAAACTTGCTGAACTAACCAAAATGCTGCTCACTAAGAAGAGTGGCAGACAGATGCCTGGATTGTCTGTGTAGCTACTCACCACTTCTTCTGGTAATCTGGAACTGAAAGAGAAAGAATAGGATTTAATTTTAGACTTCTTTGACTGATGTTAGAACTTCTTGAAATGTACGTAACTGCAAAGTACTTTATTAAGCCTCTAAACTTTCCACCCAGATGTCATGCAGTTCAGCTGCAGATTCTTACCAGATGGATTTGCAAGCATATGTCTTTCTTGTTGGTTAGCCAAGGGAAAATGACTGAACAAGTCAATTTATAAAAATGACTTAGGCTGATTGTGCCCTTCCTTTCACACCATTGCTGGAAAAATGTGGGAGAGAGAACAACTGAGAAGCAGACAGTAAATGATTGTCAAATAAGAAGTTAAAATAAAGATAATGAGAATTCCCAGCACTTATTGTTCTCTACTACAATAGCTTGATGGTTATACACACCTGGAATCATACAATATACACACTCAAAATGCCCTTACAAGGTCTAGTCTTGGCTTTCTGGAACATGGCCTCCTCCTACTTGATTGCTCATCCACTTTTCTCCATCCTCTAAGGAAACTTTTTCAAGTTTCTCCACTTCTCTGTGCCATCCCCTGATTCACCCATGCTTTGACACTTCACTTGCATCGCTTCCTCCTTCCAGTATCCAGAAAAGCTTTTGGTTCTTCCCTCCAAGCTCAGCACTTGGATGGGCTTCCAAAAACCCAACAGCTCCACAGCAAAACCAGAAACCTTTCTTTCTGTTGGTATCCTAGCCCATGGTACCGCTGGGAGTAGGAATAGATATATTTACAAATGGTGAAAAAAAGTGAAGATGTTCTTCTAAAAATGAGATCAGAGGTGTGAGTTGCGACCATAAAAGTTGTCTATCACACATGATCAGCAAAGAAAGACTTTCCACCATCTGAAAGAAATGCAAACCTGCACAAACTGGGCTAAATCCCCAGATACTCACAGCAGATACACAAAGGGCTCAGGTCTTATCACAGGACCTTTACCAATATTGCAAAAATTATCCATTTGTGATGGATAATGAAAATGGGGAATTCAGAATTGACCAGAGTGAAAAAAACCCTCTTGAGGGTTTGTTTCCATTTTAGCTTACCCGCATTTCAAACCTCTGGGTGAAGATTTTAAAAAAAATAGTACTTAACAGACCGTGGGAAATCTCAAGGCGAGAGCACAAATAATTCCAGGGAAATGAAAATGTTCCAGACTCCTGCAAGTGAAAACTGATAATGCAGTGATGGTAGCTCAGGTTGAAAGGATGCATAGTAATAAGGAATTCTTTCACTGAACCCCAAAAGAAACCATGAAAATAGTGGATATGTATGAAGAACCCTAGGAAGGCATTTCCTCTCAATTATCTAAGCAAGGTTTCACATAAATGCTGGATTACTGTAGCATCCTGGGTTGTGCTAACAATATGCTGGGCTGTGGACTACAGCCCATTAATCCCCACTTGGCTGAAACACAGACTGGTAAAATGGCAAAAAGGTTGCAGGATATCTGTTCTGAAAGAATTAAGATTTGATGTGACTTTCCTAACAGACAAACATTGAGTAATGAGTTTGTACAGGGTTTTAAATATAATTGTTTCCCTGTTTTTCAACACAATTTGATTGGAGGAAAGATGTCTTTTGCTAAATTTATGGTTGAATTGAGTGAGATTCTTGAGATAGCAACAAACTAGGCTTGATGACTCAGGAGATCCCTTTCAGGTTAATGGACATAGCCCATGCATACTGATAAGCTATAGATAAATGACTTCTGGCTAATGTTAGTGTTAAACCTGATAGGGAGTAGTCTTGAAAACTGCTTAATTTGGGTGGATGATGCTTCATGAAAACCTGAAAGAACTGCCATTTGATCTGCTGATGTTTAAAGTGTAGGAGCTGCAGCTTCATTTGCCTCCTTTGGGGTTAATGTCGGGTGTTGTATGTAGAGGTGGCAATGGGAGACCTTAAATCCAGAGGTCAAATGCTTTCTCTTTCAGGTCAAACAAGCCCCTTTGTGCAGTGAAAACAGCAAGGGCTGGGAGGATATGGGCTTAAAGCAGGCAACTGAAGCTGCTTGGGGATGCCAGTGAGTGTGATGCAGCATGAAGGATAAGACATGACCCTGAGGAGTAGAGAAAGTTTCTTGGCCTCGGCACTGATGGAGTGATAAGCAGTTGTGAGACCAAGCACAGTACAGAAGGCAATTTCTTCTGCTTTGCTCAGGAAAGCAATCATTGCATATAACATTGTAATGAGACTAGACTGAGAATTCTTCTGCTTGTTGGCATGTAGAAATCTTATCCTTCAGGTATGTCCCCGTGAGACCCATACTGAGTGGCTAACCATATTCAGGTGAAATGAGGCAACAGTGTTTTCCATGTGAACCTAGAGTGCGAAACTATCTCTTTTTTGATAACTTTGTTTTCTTGTTAGAGATGAAAATCTAAAAAGTGTGACACATACTATGTGTGGCTACCAGGACAGAGAGGAATTTTCCCTGGGGTGCCCCTCACAGAGTTTCTATATTATTTCTCTGAAGAGTCTGTCCCCCTTGCAAAGACAGTACTATTGCAGGAACTGAAAGGCTCACCAGAGCACCAAACATCTTTCTAATTACTTCACTGCATGCAGGATAATTATAGAAAAAAAAAGGATGAAAGCCTAAATGAAGTACAGAAGCCTGTGAAAAATGCCACCAGGTCAAACATTGCTGCCATCTTCTCCTCCTTTCCTACTGACCTGTCCTTTCATCTCAGCATTAAATGCCCACTTCCTTTAAATAGCTTTTTATCCTAACCAACTCTCCTAATTAACAAAGCTTCTTGAACTTCATTTTTGTTGACTGCCTGCAACAGAAAGCTTTAATGCTTCGTTCCTTGTAACTGAGTAAGCTTTCTGTGCTCTGCTTGCATTGCTTCAAGCAGCCAGGCAATAGTCATCTACCGTGGCAATGCTAACTTGGCTTCTTCAGCCAGAAACAAAACAGACTCCATGAGTTTTAGGTGTAAGATGGATGAAGGAGAATAGTCACTGTAAGACATGGACTGCAAGGGAGAGCATGTACTTTATATCAGTAGACACAAACAGGAAGAATTCTGCCTTATTTATCTGCAGACTGAGAAAGCTGCTTGATATTCTTCCTCCTCAGCAGCAAATGACAGCACAAAAAGTGGTCGCGTTATTAATTTAGATGAATAGTAGCACACATCCCTGCGTTATATAATTATTTCATTAAAGTGAAAGATCAGTTTAAAACATCATTAAAATCTAACCAGCAGAAAATAATATGATTCCACAGACATTTGATTTAATTAAAACCTGTGAATTAGGAATATTGAAATGTGTATTAGCTCTAGAAGGTCTCTCTGAAAGCAGCATCACTGGTACCTTATCCCTCTATGTGTGGTGCTTCTCAGAGAGCAGGGGGTAGCAGACAAGTGCAAGGAATTCCTGGGATTCCAACTCAGTTAATGATCAGTGAAGCCAGCAATAAAGGTGGCCTGCACACAGTTGTTCAAAACATCCTTGAATTAGTCAAGCAGGGTTTCCACATTATCAAAATAAGTATTACTCATTCAATTCAGTCTCGAGAGTCAAAGAACCAAACTGATTCTCTGAACTTGGAGAAACAATGGCTCCCAGCCAAAGCCCACTGAAACCAAGACAAAGATCCCCTGCTGAGTTCAATAGCTTGCTGGATTTCACCCCATGCAAGTAATTCCCTTTTTTTTCTGGAGTGAGTTTCTTTTTCCTGTGGCAGCTTCGCACAATATTTTCCATTGTGGCTACCTTCATTTGTACACTGCTGTTCTTTGACTTACAATTTCAGACTCATATTATTTGCAGTATTTTATGATTTTGCATTGTCAGGATAGTTTTCTCTGTGGTTTCGTAGAGTGAATTGACCTAGTTAAAATTAAAGGTTGCCAGCATAAATTAGATTAGGTTGATCTGGTGGACAGAAAAAGCACTGTAAAATACTGTCTTTATTTCTGTGAGTAAGAATGGCTTGGTGAAAAGACTGCTATTAGAGCTACTTGGTTTACACTGTTATAATTGCAGGTCTGATGGTATCCTATTAGAATGCAACAAGACTGAGTGATCAGTTATTTCAACTAGAAATATAATAATTCCACTTTATTTTTAGCTATGAGATTTCACATTTCATTTGAAATGCATATGAATCTGGTTAGTAATAAAGTAATATGACTTACTGACAGTGAGGATATTTCTACCTTCTTAAGACCATCTATACTGTGAACTCTCAAACTCAATATAGAACAAAAATTTCTTATCCCAAACTGTGGAGATTGCAAGAAGTGGATAACTTCCTCACCATATTTTAGCACAGGCCCAGGGTCTCTTATTCATGAGCTGTGGATACAGCAGACATAGGAAGGGTGATTAATATTACCAACCTCATCTACCAAAAACATATTAAGTCTGACTCTTTCTAGGCACAATGCAAATACTTTGAAGCTGAACTACTATCAGCTGTCTCAGTCTTCTTATGCTTGCCCTTAAACCTGTGAGGGTTTTGTACAGTGAAAAGCAGACTAATATTTCCTTAAGAATGGTATTTTTTCCTGTCAGTCCTATTGTTCCTGTAAATACTTCTCATCACTACTAAAAGAGGACAACAGTAGAATGGATATTCATCCTGAATAGAGCCCAGAAGCACTTCAGTTTGGGAACTGCATCACTCTGCAGGCAGAATCCCTGCAAATGTCAAAGCGAGGTCTATTAACAATAATGCATAGATAATAATTAGGAAATAATTGATGTTGACATTGCTATTTGATGCTGTGTATGACTCTGCTGTGTGCATAGTAAGCTGATTGGTTGGCTCCACTGGTAAAACCTGCACTGCTTTTTAGCTTGTTGATATCCAGCTTATTCCACTATCTAATGAATGGGTGTGTAAAGATTGCTATGCTGAGCTGCAGGTTACCAACACTTCCACGATATATGGGAGAAATTCCCCACAACTTTGTATCAGACCATAACTGTTTCTTATCAAGCCAATTTTTAACACAGCTGCAGCCCAAAGAGACTCTCTTTTGGATCCTATTTTCAGTGGGGAAAGTGTTATTGTTTTAAACCTACATTTTGCTTTTTTTCATGCTTTGCTGTTTGTTACTAAGAATTCATCCTATCTGTCAAAAAATATACCTGGGAATGGTTTTTGCATTGATTGTAGAATGGTTTTGTTATTTTTGGAGCTATGGCTGAATTATGGCTGTCATCTTAAAGGTATTGGGACACTTCAGATCCATTATTTTCTTTCATCCTTGTGTATAGTCAGTTGCTATTTTGAAAAGAGAAGAGGGAGAAAGGAATGGGATAAGTGAAGATGGAAAGACTTGGGACAATGAATAGGGAAACATTTTTCTCACTTTTTCTTTTAGAGGAACCCATCTTGTGTTTGTACCATTTCTATGTGGCTGCAGCAGAAAGTTTCTGCTTCTCCATGGAGTTTGCATGATCTTGGGTTTCTACCTCAAATGTCTCACCAGTTTAAGCTGCTGGGACATGTCTATGTGAATGCCATGTAGTCCTTACTATCAGAGAGAAGCACTAATGAGATACTTGCCCTTCATAGCATCCAGCGTTGTGTAGCAGTGGTTGCTACAGAGTGCCTGGTAAGATTATCAGCTTCCCTTGGCTTTTGGTAGGACCATTTTTTTCCATCCTTGCATCCTAGCAGTGTTATTTACCATTGCTACATTCTGCCCCCTATGCTCCAGAAACAGCTTTATTTCTACATCTGGGCTCACACTGCCTCTTCAATATCAGCAAGCCTAGAAGATCCACGTCTTCTTTCCCAAAACATAAAGACAACCCTGAAGCATGCTCATAGAGGGGTTTCTCAAGGCTGAGCAACCTGGAAGAGGAAGCATTACAAGAAATGGGCATGGGAGCACAAATACAGATTTTAATGATCAGGCTTGAAATTGACTGAGGGTCAGGAAAATGTGTGCTAACATAAGGTAAGTTGTGCTGGTGAAAAATGTAGCATGGTTGAAAATAGAACAGCTTGAAAGTTATTTAACAATGCGCTGCACACTGCAGTGGTTCAGAACAGCCAGGAAGGAGTGTCTCAGATAATAAATGCTGTAGTGGAGTTTAGGTAGGTGTGAGATGTTTGTCTGCACTAAATAGCATTAGCAGCTTGTTAAGGCCAAGTGAAAAATAAATCACTGACTTCAACAGACTTTACCGTTTACTAAGTCCTTACTTTTAGATTTACAGAGTGAACTGGACTGCCATAATGCACCTTGAGTTAGTGAGCTGGTACTCCTCAGCTGAAGGACTTAGCTTGATTTGTGTGATAAGCAGTATGCACACTTAAAGAAAATCAAGGTATTTCCTCATGCAGGGCCTTAGAGGTTTCAGTGCATGCTCCCTTTTGCACTACTGCCAGGGAGAAACTCCTGGCTCTGGTCCTCAAGTCTCCTGAAGAAGGTATAGCAGATGGTTGGAGTAATTTATTCCTTCTGAGGGTGAAAAAATCCCACTATCTAGTATCTCCACTGAAGAGATGTTATACCTACTGAACTTATAACCATTTGGGCTTCTTTCTTCACTCTTGACATAGAAATCACCACAGTGTTCATATTCCAGCAAGCCTAAAGATTTCTTGTCCACAGATTCTCAAGATCCATTTAGACAGCGAAACCTGCTCAGATGCCAGCACTCATATTAGTACTGCATTTTGTGCTTGAATGGTTTAGCACTATGAAACTTAGCTCTGAGACAAGTGCTTGAAAACCCTGCCCAAGGGACAAAACCTACATTCAACCTTCTGTATTCCTCATATGCCTTCCTTTACTCATCATCTCTCCTGAAAATTTCCTTGCCTGTCAGTTCATTACCTCACATGAGCATATGGTAGACAACCTTGTACAGAGTTTAAAGAACATGAGTCATGACTGTGCTACACCTCGTGCTGTCTATGCCAGACAGATTTGCAGATTTATCTGCCCTATATTTTTGTCTAAGATGTGTATCATATGCCATCAATACTGCTTCACAACTTTGGTTGGTAGTTAGACTTTGTATCATTGAAGGGCTTAGGGTCACCCACTGGGCATGTTTAAGGATCATCACTCAAGTGAGAAGGAAAGGTTATTCATCTACCACCACTAAATTTCTCTTCTCTGTTTTAGTCCCTGAGGAATTTTCAGGAAGCCAGGAGATATGCTTGAGCCCCTCTTTTTGTTTTGTATGCAGCCGTGGTAGTGGAGGTGATAGTAGTAGCAGTAGTAAAACATGGGAGAATAGGTGGATGGAGATGCCATTGGCGGTACCATTAAGGCAAATATTCCCTGACTAACTGTGTTGTGTGTGTGTGACTGCAGATGGAGACAGC
Source organism: Manacus vitellinus (assembly GCF_001715985.3). NCBI lineage: Eukaryota > Metazoa > Chordata > Aves > Passeriformes > Pipridae > Manacus > Manacus vitellinus. The sequence goes on from NW_021940535.1 coordinate 3,533,466, forward strand.
ACATCTCAAAGACAGTTGATTAAAGGTTAAATAATCTTCCTTTTCATAACGGACCACATGAGGCTCTCTAAGGTTCCTTCAACAGACTGTGTGAACAACATCATTGCACAGTTCTTCTAGCAGCCCTAGATACTTTCCATAACTGAAAATGGTTTGTCTTACAGATCAGATGCCTTATTAGTATTGTTATTATTTCTTGCCATTCTGACATCAGTTGCATTTTTATCCCTTGTGATTTCTAGAATATATCTAATGTTGTTTTTTTTTTCAGTCCAGCAACAGCTTAATCCTCTTCCCATCTCATTACAATATGAGAAAATTGAGATTGCTTGGGGGACATTAGTTAATAAACCCATTGCCTGTAATTTCCAAACTATTGATGCATTTTTCCATCTTTACTTAATGGGATGTTATTTCTCACATTGAAATATGCAAGCTATAGTGGTGGAGAAATGCTACAGATAAATTCACACTGAAGGAAAAAAAACCAGGAAATGGTTACTATTTTAAATGAAGAAAGAAAATCCCTATTAGGCAACTTCATCTTTTTTGTTTGACTTAAAGGTGAAATCTAAAACCCTATTCTCCACTTGCACTGGTTTTATATTTGTCCCATTGACTTCAGTGGAATTAGTCCTAATGTACACTGGTATGAGAAAAACTGGATCACTGAGGTCTCGTTATTTCAGACTGTAACCTTTAATTCTCTGGCTAGAAGGATGCTGTAAAGGTTGAGAGGTTGTTCGTCACACAGACAAGAAGATGAGATAAGACAAAGCAAAAATAAAGTGCTTCAGACTATTTCATTCCAGGGGGCTTGTCCTCACAGGCCACAGGGGATTGCCTTGCATTTCCATTAAGATACCATGTTCTTGGCATTGCATTTTCCAGGCTTTTTCTCCGGAGTGCTAAGAGAGCTCACTGACAGTGCCCAGATGCACAACATACTCCTGACAGTGATCAGGATTAGTTCTTAGTCTCTGCCAGCATCCCTTTCCTCTCCTCATCCCTTTTATTTTAACACATAGGGAGAATAACCATGTTTTTAAATCAAGTGGCTTCTCTGTGGAAGGAATTAATGGTGAGCAAAGCAAGAGCAAGTAAGCACTGACAGGAACACATAGACATTCAGCTAGAGCATCCTTTTTTCCATTTGCAGTTTACCGTACAGCCTAATAAAACTCTGGAACAAAAAGCAGTTTGGAATATTACATATCTATATATAAAGTACAGCTGGCTTGCTCAATTTCAGTGATAGCAGGCAGCAGCTCTTGGTTCTGTGCTTGGCCATAATGGAGAAGCACTACCTCCTCTTCTTCCCCTGCCATTCCTTTGGAGCAGGCTCTCGCTTTCCCAAAAGACACAAACTGTCCCACACCACTACCACTCTATGGCTTGGAGGCCATCAGTGCTACACCTATCACCACTAGCAATCTCTATTTCAGTCCATTTCCACCTTTGTGCACCATAGTGCTTATGTCCACCATGCTCTGTTGCACCATGTATTTCTCTTCAGAGTCTCATCCTACTCCGTCTCACCCTCTTGTGGCTTTCAGATACTCCTGACAAAATCTTACTTGTTTTCTGTCTCTGATTCTGCCTGGCCAGAGATAGGTTGCTTTATCTGATCTACCTGTTTCCTACACGTGCAATTCAGCCCTGCCCTCCTCCCCTGGCAGATTTGATCATCTGCCCAGACCTTTTCCTTCTGTCTCCTTACAAACCATTTGCAGGCAGCTTGGAATGTTACTGCTCTAATTTGACAGTGTTTTGTGCTTACCGTGCTCAGGTCTGAGGCAGCACAGACTACATCTAGCTTCAATAGCATGTGTTTAGACTTCTAACTATCCACTAAAATCAATAACAGGAGTCCAAATAGGAATTCAAAGCCTAAATGTTTCATTGGCGATGAGCTTTGGTCCTATAACAGTACTCTGAATGAACTTAACCTTCCTTAATCCTTCCAGCAAGCCAGCGTTTGTCCTTTCACCATGGACTGCAAACAAAGAGTTTGCATTTACAAATGATCCATCTTGCAGGAAAAAAAAAAATCCCTCTGAGCTCCTGAGTTCTCTAATACAAAGCATTAGTACCTTTGCTGAGGGGATAAAACTTCAGTCTTGATTGAGAAAACTGAACAAAAAAGCATTTGATCTGATTGACACAGCTATTCTGGTTGAATTGGGTATTATGTTTAATCAATAAACTTTGTCCTTTAGAATACCAATGCTTATCTTGTAGTTGCTGCTTCTCAAAATACTGTTTACTATGGAATTATTACTTTAATATGATGGACAAATATCTGACTCCATCAAGAAAGCCTGAAAGTCACAGGGTGTGAACAGTGGGGCTGTTCTTTGGGAGCCCAGGTAGGGTAGCTTATAGATAATTACTCCATCCTTCATTTCTTAGCATATCTGTTAAATATGTTATAATTTCTTGTAAATGGTGTTTCAAGTGGCCACAGATTTCTAGTGTGCTAGTATATAGTGAGCATGGTTACCATGGACTCTCATTTGGCGGTCTCAAAGTACAGTCCAGCAAGCAGTCATCCTGTTTCAGTTTAGTGAGTTTTACTTAATGTCACCAGTTATGGAAAACTGACCTCTTCATGCACTTTTCAGATATTAATGAAGATTGATGGATGTATTAAAATACTAAAAGACAAATCGGGTTACATCTTTTTGATCAGTGCCTCTCAGCTCAATAACATCCTTCCACAGAAAAACTAAGTTGTAGGAGGTATAAACTTTTACATTATCATTGGAAATAGAGCTACTATGTCTGGATCATCCCTCTAAATCTCCACAGACACTTACTGAAATATAATTATTTAGGATGAAGGCATTGGTGTTAATATGCTACTGAATTTGGAGTAGGTTGTTGAAACTTCAACGAGTCCTTAGTCGTGTTTCATTTAAAATCAATCACAATGAGTAGTTAGTGGTGCAAGTCATGAAAAATATTTAGTCCTTATTCTGGGAAGTTGGACAATAATTTAACTATTATTCTGCCAAGAGATACACCTTTGTTTAAACAGCTAGATAGTTAGAAAAAAATGGTATTCTTTTTTTTTTTTTTAAACACACCCTGGAAAAACAAATATCTTTGAACAAGATACGGAAGCTACAGAAATATAACATTATGTTTGTCTTGGCTAGTTATTGCTGCATTCATGAATATTTTTCTTACCTGTTTTTAAATGAATAATGCTAGTGTGGTTTCTCAACAGATACCAATTATGATTTTGAAAGGCTTTAGACATTTACTGAATATTTTATGTAATTTAAAAGGGCTTTCTTTTACTTACTGACAAAGGTTAGTACCATTTACATAATTATAAAGAAAAAATTCTCAAAATATATTTGAGGTGATCCAACTCTTAAAATACAGAGTTTGGAAAACAACTATGAATTTGGCTAATTTTTAATAGCCTGTGAAGAAGGCAGTGGAATATTTTAATAAAGACAAAATTGTAGTCATTCATAATTATTTACAGTTCATGTGGGGAAGCACATGAAAGTATTGTATTTGTTTGTTCATAATAAAGTTGTTACCTACTTCACACACAGCCTTTGTGGAATTGAGTATTTCTCAATAGTATTAGATTAGAAACAACTGTTTCAACATAAACAAGAAAGCGTTCAATAAAATCAATTTATAAGTACTATATTCTTTAAAAATATTCATCAGTCTTGGTTCAAAATAAATAATGTCTAGAGAATACATGCATCTATATGCACTGTGGGTGCCCCCTAGGAATTTTTATATCTGTTACTCAATTTGAAAAAGAAAAATTGACAGAGGAGTAGCAGTCTCAAAAATAATGTATGCTTTTATGCTTCAGGAAAGAGAGGTGGCTGAGTAAAAGAAATATGTTAATATTGGCACCTCTACTGAGAGAAAGATGGCAATATTATTGAAAAATGCCTAAGATTCCACAGAGAAGAAGGACATTAGGAATATTTCAGCTGTAGTACAAGCCTTGATCAGATAAAATAAAGCTTCATTACTCCTACCGCTTCTGAAACTATTTTATTTTATTTTTAAATATATATATATTTGTTTCTATGCACAGATTCTGGGAGGTCTGGAGTCATAAGCTCTGAAGAGAGACTGGAATCAGGATGTGAAGGAAGGGGCTATTTTCTACCTAGGGACCTTGCCTCCAACAAAAGCCTTATCTTATTTCTCTGCTGTGTCACCATGTCATGGTACATGTGCTCTGCCTGCCTTGCTGTCAAGCTGCAGCACACTGGATGGAAAGTGTTCATTTATTGCCTAGGTCAGGAGATGGTTTATTCCTAGGTCAGGAGATGGTTTTCCTTTTTCAGCTTATCTTGGCCTGGAAAGAATTTTATAGCATGGGATATCCACACCCTTATCTAGGCTAGATAATAAACTATGCACTAGGATGCATATACTTCCAGACTGTGAGCCTTCCACTTCCTCCAGCCCATTGCTTCAATCTCACTCTTGCTAATATATCTGTTGGTTAAAAACAGCAGTACTTTTTCCTAGCTTTTCTTGCCCTAGCTGAGAAAAAAAACACACCAAAACTAATGCTTTATTGGTTCTCAAGCTAAATTCGGTAGTGATGTGTGTGTTAATAATTAACTGAAACGTATTTTACAGCTAAGCCTAGACACACGCCTACTGTTCCCCCTCACCAGGCTGACGGAGGCAGCACCTCACAGAATCACAGAAGCACAGAATGATTTGGGTTGGAAGGGACCCTCAAAGATCATTCTGTCCAACCCCTCTGTCACCGGCAGGGACATTTTTCACTACATCGGATTGCTCAAATCCCCACCCAACCTGGCCTTGAACACTTCCAGGGATGGGGCATCCACAACTTCCTAGGCAATCTGTTCCAGTGTCTCACCACCCTCACTGTAAAAAGTTTCTTCCATATGTACATATAATATAAATCTACTCTCAGTTTAAAACCACTGCCCATTGGTCTATCACTACAGGTAAAAAGTCCATCCTCATATTTCTTATAAGCCACCTTTTGGTATTTGGAAGGTTGCTATGAGGTCTCCCCAGAGTCTTCTCTTCTCCAG
>NW_021940535.1:3539569-3635730 GCF_001715985.3 Manacus vitellinus
CTTATTGCGGGATCAGAGGAAGATTATACGCGGTGTGATGGAGCAGAGTAGCGCGGGAACCGTAGGCAGGGGCACAGGCTGTTGGAACCTGCCCGTTCCCAACAGGCTGGCTGACTCTCCAAGGGATTCGAGGAAAGTGCATCTCTTGTTTTCATTTTAAGTGTCCTTTCGTGGGCAAAATGTCCATTGCGGGGTAGATAAGAGGTGCGGCGGCATCAGCTCAGGAGGAGCCGTGGCGGCACCGAGCAGCGTGGTTAAACTTCTGGGAAAGCCTGGGTAGCGCGGCTGTCGTAGTTACAACAAACAAGAAATTAGGATTTTTCATTAACTGGAGTAGGTATTTGTCCCACGCAGTTACGGAATCATAGAATAGTTCGGGTTGGAAGAGACAAAGATCATTTAGTTTCAACTTTCCTACGATGGGCAGTGATGCCATTCGCTAGATCACGGGATTGTGGAAACCAGCTCCTTTTTTTTCAGCAGGCAGATCCACAGATGTTTTCTGTTGGTGAGCTATCACTTGGTCTTTGGTTTAACCTTGGGGCTGTGATCAGGCTGGGGGGCCACCCTGGGACAGGTTCATGGCGGGCACGCTGCCATGTGCAGCTCCCGGTGACAGCTTTGCCAGCGTGCTGGAGTCATTGCCAGGACACGTGCGGTGGCAGCGTGCCGGGGTGACTTCGGAAACACCAGTGGGCTTGTTTTAGGTACATCTCTACGTTTATAAAGCCCAGAGGCGGTGTGGCTAAATATGTCAGAGGTGGAGAGCTGTGTTGCCTCTGTGATGGAGCAGTTTAGACAGAAAATGAAATATTTCTTTTTAAAAAGCAGCATACCACCAAACCCATACATGGAAACTAGGATGCTGGCTGTATAATTATTGCTTTCGGTAATGGATATAATTCATGAAAATTATGTTTACTACATGTTTATGCCACCTACGTAGATGAATGATTTCTGATGTGTTGCCTACTATGTCATCCAGCATCATCCCATTAAAACACTCAGATCAAAATCACCACTTAATGTAAATAAATGTAACTCTTTACCGGTTAATTGGTCTGCATCTCGTTACCCCGGCTGTAAACCTGGCCCTGATTCTGGCCCACAATTGCTCTTGACTCTGCAGAAGCTCTTCAGAAAGCAGAAATAGCAAAATGTCAATTAAATGAAATGAACACCACCATCTCCCTGAGGGATTCTGTTCATCTGACACTGTGAAAGGTTTCGCCCCTCCAGGATCTGTTTGATTAGATGTCTCTGGTCTCTTAATGTGTATTCTGCTGAAAAAGATCCTTAGTGCCTGAAAAAAGTAATTTGCATAAATCCTCTTTGGATGTAGCCAATGTTGCTGTTATTTAAGCTTATGTACTGGTTTTAATTGTGGAGTTTTTTTCCTTTTAATCTAGAATGTTTGTTTTGCCATCTGGTTTTGTGATTTTTTTTTTTTTTGGAAATGCTTAGGATGCCTATTAAAATGAGATGCTATGTAAATAAGGTTGTATTCTACAGGAAAAAAAGGCCCAGAAACAGGGTGTTGGGGGTTTAAATAACTTAAACGGAGACATCTGGTTGTTTTGAAGGTTTTTGATATACGAAACTTTCACTGTCTTCTGCACAAAATTCTGTACTGGATATTATCTGAAATAGCATTGCTGCAATTGTTTTAAATCTATTTGCAGCTTCAATATGATCTTGGTTATTATTGAACAAAGCATGAGCTGAGGAATATGTTTTTCATTCATCATTTTGCAAAAGGCTTTGACTGTTACCCAAATAGTATGAAGAGGAAGCCATTTAGTCCTTCAGAGCAACTTACGAGTTTACTGATTCTAACCAAGTTTTCCTTGGTTAAATTACACAAAATACATGTTGCAAGATGTTCATGTATTGTCTGTTTGTATGCATGCAAAAACACTGTTTCTGGTTATGTTGATAAAAGGAATAAACTGCTTCACAAGTAAGCATACATCAAGCTCACGGTGGGTGTGAGTTTGGATGTGGGGAGCATGTGTGTTTGTGGCTTTCAGGTTGAAGCCTAGTCGGTAGCTGACTGTGCCAGGTTCCCATGAGGAAGTGATGGTTTGCTGTTCCTGGTTTAAAGGCAGAAGGTTCAAAAGAAGGACTGAGGGGCAGGGGAAGGCACTTGCCATGTGCTGGTGCGTCATTTCACAAAGGTGACTAAAGGCATTGCTATCAAAGCACGATTTACACGTAAGAAATTGCTGGCTCTTGGTGGTAGGGTGCCAGTCCTTTCTCTAGAAGAGCTTGAGATACACTAATTACAGAAACACTCAGAGCACTGTGGTGGTAGGAGAGGTAATTAATTTTGAGTTTTCTGGTTTGATGAGGGTTTTTCACTGTAACCACAAAGACCGTGATGGAAGAAAAATCTCCAGCCCCAGGTTCCAGGAGACTCTGCTCTGAGAAGACCTTGTTGGGGGAGAAAAGCCAAAGATGCCATGAGTTTTGCTCACAACGTAATTGCAGTTGAACAGTTTAATGAGTAAGCCAAAATGAGGTGGATAACTTGACAGGTAATTTTGGTTCCTGCAGGAAGAAATGAAGACTGTTGAATCTTTATCTGTCATTTTCAAATTAATTTGGCTACTTGGAGGTAGCAGTGTGTTATTAACTGCAGTTGCTTGAAATGCCCTTTTCCACACGGAGCTTGGATGTCTGGTATACCAGTGGTACCACGTTATGTGATTTCAGCATTCACAAATAACCAGTGGTCTTTCTAGCATGGCTTTTGGTTCCATCAGCAGGACTGTGTTTTGTCTCAGTTGGCTCTCAGGTTTATGGAAACCTTTGAGGAGGTCCTTAAAGTGATGTCTGTTTTGGGTATATATATCAAGATTTTCTGCTTCTGTTTTATCAGTGATCCCAAGGGCTTTGGCTGTCTGAGCTTAAATGTGACTTTAATGAATAGTGATATCTTTGGAATGGGAAAAAATAAAACTAAGTAGGCAGTCCCCCCACCCCCTTGATGATGAAGCAAGCTTATTTTCAGCCTGAATGAGGGCATCAGAGTGTCTCTGTGGGGCTTACTTCTCAGACTGAGTGCTCGCTTTCTCTCCTACCAGCTGCAGAAGTGTTGGATGGAGGAGAGCTCAGTGGCTGAGACTCAGCTCAAGGATGTGGAAGCTGAACAGAGCTGTTTCAACCCAACAGAGGACCCTGTCTGTGCTGCAGTGGTAATAAAGGTGTTTTATTGTTACTGCTGCAGAGTCGATTGCTGGGTAACCTCAACTTCCAAAATAATTTTAGGTACCTAAGCCTCCGGTTGGCCCATATGTTGTGTCCAGAGGAATCTAGGAGCAAGTGTAACTGAATATTTAAGTCAAGATTTTTAATGGTCTCGATTAAGATAAACTGACACCTACAGTAGTCACTGTAGGAGGTGTGAGCTGTGGGTGAGAATCCCTCCGCAAAGGTTTCCACCTGGCTATCCAAAATCGAGAATATCACTTTCGGATATAGTGGCATTGATATTTCTGCACACTGAGTTTCTCATTACTGAGAATTCTAGTGTGGATGCTGATGGAAACTGATAATTGGATGGTTGAAAAAGGTGATCAAATTAGTCCTTTTCTTATTAATTTGTCAGATGAAAGATAATGCATAAGAACCGAGTGCCTTTTTTAAAAGAATAAGAGAATGGACATGTCATAGGAACAGCAAAGTGTGTTATCTTGAAGGAAAATTCAAATACTCCCGACAGTCTGTCATACAAGATTTGTTTAAATAAAAGCAAAGTTGGCTGGTGCTTCTCAGTTGGGTAACTGATGTGTTGAGCTTTTTAGTATTATTTTTGTAAGTGGACTTCAATAGGACAGATTTTATCAAATCAGATAAACCTAAAATTTCTGTCCTTCCTGAAGAGGTTTGTGTTAGGTTTGTTTGTGGTTTTTGTTGTTTGTTTGTTTTTTATAAATCCTTGTAGGAACAAAAACATTAAGATCAGCAAACCTACCATTCTTAAAGAAAAGACCCACACATTTTGATCATAGTAGGCACAGGCAGAGTTGAGAAAGTTGTGAGGATTATGGGGACCACCCTGCCCACTGCATCTCCTGTTTCTGGCATTTTTTTCTATCCATTAGCAGTTGGGTTTTCCTTTATATATATGTGTTATAAGAATGTATGTACCCTTGAATGTATGAATGTGTGTGCACACGATTGTTGTCTCTGATGTCCCTCTCTGTGGAAGCCCACTAATACTGTCCTATTGATGTTTTAACTCTTGTGGGTGTTGTGTCAGTGGGGGTTGGGAAAGAATAAGGGGAAAAGTCTATCCCGAAAATTCTGCAAGAGAACTGTTGACGTAGATGTGTCCTCTAACCCTCTCCTGCTTTTTGGTTTTAGCTACATAATGCACTTAGCAACTTAAACGATTTTTGGTGGGCTTTTTTCCTTACCCTCCTCTAGCTGGTTGCAAAGGAGCTCCTGCGTTGCTGAGTGAAGGCAGGAAAGAGCTTAGTTATGATGTATAGTTTGAGGATCCAACTGGTGCTGGCAAGTCTTCCCTGTCTCTTGACAGCAGGGAGATGGGCTGTGATTTCCAGGCGGGAGGACTGAGCTTGCACACTTTTCTCACTTTGCTCCTGCTGAGGAGGAGACAAATTCGTGTTCACTGTGGGAAGGGAACGGTGGCTGAGTGCCATTTATATTCTCTAAGGGGAGATGCAAATAGCTGTGAGATGCAGTGGGTTTTTTTGGGCTTAGTTGGTTTTTTGGGCTTTTTTTTGTTTAAATTAGAAAAAACATCTATAAAATCTGTTTATATTTTCTACGGCAGTCAGAAATATTTGTCACTTTCCATTATGCTATCTCCATAAAAGGGAAGTCTTCTGACTCTCTTTTCTCTTAGTACTTTCCACTCAGCTAATGAAGGTGGCTGAAAGGATGTGTTAAACTTGACCAAAGCAAGCCTTTAGACTTCAGGTGCTCTTTTAAAAGGGCACCTTTTTAGGGTTTAGCTAAAGTCAGTGCAAAATGGCTCAATGGAAACTCTTTGGTTTAATACAAATTTATTTTTGTTTACTCCACTAGGAAGAGGCTTAGGAAAACCGGAATGAGTATGCCCATATATAGGCTTGCTGTGGTCATCTGTCTAGGCTGAGTTTATGGGCAGGAACAGATTTAATGCTTGAGCGTATGCTACGTAATTTAAAGTAAAAATTTGTATCTTGCTGGGACTTCAAATTTGTTGTGATATAAAGTAAAATCCATATGAAAAATCATTACAAAAATCTAACACATTTTACTTTTTGGGTCTAATTTTCGAAGATGCTGTGTTGCTTTGTATCCTCAGCAATGCAACTGTTTCCAGAGTTTGTTTTGCTGAAGTTTTTTTTTGAAATCTTGTTAGTTTGTTATGGCAAATATAAACTCTCTTTAGACTAGCAGGAGGCAAAGCCTTTTTAAAACAATTGTGTTTTCTTTGCCTGAATAGTGCTTTTTGGAAAACGAATCTTAGGTCTGGCGACACAGCCTGGGATCTTGGGCATTAAATAGCACTTTCTGGACAAGGGAGTGCTAAGGTCTTAAATAACGGACATTATCACTTTCCCCGATATCAGTATGGTAATATATGAGATGGAATGCCATGCCTGGTATTTCAGGAGGGTGTGAGAGGGGGGTCTGGGTGTGTTGAATGCTTTTTTTTCCTTTTTGAGAACAGTGTATCTTGACAGGTGTCTCACATATTAAGTGAAAGAGTTTAACTGGTGAGTTAAAAATGTCTTTCTTCTCAAGTGTGTCTTCAACTTCGTGCTAAATAGTTGTTAACTGAACCTGTGTTTTAAATAGCTCAGCTAAAAAATCTCTTCCTCTTTCTCAATGACTCAGCTTTCAGTCTGGTAAATTTTTAAAAGGAAAGGAATTGACAAGAAGTGTTTTCTAGTCCATATCTCATCCAGTGAAGGCGCAGGTTATTGCTGGCAAGCATGGTCTCTAATCCATTGTTTTATGATTTCCCCAGGTCTAGTGACCATGCAACCACAAAAGGATTGTATCAACCCACTGATGCTATGAACAAGTAAGCCACCAAAAAGAGGATGGTGGGGGGGAAAGCATGAGGCAATAGTTTTCCATTGGTTCAGCAGGGGTTTGTGCAGTGGTTGTAGTATCACGAAACTTGCTGCAAAGGAGGAGGGGGAATGTATGGCTTGGAGCAGGACTGTTCATTTTGGTAGCACACTTCTTGTTTCAATACATTAGGTGTTTCCTAATGGAAATCATAAAATCCTCTTGTTTGGAAAAGACCTTTAAGATCATTAAGTCCAGTGGTAAACTTAACACAGCCACATCCACTGCTAAGCTGTGTCCCTAGACAATACAAAGGCAATCATGCAGACCTTTTCCATAGTCTGCTAGAAGGGAAAACTAGCAGAGTCTAATTTCCCTCACTCTGCCCCGCCACCCCCCCCCAAAGATGCCATTAGATGAGACTAACTTCTCCAGATGATGTCCTATCATTTTCCCAAATTGCTTGCCAAGTGTCTCTCAGAGCAGAAGTGCTTAACCAGGAGCTAATGACCTCCCCAGCCTTTCCCATCTGTGGGGTGGGAGGGGGTCATGGCTGGAGACTGTCCTTCTGGAGAAGGTCCAACATCAGTTGCAGTGTGAGAGGGACCATTGCGCTCAAGTTCAGCCAATAGGAAACTACAAACACAGCAGTCTTCTGCTGTACACTTCACTCCATCACTCTTGTTTGGAGGTCTGAAAGAAAAAACCTTGTCCTTTCAGTGGAAGTGACTGTGATCTGGGCCTTAGTTTCAAATTTCAATAGCATTGGGAAATGGCCGTTTGTGAAGGCTGATGAAGAGGGGTGGTGGGAGTGTACCTATATTCCAGCCCTGGCTGCACTCGAGCCCTCTGTAAGCAGCTCATCCTTTCCAGCTGGAGTAGGAATGGTGGTATGCCAGTTGGCTTGGTCTCTCACCTCTGAAATTGATAGGCATCATGCAACTAAATAGCTGGCAATAGTTTTGAGGATGGATCCTTCCTTCTCAGGTCTTGTACTGGTGGAATTAGAAGTGAGGATCATGAACCCCAAGTATGCAACCAGTACCTCAACAAATCTGTCTTTCTAAGGCAATTCCATTTAATGCTTTCTTTATGCCTTTCTAGTTACATGCATTCCAGTCCATTTGGATCTTCCCTTAAAGCATGAAGAACTGGAGAACCTTGAAATGAAATAATTATGAGAGGAATGTGGGCACGTGGGAAGGTGGCAGGAATCTCACTGACAGCAGACCGAAGACCACAGGCAGTGTGTGTTATACTTGATGTGAGAGGGGTGTTTTGTTGCACATGTTCATCCTCATGGGGCTCAATGGCTCTACCACCCAAGGCAAGATGATGCTTTTGTAGACCTACTCTGGCTTAGCTTGGTCTTGCCAGCAGTGACAGGCTTGTGTCACTTTATGGTTAAGACCAGATAGTGTGCCTGTGATTTTTTTTTTTTTTTTTTTTTTTTTTTTTTTTTTTTTTGCTGGCAGAGTTGTGTCTTTCTGAATGCTTGTCTGTAGATGTAGGTAGACCAGCAAAATTATTTTGTGTGTCCTGGTCTGAGTCTCTTTGGACAAGAGACTCTCCTTGTCTAACCAGAGAAGTCTGGGTGTTTATACATTGCTGGTTTTAGTACAGTCCCTTTAGTGTCAACACAACAGATTGATATTCAACTGTGCAGTCTCATTTAGCTATGACAACAGACAGTGTAAAGGGTCTGTGCCTGGGGAATTGCTCAGGTTTAACTCAGTGTTTTGTTTCTCCCAATATCATTAAATCTCTTCACCGAAGTGGATAGAAAACCTGTAAACGTAGTAAATTCCTTTCTGCTTTCCTCATGATATATCTGGAAAGCTGGAGCAGGCACTTCTCACTGTAGTGGGTGACTGTGTGCTTCAGCTTTTGATGCAAGAACTAGGTAAGGATGAGTCAAGCAAGTATTTTCTTTCACTTCTGCTCCTTGGGGAGAAAAATGCATTGCTTATCACTGCAGACAATTATCTCAATACCGGTGTGAGATCCAAGAATTCACTGCTGACTCTCTTACAGTGTGAGTTCCCAGCTCAGGGCCCTACTTCTCTGCTGCATTTGGAGCCAGGAGTTTAACCCAGTACGGGAAGGGTAATGGGTATAAAAGTTCACGTTCACTTGTTCAACTGTCATTAAGTTTGACAGGATTTCAGTCCAAAACAGAGGAGGACACATGCTGTCTAAATATGATGCTTTCAAATGGTCAGATAGTTGTCTAGCCTAAAAAAAATAAAAGGACGGGAAGAGGAAGAAGTAAGAAGTTTTAGGTCTACTTTTACATGGTTTGCTTTTCTTTTATGCTGACATAAACTGCTCCTATCTTGAGTGTTCTCTTGCCTATCCCAAGCGTATATCCCTAATGATAATCATGATTTTCAGTGGCTGAGCAGCAAAGGTGCTGAGGATGCCTGCTGATCCTGAGCTGTCACCATGGGTACTAACATGCGCAGTGGGGTTTGGTGTCAGGGACCCTGATTGTGCTCTGATCTGCTTTTTGACTAAAGCAACTCACATCTCCTGGCTGTGATACAGAAATAATAATAGCATATGGGATTGGGTTAAACCTCTTCAGAACTGGGTCATCCTGTAGTCTGAGATAGTGTAAGATAATATTAAGCTGTTTCAATATTTTTTTTCTGTAGCTGAAACAGTAGTGGTCTCTGTTCCCCAACTTGTGTGCTGTGTGTCCCTGCATAAAGCATATTGTGTTACACTAAGGCTGGGGGTTTGCCTGCGTATTTCTTAGGATGACCTATATATCTAGGAAAGTTAGGGAGCAGAGGAGGTGTAAGTGCCTAATAATGGCCAGGTACTACAAGTTGCATAATCTTGAGAAAAAGTTAAGGCAGATGCCTTGGGTTTGAGTGTCGGTTGGAAGTGGCGAATTAAGATCAAAGTTGTTAGTCTGTTCTGTCTTCTGTTCCCTTGGTATTTACAGAACTATGTCTTTGGTTTTCAGCAATGTTAATACCTTGTTCTTGAGCAACTTCACAGTTTGGGGCTTTCCCATAATGCCAGCACCGTGCAGCTAGCAGAACTTAATGCTGAACTTGCAGCATGGTGGTGGAAAACTGTTTCAGGATCTGCAGATGATCTATGGATCTTGGAGCTTCTATTTTCAGAAGTCCAGGACTTAAATTTTGTCTTCTCACATGCTGTGGGTAGTGTTTTTGATGCTGACTTCTTAAAACCTCGGGTGAATGTTAGGAAGTTGGGTCTTGCTACACCGTCTGTGTGGCAATCGTCTGTGTAGGTATCTGCACAGATATCTGCCTTCTTAGAAGGTATTGAAAGGGATCCTTAATATGCTGTAGGAGACACATTGGAGTGTGCCCAAAACCTGGCTGGTGAAACTGCCCAGAGTGGCTGTGCTGACCCATACTGCCAGCTCTGTGTGTGCCTGTCACGAGGCACCATGTGGGAACACGTTTAGCTTTCAGCTTCACCTGGCTTTCCCTGTGGATGAAAACCACAGGCATGGCTGTGTCACAAAGCCAGGGGGATTAGGATTAAGCTTGTTTTAATTCTGTAGTAATCTTGACTTCCTATTTTTATTAAAACCCTAATGCTGGCCCCCATCCAAAGGCAATGGAGACATTCCACTTGCTTCTGGTGAGTGCTGGGACAGGCTGCCTGGAGGGTCCTGGGTGCCTTTGATTTTGGCATCTCAACCAGCCTGAGGTGGAGGTGATCTTTGCTGTGTGCAGCTTCTGGAGCACTGTGGGCAGGGATGGTGGTGTCTCCCCTGGGCCGAAGGCACATGTTTATACGTTGCTGGTTCTGAAGGGTCTGGTTGCTGAGGCAGCTCTTGCTGTCACTCACCCGGCACATTCACCCATGGTGCTGCTGGTGGAGCTCTCCTTGGGGAAGCAGCTACTTCAACTGGTTGCGGTCACTGTCCATGTTGCATAAGGAGAAAAGCATTGTAGTGATTATATAAAAGATTATGTAACTGGGTAATTCGGTAATCGCCTCTCTGGTGAATGCTAAGAATAGCCTGTGAATATGCATTTATTTCTGTGATAGCCATCCACAGTGATTAAGTGCTGGAAACAGTGGGTGCTGGGCAGTGGGACAGGGTGAAATACTTGTATCTGTGATGTGTGTGTTTGCACTGAGACTCCCCAGCTTCATCACTCCTGTGCTGCTCTGGTGAGACACATTAGCTCCTGTTCCTCTTGCCCCATAGTGTGGTATAACCTGATCTGCAGGTATGGTGAAGGTATAAAACTGCTCTTGATGAGCCTGTGCTAGTTGTTCATGGCATCCTGATGAGGACATGCAATGCATAGGCAGAGCAGATGACGGAGGTGGGAACACATGTTGCTTCTCCGTGAATTTGGGCTGTTTCAGCTTTCTCTTGCTTCCCAGAGTATCTGTTTTTCATGCTGAAGTTGCCAGTACCATCTGCCCACAACCCCCCCCCAGCCCTCATGAAGTGTCTGTGAGGGGCTGGACAATTCTCAGGGCTGGACAATTTCCAGGACCCTGGTGAGGAGCAAGGACCCTCCCAGGCTGGTTTGAGACAACTGAGAAGACCATGTGTGCTTCAGCCCAGCTCCTACTTGCTCGTGGATTTATTCCTTACTTACAGAAGAGAAGGTGACTCATGAAAAAATCAGATGCAACCAAAGCTGGTAAGAGCTCTGCAGTGCTAATTGAAGTCTTCAGAGAGAAACTGGGGAGGAGATGGGTGCTTTTCCTTGTAGTCTCTTAGCCCTGGGAAGATTGTGCAGGGGTGAGTTAGGGATAGCCTGGGAAAAGGCAGGAAGCTCCATGAGAGGTTGTAGCAGGAAGTGAGCAAAAGAAACTCTGTGAACGCTAATGGTTCATTTGGGAACATCAGTCCTGGCTCTGAAAATGTTCCAGCAGTTCTCAGCTCAGCTGCTGGAGTCTGAGTGGCTGCTGGTTTTTGGTGGGGTTTTTTCCTTTTTTTTTCCTTTTGTGTGATTTTAATTTGCCCTCCTGTTCACTGTCCTGAAGGTACAGTTTGCCACCTTTTCTTGTTGCTACAGCTACAATGTCTTCTCTTCCTTGAGTTGCTTTATCAACTCCTCATCTCTAGCTGCCTGAAGCTCAAGCTCTTTAACCTTCCGTTCAAGCTGCCACATAATCCACTCTCCACCTATAGCTCTGACCTGGTTTCCTCCTCCCAGGCCTTGCTCTGGACTGTTGTTCCACCCTTTTTGGCTTAGGATGGCTTTCTTTTCTCTTTTCTGTGTTATTGATTTCATAATTTGCAATAGTTTCCACTTCCTTGGCTGCTGGGTCCCTGTTCACTTTTTAAAGTGCTTTTTCTGTACTTTCCTCTTCTATTTCTTTTCTAGGCTTTCTGAAGTTCCATCTATGATTCAGCCCTCAGCACTTCCCACATGGGTTTTGCCTCTTCTATAATTTCTTTATTTTACCCTACTTGCAGAAGGAAAGGCCATACCATCTGCACTTAAAAGTGTCTTATAATCCCTTTCTCATGTATTGCAATTATGCGCTGGATACAGGTTAAAAAATATAATTTAAAATCATTTTTATTTGAAAGACATCGGATTTCCATCCTGTCCCTTTTGCCTGAATATCTGTTTCCTTGCATGCTTTTTCTCCTTTTTGGATGTTAGGCTAGAGATCTGAGGGTTCAGCTTGCTGCTTCACCCGAGAATTCCCTTTGCAGAATGGGTGACTCCTCATTACAGAGGGTTGCCTTTTGTACAGACCCTTTCTCCTTTGTATTTATGCCGCCTCCTTTTAGTAGGATATCAACCCTGGAATGTGCTGCTGTTGCTGTTGGGCAAAGGAATGTTAGGGGAATGTTTTTAATAAACATATGGTTGTTGCATAATGTAGATGGAAAGTAGGCAGAGGAGACTGTATGTGCAGCTCTCTGTGAACTGTAAAGGACAAGGACAGGCACAGCCCATGGATAACATGGAATTATTATGACACTATGTAAATTCTCAGATGCTAAATGGACTTAATTTTTTAGTCTCAAACTACACATCTACAAAAAGATGTCAGTGAAGTTGAGAGGTTTTGTGTAAAAGCATGTAAGGAGCTGTGAGAGCTGTTGTGGGAGCTTCTGTGATGTGAAAACTTTTTAATTTGCAACTGTGCAGATACATTAAGAATAATTCTATCCAGTCTGATAGGCAAGTGTGAAGTAGTGAAAAGATGAGGAAGCCAAAATTCATTTACTGTAAGTTTTTTAAACTGGTGAAGCCGAAATGATATCTCATTTACATCAATTGAGGTATGTCTGTAAACTTCTGCCTAGGATGAAAGAAAAAGATTAATTCTTAGTTTCATTTCGATAAGGGGGCTCAAGGTATGTAAATATGATATAAAAAGATATGAAGACAATTTTTAGATCTGGTGCGTAGACAAAGTACAAGATTTTGCTTTACTTTTGTCTGCCTTACCAATGCCACATGCAGCATATATAATCTGATTCATTTTAGTAGGAGTATTATGTTCTATGTTGTGGGACCTTCAAATACAGGCTTTGACAATGCGGATTGCTAGTTTGTGACAGGAACCCTGGAGTTCAGCTGGAGTGTGCCAGTTGAATCGGACGTGATGGCACAACTCTCACTGGTGGGAAGGAGGATAATGGGTTACATCTTTTGGAGTTTTAACTTGGACCGTAATTGGTCTTCTGTTCCCTTCGAAGAAAATAGGCTGTAAAGATATTAAATTCCTTATGAAGGTTCAAACTCAGTTAAATAGATTCAGTTAAATAGATTTCCAAAAGCAAATCTGACAGAGGAAAAAAAAAAGAAAAGGGCAGTGTCAACAAATATCCTATTGTCTCTGGAAGTGCCTGATGGAGCCAAATTAATAACTTTAAGAAGTTTCCTTTTGAAATGTTCCTGCAGCAAGCTTCTAAAAAAGATCTAGAGAGGCTTGAAAGCAGGAACCCTTTGTAAAAAGTCTTTCCTTCAAGCAAGAACATTTAAACATGATGTGAAGCAAAGACAATTAATACTGGCTTTCCTGATACTGCCTAGAGAATGCTCGGAAGCCTTATTCGCAGTGGTAGGGATGGCACTTGAAATCACACTGTCTACAAGAGTTGCTCTAGCCCTGCTAATGACTCCCTGGACATCTCCCTGAATGTGACTGCCTTGCTTATGAGGGTTGTAAACAGCTGGGTCTCGAGGAAGGACTGAGATATGACTGTAAACCTGTCTGTATGAACAAATGACTTTTCCAAGGTGCTTGATCTCCCTGTCTATGCAGGCTTGCCAAATTTGTCTGGATCCTACCCTCTCTCAGCCTGGTAGATATTTTTGCAGCCAGTTGATGGTGGGGACATGCCACCTTTGTGCCTGAGAGCTTGTATGTGTGTCAGTTTAGCACAGAAGTGCCTGCGGAGCCAACGTGATGGTTACAACCAGCAGGGCTGGTATCCTGCTGCTGGACTGTGTACAGCTTCTGCCTGGAGGTCTGCCAGGACCTGCAGGGACAGAGGTGCTCACACTTGGATACTTGTGCCTAAAACTTGTGCTAGAGGTGGCAAAACTACATCATGTACCTGACTTGAATATCTGGCTCTTTAACTGCAGAAAAAAAATCAACATTCCATTCTCTTTCAGTGCTTTATGTTATGGAGGAGAAATTCTTTCTTATGATGTCCTAGACTTTGATATATATGCTGTATTCATGGTAACAGCTTCTCCAACTATACATCTTCCAAATTAGATTAAATCTATTTGTGCATTTGTGGTATTTCTTCACGCTTTATTCAAACACAAGTAATCAAGTAAAGAACAAATCAGATGGTTATGGCTCAGAAGTCTCTGACAGTACTTAGATTTTTATGGGAAACCAGAATTTTGCAGTTGTTTGTAATGACAAAAAGGATGCTTGCCTGGCGCTTCTCACAGAAGGATTTCATAGTACTTAAGCAATATTAAGTATGTCGTAGCACGTTCCAGTCATGTCCAGTCCAGATGCATAGCCGTTGTACAGATGGGTAGGTGGGCAGAGAGTATTGAAAGGGTCATGCAGGGTGTCCATGGCAGAATTAGAAACTCAAGATTTCTGATTCCCAGTTTCCCACTCCACTATGAAGAATCTGCTTTGACTTCACAGTAAATGCTTTGCAACTAGTCCTTCCATGAACTTCTGAACTTGGGGCATTTTTTGGAAGTCCCGTGCAAGATATCTTGTACATGGGGGATGAATCTATCCAGGCATGTGAGTGGTCTGGAGGAAAAGTATTTGGACTGGGACTCTTTTCTATGTGGAATTATCAAATTGTAACTGGAATGTTTGTTCAGTGCATGTTAGTAGTGAATCTGAGATCAATAGATACATCCAGATTCTTACCCTTAGTGTTTTGATTTATGCATTTGGACATTTACCACTGAACTGTAGTTGTATTGGGATTGTATAATACACTTAATGACTTTTGATAATCTGATTAACATCAGACTGTTAGTGATGGCAATACTTATTTGGGTAGAACATGAATTAACAAAAGTGTCTACCTGCATCTCACCTCTTTGGATAACTGACTAAATTTGTTGAAGTTATTTTTGTCTTCTTACTTCTGCAACTGAAATACTGTAGGAACTAACGCTTGTATGTGAGTTTTTTTGTTCTCTCCCTCCCCCCTTTTTTTTAATCATTCATTGAAATATGCGGTCCTAAGACTGCATAAAGTTTTGCAAAATTGGGTCAATGCCACTGAGTAGATTTAGTCAAAGTAGAAATAAAAGCACATGAAAACAGTTTCAGCGCTTTCAAAAGCTGCTTTTAAGTACTCCCAGAAGCTAGGGAATTGAAAGTCCAGGTTTACAATATGTGATCAGAGTGAAACTTTTTTCTGAAAAGCTTGGCATTCTCCCAGGGTGTGGGAGGCCAGTTTTGTCTCCTTTGTGTCCTCTGGATAATTTGAATTCTATCCTTCTTCTCCGGGAAGAGTTCCTAGCCTGAAAGAGGTAGGGTATACTAGAATTGATTTATGTCAATTGTTGACATTATCCCTCTTCTCCACTTGTAAAGTACAAAGGAAATACGCACCAAGCTATGTGGAAAGCTACACCATAGCTCAGTGGTTGAGATACTCTTTGGAGAGAGAGACCTGTGTTTGCAGTATTTGTTCAACTTATGCCCTTTCAGAGACTGAAGAACATAGAAATTCAAAGACAGAAAAGGTTGACACGTTAGGTCTATTGGTTGCAATTAAACAGCCCGGGCTTGACTTGGGAAGTGCTTACATGACGAATTTGAGGAATCTGCTTGGGTCTGTTGGAGAAGGGAGTGATTCTGTCCTTGCTGCTTTTTTATGCAATGTCTCCCAAAGTTTGCTGCTATCTTCTGATAGAGATAGGATGCTGGTGAAAATAGATCTTTGCACTTATATTTATGTGTTTCAGGTAAATAGGAACACCACCACACCACAGGAGATGCTGTCTCCTCTGATCAGCTGCAGCTTAATGTTTGTTCACTTCCGAGAGAGAGAGAGAGAGAGAGAGCGAGAGCGAGAGAGCTGGGTTGGGTGGATCTTGACTGCAACGTGACAATTGCTACTGTTTCCTTTCCCTTACCTCTCTTCTGCAGATGTGTCGTTTTGTACACTTTATGGGTGCTGAAAACCCCAAAGATATGTTTTAGTTTTGTTTTTGTTTTAGGTATTTAGTAAACATGATTTCAGAACCCCAAAAATTACATTCTTGTACCCAACTCCTCAATATGATTGGATTTCTCAGAAGATTTCTGTTGAAGTTTCAGATCAAGCTGGCAGTATCTGGAGTTTACCTGCTGCTACATATTTAATTCATATGCTGATATGAAGTATTTATATTTAATAAATAGCTCATAAAAACCTGTCTTTCCTCCTTTTTTCTATGTTGAGAGCACCTCGAGGTGGTGCCATGAATGTTGTTGCACATTCAGGCAAGGACTGGCAATACAGAAGAGATGTATTTCAAATAATCACCATTTCTTTCCAATAACTAGGGAGATGGGAAAGTGGTACAGTGAAAGCTGCAGAGAAGGCAGTGCCTAATATGCCTTTTCCAACCTTAAAGACTA
The DNA here is from genome assembly GCF_001715985.3 of Manacus vitellinus. Lineage (NCBI taxonomy): Eukaryota > Metazoa > Chordata > Aves > Passeriformes > Pipridae > Manacus > Manacus vitellinus. The sequence goes on from NW_021940535.1 coordinate 3,555,650, forward strand.
TTGTAAAACAGATCTGTATAACATTTGGGCTTAGGGTGTTGGTAGTGTCTTTTCTTTTCAGATTTTTTTCAGGGTTGTTGTGTTACTGACATTGCTGTGCCAGTTCACGGTACCTTCCTCAGCTCCTTCCTGGTAAGGAATTCATGCTGAGGCTGATTTTGAGACTGTCCTTTTCCTTAAGGCAGCCTTGGATACCTTTTTCAAGTTCTATTTATATGATCTGATGAAATGTTCCTGGCACTGGATGTTTAATACATAAAGTGGTGACTTTATATGTTCCTGTCTAAGTCTCTCATATATGTGCTGCTCTAATTGGTTTATTTGAGAGGTTTTTTCCTAATATTTCGAAATAATTCAATGATTTAAATTTTTTCTGGACTGGTTCAATTTTCCAATCTTATATTTCTCTGGCTGGTGACAGGGCTGGCAAATTAGGATTGATGTAGCACTGGCCACCTCTATTGTTGAGATGCCATCCAAGTACTCTGTGCAGTGAAATTAATAGAAAAGAAACAGTTTTCAAATAAAAGCATGCATATCAACGACATCAATCCTAAACTTTCTTGTACCAGTGTATATAATTGACACTCTGGGTTTCCTGTTGCACACTGTGGATTTAAGCTCACAGGAAACCCTGTGTCTTCAGACTGTGATCCCAATTTTATGTGCATAAATAGTGCTGGATTGTACAATGTCCCCTGAGACTCCCCTGTTCTACTGTCAGGCAGACACAGTGCAGGCAGGCCTACACATATGCCTTGCAAATAAGCCTCAAGTCTGACCCAGAGGGAATACATCTGTGGGTGGATACACAGCCTAAGCTTCTACCTCCTCAGTGCTTTGCCCCTCAGATGGATCTGTTGGCAAAGTTGAGAATGAATCCTGGTGATGCGGATGACTTTTCGTTGTTTGGTGCAGAAGAATTTAGTTTTAACTGTTGTTTAAAAAAAAAAAAGCTACTACTTTAGAGCTTGCCTTATGTTAGAAATAATTTACTTCATTCGTTTCTTCATATATTTAAAGATATTTTTCCAACCAGTGTTTTTGTGTTATCTACTATACTTTATAAGAAGCGATATAAAAGTATGACCCCATGGCTAAAGGCAGTGTCACTTAGGAAAGTGGGTTTCTGCTGTTGGCTTTGCTGCTAGACCTGGGTACATTTCTTTGATTTTTGTTGCATGTTTTTCTTTTAGCACTTAAGAAGTGATCGACTTCTATTTATAGGTAGTCTTGGAAGCTATGGATTTGAAACCATAGGGAATACAGATAAGTTTGACTGAACTGCTTTAATTGAAAGCTGGGTTAAATGAAACTGAGCAGATTCTACCATTAACAGAGGTGAGGAAGAAGGATTTCTGATATCCTTTTAATGAGTACTAAGCAGGATGACCAAGTACCACAGAATTGTTGCTTGCCATGTAACATGTTGGTTCTCACATCAAGCAATGCTCTCTCTGACTATGGGCTGAGGGTCCTCTCTGTTAGTCCTCTCTTTCATGGTGTGGGTGGTTTTTTTTTTTCTAATGAACTTAAAGGCCTTTCATGAAACCTTGTTTTTAAAAAAGTAAAAAATCTGGATATTGGTTTAATTCCTTCTACTGAGAAAGATGAATTTCTCAGTTTCCCTTTGTTTAATGTCCTTGATCAGATCAACTTTCTTCTTGGCCTGAAAAGCCTTAGGCAGTGCTTGACTTGTGATACAGTTAGGACTGTACCTTAAGGAGCCACAGGCATTGCCATTAAGTGGTCTTAAACTCTCTTCCATCATTTGGAGCCAGCTTAGGTTAGGTTGTTGCTGCACTTGCCCTGCTTCTTATAATGGCTGTCCTCCATTGGTTCAGGTGTTTCTGCTATAGTAGTTCCCATAACATACAAGTCAAATATTGTGTTACAACACTTAGAGGTATCTCTGTTGCAATCTCCACCGCTCGTCCCTTTGTACCAGACCATAGGGTATGGTTCATAATGCAGTGAACTTGCTCCTGCTCCAGTTTGGATCTATCCACAGACTGCAGTTCCTTAGAGTTGTATCTGCTCCAAGTGCAGCCTTATCTATGAGCCGCAGTTTCTTCAGGGGCACCACCCTCTGTGGCATGTTCTTACCCACAGCTGCTTTGAGATGCACCTGTTCCAGTGTGGCCTTTTATCCATTGGTCATAATCCCTTCAGAGGTACGCCTGCTGCAGCACAGACAACCATGGCTGCAGACACTCTGGGATGTACCTGCTCTGGCATGGGCTTATCTACAGCCACAGACACTCTGGAGTGTTCTGCTCTGGTGTGGACTCATCCACGGGTGACAGTCCCTTTGACTTGAGTTCACATGGGAATTCCAGCCTGTCCAGCCCGGCAGCAATGCCCTGGCCATCTGCCAGCCCAGGCACATTGCCATGGCTGTTATCAAAATGTTCCTGGGCACAGCAGAGGAAGATAAGCAGCAGAGCAGTACAGGAAGTAGCTAAAGCAAAAAGCAGCCAGTAATGAGCACAGACATACAGTAAAGCAAGAAAGCCTTGCAAGCACAAGAGCCTGCTGATTAATACCCAAAAAGCAATAACAGCTATAAATTTCACCTAGCCCATTCCAGTCTAACCTGTTGTTATCTCAAAATGTTCAAGTCCCAGGCTGGGAGCCGAAAAGGAGGGTTGTGGTTTAACTCTGGCTGGCGACCAGGCACCATTCAACCTCTCCATCACTCTTGCCCAGTGGAATGGGGAAGAGAATCAGAATGGTAAAAGTCAGGAAAAGCATGGACTGAGATAAAGACAGTTTAACAGGCAAAGCAAAAGCTGTGCACACAAAGCAAAACAAGGAATACGTTCACCACTTCCCATGGGCAGGCAGGTGTTCAACCATCTTTGGGAAAGCCGGGCTCCATCACTGTTACTTGGGAAGACAAAAGCCATCACTCTGAAGGTCCCCCCTTCCTTCTTCTTCCCCCAGCTTTATACGCTCAACATGGCACCATATGGTATGGAATATCCCTTTGGACAGTTGGGATCACCTGTCCTGGCTGTGTCTCTTCCCAGCTTCTTGTACACCCACAGTCTCCTCACTAGCATGGCATTAAAAGAAGCAGAAGAGGCCCTGACCTTGTGTAAGCACCAGCTCAGCAGTAACTAAAACATCTCTGTGTTATCAACACTGTTTCCAGCACGAATCCAAAACTAGCTACAGTGAATCAAATTAACTCTACCCCAGCAAAAATCAGCATACTTCATCGTGATGCTTTCGTGAAAAGAACCCTCAATACGCTACTGCATAGACCTATCCGTGTGTTATATGTGTCTCTTTGGGAGGTGTTGGTCAAAATTGAACACCTTTCTAACTCCTCATCTAGCCAGTTCGTAGACCATAAAGTTCAGTGGGACATTTGCGTGGGTGACAGGAGATGCTCTTCTTACTCATCGTGTTGTGTTTAATTGGATGGTCTGCATCTTGTAGGCCTAGGATTGTCTTTGCAGTTGTTTATGGATTTATAAATCTGCAGAATAATGGGTTTTGTATTCTTTGACTGCACCTTTGTAGAGGAAGTCTGAATATTTAATGGCATATTGAATATTGCATAACTTTTCCATGTATGAACTTGCAGAAGGTGTTTTGATGAATTGGCTAGTTTGTTTCTCAAACTCTCTGAAGAGTCAGAGTTCACGTGTCTGAAATGTTTTATACATGTTGTGTAGGTTTTAAGTAATTAATATTTCATGCTTACCCCCAGCTAATGTGGTAGTGGTTAAAACTCAAATAAGTGGTGATTATACAGAATGATAAATATTTCATTTATTTGGTATGAAGTAGGAAATAAAATATGTTGCTGCCATGCTGGTTTTATTTTAAAAGACTTTGTCAAGATTAGCACATTAAAAATCTGTTTAGTGTCCTAAACTTATTCTGCTGGAAGAATGCAAACATTTCTTTGAGGGTATTTTTAAAGGGATTTTGTTGTCTTGCTTTATAAGGATACTTCTGACACCTTTTGTAAAGGCTTTTTGCCTTGTTGCCTTCAGATACACTAAGAAGTAGTGTTCTGTTCAAACCATTTATTAATTTAGCTCTTGCTAATTGCATATTGACAAATATATGTGACTACAAGACTGAATGAAATAAGATGGGTGAGACAAGTGTCTGTATCTGTACTGTGTCTCAGTCAGTGGCAGGTGCTGTGCAAGGAAAGGCCGTGAGCCTGCCCACTGTCTGAGCTCTGATCCCTTCATGCTTCTCCAACATATGGACCACTTGGATCAGAAATATAAGGGTGTAGCTCACTTTTACTTTCTTTAATTACTGGTTTGAATTTGTCTTCCATGGATTTTGAATCCGTCTTCTTCTACAGTCTCTTGCAACAACAAGGGATTTTAGGTTTTGTCTGTGTACTGTGTAAAGGAGTATTTCTTGAACGAATTTTCTGCTAGGACAAGGGGCACTCATTGAAACTAATGCTGTGGGGCTTGGCAAATAATAGTTCTGTATCCAGCCTCATTCAGCTGCACATTCAACCTTGCTCTTGCTCATCACCCTGGCATCTGTTTTCCAGGTTGAAGGTTCCCAAACCTTCTAGACTTTTCTTGAAAGGCAGATGCTCCATCTTTGTGGTTGTCTGTCTCCATACTTTCGATTTCTAGGTACAAGCACTTCTTGGAAAGCAGAAAAAGGAACTTAGAGGTGGACTTTAAATTCCTAAGAGGGAAATTAGTCACTAGTATCTGCTGAAAATTTTGAATTTCCCTTCTATAGGGAAAATGAGCTCAAACTGATCTTTAAAATAAAGCTAATTTTAATTTCTGAGCTTTTCAGGAACTGTAATAAAATAACTAATTGGTTTGAACTGGGTTTCAGTAGTGTTACTGACTTTTAGTTGTACTTATTCTGCAAGGAGTTATTAGCTGTGTAAGGGACTTGTCAACACAGAGAGCTAAAGGCCATGAAACCTACCTGAAAAGCGTGTATTATGACTTGTGGAGCTTCATTGCTTTTGGTGGGGCTGGACAAGGGGAAAACTAGTGTGTGTTCACCTCCTGTGAATTTAATTTTCAAATTTCAGTGCTTGGAGGCTTGTTTGAGTGTACCTGTAGGAAGAGATGGACATATTTTAGCTTGAAGGACTGTGGATAAGTGCAGCTATCAGAAGATGGTTGGAATATGTGTACTGCTTCTGTAGCAAACGCTCATCTCTCTTCTGCAGCGTGAACATAAAGGCTGCTTATCATCGTGACTGACTCTGTACTACAGAAATGGAAGTTTTACTATGTAATTTGTAGCTCACACTATTATTTAGGATTAAATTTTGTCTCATATAGCTGTCCTACCACCATTGCAGTGGTATCTTCCAGTGGTGTACCAAACAACATGGCTAATATCTGTTCTGGGTCATCTTTCAGTGAGCTGAGGCATTTTTCAGATGAGAGGCTCAATATTATGTGGTATGAAACTTTGTTGTAGACAGTAGAGAGAAAGTAGAATTTGTTTTTTATGTTTGCGGTGAGTTTTAGGTGTGGGGTTTTCTTGGGCAGGAGTAGAGGTGAAGCTGTTGATATATTTTTTCTTTTCTATTTTGTAGCCTGTGTTGTTGAGAGAGTACACTTTGATACTTGGTGCCTGTTAGATTTTCTGAGGCACTAATGCCTTTATGGTATATCACAAACATCTGTTAGTACCAGAGTTGAACTGAGAGATGGCAAAGGCACCTATGCCAAGACACAGGCCACAAGATGAAGTGGGACTTCCAGGCTGTTGGGGTCTCTTAACTGTGCTCTGCCTTTGAAACTGTAGGCAAATTTGACCACTTATGGATATATATGGAGAGTCAGAGATTAATGGAAAGTTCTCAAAACACATTTTACTCTGCATTTTGCCTTCTTTATCTAACTGTTGTCACAGTGGTGAGATGCAGGGGGAACTGAAAATCATCTGCAGGTTTGTTAGCATTTGTATCCATGTCATTTTTACTCATTTCAGTATTACTGTAAATAAAGAAAATTGATCCTTTTGAACCCTAATTTGATTATCTAGACACAAACTACTGGCAAAAGAACTGGATTATAAGCTTTGATTTGTATTGTCAGTCAGATTACATAGTTGGGCTGTTACCAACTAAAGCTTGAATGTGTCTTACATTAAATGCTTCTAATCAGAGTTTAGCTGCTAGGGATCTTACATGGTGGGTTAGTTGTTTTTTGTTTTCAGATGAGCTCCAGGTGTGGGCCTATAGTAACTGTAAGTTTGTTCATCAATGTGGAGTTTTTTTCATAAATTATATGCCCCTAATTTTAATGTACCTTGTGGGAAACCATAAGAACTTGGGTGCCACTTTCTCAGAGACATGTTGTTTCTCCCATTTGCCTGTTCTTTTTCAATTCAAATGTGTGCAGTCCAGTTCACATAGGTCTTTGTAGATTTTAGTTTACCTACATTTTGCTGATGCATGGGTAGTCATATTTTTTTTTGAGAAGGGCAGTTTTAAGCACATCTGATACTTTAGGTCAGTGACCTGTGGTTTCTATGTCATGTAGATGAAGAGTAGTTTAATGCTATACTTTAGACCTGAACTAGTTGAATGAATGACATATGAAATTCAATCACTGAAATCTTGGCTCAATCCCAGCTGTAAATTTTTCTGAGACTTTGAACCATGGATACACCTATTCTGCTTCCTTTGTGATGAATTGGAAATAGTCCTGTCTATTTGTTTACCTGGGTAAACAGGTAGCAAAAATCAGGTAGCAAACTTGCCAGTGTAGATGAGATGTAAAAAACTTTTAAAAAAATCACTGTTTAGGTAAGAATGCCGGTAGTGGTGACTTGTTGAGAACTAAATCCCAAATAAAAGTACTTGTAGGCTTGCAAGGCTAATGCATTCACTGTGGGTAGTTGGTATTTGTTGATGCTACACTCCAAGGAAGACTTGCAGAAACACAGGGACATGAACAGTAATGTTAGTTTGGGTGTTTGCAAAAGAAACTGGTATGAGATTCCTTGATGCTCCTGATGCTGCAAAATGTTCTTGATTTGCTGTTGCTTAGATAAAAACCTAAATAGGTAGTCAGAATAAGACTTTTTGCATCACTGTCCTATTGCCCTGGTCCTAGTGTTTTCTTCCTAAATCCACCCTAACCTTCAAATAAATTTGTGAAGTTCTTGCTGCCTTTTCTCCAAACACTGGGAAGGGCTTTCAATAAACCCCTTCAATTTCCTCCCTTGCTTTTCTACAGGTCCTAGCATGGACTCTATGCCATTGAATGCAAAATGTGACAGCCCTTGAGCAGCTGGATCTGAAACCATTTGCTGTCATGACAGGGAATTTCGCTTCATTGTTTGCTTTTCCCCTCTATTTGCATCTTGATTTCTGTTGTGTCTTTTGTTTTATACTTTGATAGTCCTTATTCCCTTTTTGTGAAGTGATTGTGCAGGCATGTTCTGGTTCCTGATTAGGGCTTCTAGATGCAACCAATGATAAATGTGCAATAACAGTCATCCTGGTATACTTTCTATCAAACTCTACTTCTGGCAAATTTATTTCCATTTGATTTTTTTTCTTTTTTTCTGTGGTGCTAAGTACAGCAAACAGCTGCTTCTACCAGCAGAAACTCTGGAGAACTGACTTTCCCACTGTTGATTTTCCCTTCAGTCCATATGGATTTCTCCTTAGACTGAGAGGCAGATACACTTTACCTGCTCAGTTATATAACACACCATTGGTTGCTTTTCGGCCCTGAACTCATAATGAAATAACCTAAATGATTATAAAAGCTTTAGCACCAGCTTCATTTCATTTTAATAGACCAATAAAAGCAACCAGTGTGCAAGCTGCTGGCTCCAGTACTCCTGCATAAACCATTAGCAAAACAATATTGCTGGCTCTTGACAAAGGAAAATGGCAGCGACAAATCCAAGAATTTACTCTGAAGTCAACCAAGTGCCAGTGAATCCAGAGGCCCACTTGTATGCATGCTGGCTGCTGCGAGCTCTTTGTTTGAGGCTGAGAAGTTGGCACTTTCTCATAATTTGTTTTACATTCTGGCTTTGTCTTCTGTAAATATCCTTTGCAGTGTTTCCAGCAATGCTGGCAACTGCCTAGGCACCAGGCATCGAGTTAATTTGCAGGAGACTTGACAGGTTTTGCATTCTGTGCGTGAGACTGGCTCATCTGGCTGCCTCCTATGCTCTCCCTCTGCAATACTGGTGGCTAAAGTATTTGCAACATTATACCCCCCATGGCAGGTACAGTGTGTTGTCTTTGAAGAGCAGAGTCTCCCCACAAGGCCCAAAGGAGCCCCAAGATGTCTCTGCCAGAAGGCCCCTGGTTACCTCACTGGTTGAGGGGGGTGGGGGGCAGGAAACGAAGCATCACCATCTCATGGGATCCAGCACATGGAACCTTCTGTACTGAACAAAACAAAATCCTCCGAGCCTTCTGTTTACCTAAGGTTTGTTGAGTGTACCTTGAAGGATGCCTATACAACTGGTATATTGTGTATTTTCAAAGTATACAGAAAATGTAAAACTACCTACTAACCCCAGTCAGATCTAAACTAGTACTGTTTGCTTATATGTTATCCTCTACTGTTTTGCTGTGTTTGATAAACAAAAACACTGCTCAAGTTTTGGTACTTGCATGGACAGACAGTGGTCTGTTATCAGACATGGCAACCTGTGAGGATGGCTGCACCCTGGTGCTTTCTCTTGAATGGTAGACCTCCCACCTGGGCAGGTCAGAAGACCTCTGCTCTGCTGACATCTTTTCCTAGGGTGGTTTGTGATTATGCTTTCTTTGCCTGAACTTCTCTGCAAGGGCAATATGTGATACTGAGAGCTTTGGTCCCCTTTTCCCTGTCTTTTTGTTTGTTTTCCTTCTTTCAAGCTGAAAAACCCCCAAACACCTTTTTGATTTCACTTGCTCAATTTAAAGGTGTCATGATCATTCTTTTCCAGTAAAAACTTTCAGCATTTCAAACTGTTCTAAGGTATTCATTGAGTATGGGTGCTCAAAAAAACCTCTGGTCAACTGAAGCAATTTTAAAATGTAAGAGCACCTAGAACAAGACAGATGCTTGGAGATGCAGATGACCTCAGGGACAGTGAGAGTATAGGGGAGAGGATGAAATTTCCTCAAACAGTTTGGGAAAAGAATTAATATCACTCTCTGTGCTATATTCTGGTAGTTATGCATTAGGTACAAATAAGGGAACTGAGACTTCTTTCTGTGCCCCTATAACCTGGAAGAGGTTATATTATACTTTAATAAATTCGTATGGACTTTTCCTTTCCATCTCTTAGCTTTTGCAGAAGTTGGTGAACAGCACACCATCATCACTTTTCCCATTGTCCAGATCTTGTTTCACTATCCCTGCAAAACATCTGCCAACCATCTAGGTGGATGTGGTTGCATATATACATTTTTTTTAAATTTAGATTATTCTGTGATTCATTTGTGTTCTTCAGTGTCATTTGCAGCAGGCTGAAAGTTCACAATCTGGTTTGCTGGCACCATGTGCTTCTCTTCTTGCTTCTTTTGACTGATCTTTGTAGTTGTGAACCTTTGAAGGATGCTCATCCTATTGTTTTTAACCTCCTGATGTCTGTTCTGATTTAAAGCAGATGTTTCTAACCTATTAAGAATGCCTTTACTAGGATAGCTAGATTTTTAAATTTACAGAGCTGATCTGAAATAGGACAAGAATTTCCAGATAATCATCCTTAGACTCTTGGTGCATTGTGGATTTGTTATTTTTAGTAATCTTTCCTGTTTAGTTGTCAGTCTCACATTGGTGATCTTCCTCTCCACTCCCAAGATCAGCTGCTAGAGTCAAGGGGTTATGATTACTTTAAAGACTGAGCAGGGAGCTTTGTAGTCTGATGGCTGCAGACAAAAAAGTTTGATATTTCATTCTCTTTGAACGGAACTATAGCAAATCAACACAAAAACATGTAAAGAATTTCAACAGTGTACCATTGCAAAGCTGTGCTAATTTCAGTTTCACCGTGAAGGGTTTCTCCTGGTAATGTTTTCTTTCCTTTCTTTTTATTTAAATGAACATTGTACTGTTCCAAGAGCAGTCCACGTGGATGTTCCTGGAACAAGTAATTGAGTTATCTCACAGATTTAGTCATTCTGAGTGTAGGGCTTCATTTTGGTTTTTCCCCTGCAAAATATACTGTATGGCATATTTTCTTTTCTGCTCCCCTCCCGCCCCCACTACTCAAAAGAAAACATAGTTAGCCCTTTGGTAGCATTACCTGGTAGTGTAATTGCAAGCCCTGACGTCTCACTGAAAGCTTCTGGCTAGACTAGGCTTGGAGTGTGCAGAAGTTTCCAAACTGTTATACAAGCAAGCACTGCTTGTGCATGTGTAGGATCTGTTCATACTGGTGTAATACTAGCTAAGTTCTCTTTCCAAGACCATTGTATTAAGTGGGTAATTAGAGCCCAGTGATGGCTGGGGTCTTGTTTCACCCATTCCATGCATCACCTTCATGTTGCAGTGTGTGCACAGCCATTGCTGTGATACCAGGTGTGCAGTTCTGTTTCTGGAGGTTTTACGAGTTTTACCTAATTCTGTGATTGCTCTGTGGCCCTCATGATTGCTCACATTATTGGTAGCTCTAATACTAAATTTAAAAGCTGAATAAAATCACTTCTGGGATCTGATTTCTTTCTTTGTAGAGAAAATGAAATATGTCAGGAAGCTGGTGTCTTGTCAGAGAATATAGGCCCCTATCTAAGAGTGCTGAGTAGCAACCATGTCTGCTTCAAACAGTGAAGGCTCTGTCTTTTAGCACCAGGGATTATAACCTTTAGGTCTTTTCCTGGCTGGATAGGTGCCTGTATGCCTCAATATATTTACTGTCCTGTGATGTGACCTAATATGTACAAGTATCTTCTTTGCACAGGAGCGGACAAGCAGAGACTGAGCTGTGAACAACCAGAATAATTATCTAACATAAATAATGAGTTCAGCTGTATTACTGCTGTCTCTGCAGACAGCAGAGGGATATGGCTTTGCTCTGTTAAACAAGAGGAAGGGAGCAGGAAGGACCCAAGACACCTTCTATGTGTAAGATGAAGTCAGGGAGAACCCAAAAGCCTGAGGAACAGCTGGACACCAAGCTGTCTCCAAAAGACTCTCCTCAACTCTCACTGATGCTTTGTCCCTTTGCAGAAGATTCTGCCAGATCCACGTGGTTGCTCTTCTCCACTCTCAGGCTGAGGGCAGGAGCACAGTGCTATTGGCACTACCAGCCTGCTGTGCCTGCCTTTAGGTGCTCAGCAGTGATAGGCTTCACCACATCTGCATCACTGGTCACCTTGGGTTTAAAGAAATCCCACTCTTTACCTGCAGGAAGGCATGGGGCCACGTGTAAAACTGTTATTTATGTCTGCTTTTCAACCCAACTGCCCCATTTTCTTCCCCACTTTGGTTACATTTGCCAGGCAGTTTATTTATATAGAGCGATCCAAACCAGAGTCTCTGAACAGTTGAGTGTTGGATTGAGCCTTTGCTTTTGCAAGGAAGGATAGCACTGCTTGCCTTGGCCAGCAGTAATTGTTGGGCCAAGGCTGGATTGTTGGGGCCTTTTTTTTCCCCTCCCTTGAGTAGATTAAAACTATCTGAGCATAACAGAGGGGTCTTGGCAATGTTATGAGCTTTGACTTGTTTTAAAATTTCTTTTTTCCTCCTCTTTAAAACTTACTTACCATGTTTTAAATTTTGGTCTGTCATTGGACCCTTAATAAGAGGAGAATAGATTTTTTTTTTTTTTCCACTAGCTATTACCTCCTAAATGCTCTGGCTTTGTGACCTCTAACTGTGTCTTCCTGCATGGGAATGAGGCAAATGAAGCCCAATAAAGATAGAAACTCTGTATTTCCAATTATAATCAAGTTTCCCGATTACCCTTTCACTTCTGAGCCTTTGAGTTTTACTCCTGTACATAAGTCTTAATTTTTGTTTTGCACTTCGTTGCTCCTCATGTCTGTTGTGTGTGAATTTATAAGCACTGTCTGCTTGCTAATTCTGCTCAGTCTGGTTTGTAAGTGGGTACACGTGAGAAGATGCTTAGCAACTGAATGCAGAGCCTCAAGAGGTGTAGCTAAGAAAGCATTTCTACTTCATCTGACTTCAGTGTTTCAAAAGTGGTTTTAGTTTTTAGATTCTTCTTGCCAAGTTTAAGAGGCGTATTTTCTTCATTTCTGTTTCCTACAAATACCACATACTTTATTACTTTGTTCTGTATGAAACGGGAAATCCGCTCATCCAGGCTACAGGCAAGTTGGTTTATTCAGCGAGATAAGCAAGCGAAACCTCCCTGTGTTTCACACTAGAAACACCCTATGCTTAAAATAGAAGGAAAAACCAGCTCTTCAGCTTTAAAAATGTTTTCCACTTCATGAGTTTTTTATTAAGCACATTTTTTTTCCTGCTAAACATGCTAGTAAGTCTGTGAACCTGATATAGGCAGCTGGGAAGTTGACTAATAACGTTAAATGAGAAACAAAAAGCAGGAGAAAATATTTGATGTGGACACCCAGTGGTCTACATCATGTTGTCCTCCTTCCCTTTCGCTGCTTGCTGTAGTCATTGACTTGCCTTTGGCATTCACATGAGCTAAAATATCTGCCTCCTGCTCAGATAGCCTTGTGCCAGGACTGAAACTGGAGCATATTGTTCCATCATTAAATGGGCAACACTGAATACTTGGGAAATTAACAACAGCTGCAAGTTCTTCAGCTATTTTTATTTGTACTGTGGCTATAATTTTTCTAGTGTGTTTGTGCTGAAGTCAGAAGAGGAAAGGAAAATAGATCCCCCAAGAGGCTCACTTTTTGTTTTTAATTGAAAAAAGGCCCTGCCTAATGAAGGCATCCATAAAACAAATAGTGCTGAGGGTCGCTTAGTTTATTTGGTGTTGTGTGGGCCTTTAGTCTGGTTGCTGGTATGACTTTCTGGGGATTTTAGTGGTACCTCGGCACATAGTGAGGTCACTGGTGATCTCCACAATCAACCCTCTCCTTTAGAAGTCCTGCTACTAAGAGCATCTGTCTTAGCATTTTGTAGAGATTGCTGGCAGGCAGCAAACAATTTGATTTATTTATGTTTTGTGCCCTTAGCCAGAGACATAAGCCTAAATGCACGGCAGCCAGTTCGGTGGTCTTTGGATGAGACTCTAAAATCAAGCTTGGGAAGCTTTAGAGGATGATTGTAAAACAAGATTTCTTAGGTATCAGTTAGTAGTCCAGTGACTTGAATCTCTTCCCAAAAGTCGCATGATCATGTGTCAGGAATGACAAGGCAGAGCCCACACTTTAAAAAGAAAGGTCAGTGTGGATCCATGAATTTGCCAAAGGGCTCCTGTGCTGCTCCTTCTGCCACAGTGTCAGGCAGGTCTGTGGCTGCAGAGGGGAGATGGAGAGATAATGCTGGGGGAGAATGAATATCACAGTGTTGCTTGGTGCTTTATTTGAGCACCTGGAATTAATATCCCTCACATGGAGTTAGGATGCTGTCTTGAAGTTTGAAATGTAGCGAGAGAGAGCAGCGGGAAGGGTCACTGAGGGCAAAAATGAATTTTTCACTTATTCTATGGGCTTTTTAATATTCTGACTAAACACTTGGTGAATGCAAAAATGAGAAGAAACCCACACTGAAGCATTATCCTTTCTGAAAGTTCAAGAAGGTGCTCCTTAGAAGCCTTGCCATCAAGCAACTCTAGGAACCAGGCATAAGTGCATTGTTTGTTTATTTGAAAAGCAGTTTAGCAAGAATGCTTTTTTTCTTTTTTTTTTTTTGTCCTTTAACTGAAAAGAGAGGTGGTCCAATTGTTTTGTCTTTTCATGTGACCTAAGTCATGGCTAGACATCCATTTCTTAGTCTGGACATAATTTTAGAAAAATGCATATCACTGTGGGAATTCATAGCCATTCCTTTAAAAACATTGAGAATGGGTTGGTATATTTCTGGATTTGAGTGGAAATGAATAAAGGAGATGGTTTGCTGTTTGTACTTGGTGATCTAAAACTTTAAGGGCAAAGCTAGATCTGTTGCCCCTAACATTTGTGTATGTGATCTAAAACTTTAAGGGCAAAGCTAGATCTGTTGCCCCTAACATTTGTGCATGTGCTTACCTTCGCTGCTGTGAACAGTAATAGTCTTCTTTGTATATGGAGTCCTATTCCCATATTTGAAAGACTGAGACTATTTGGTATCTGATGTCTGATTTGGGAGTCTCTAAAGTGGATTAAAGATTTCTTCTGCTTTAGCAAAGCATAGTTTTATTGACATGGGTTAGCACCATTACAGTTAAGCTGTTAGAAGTCTTCATCTTTTCATTGAAAAAGAGCAATAGCAAGTGTGTGCCAAAGGCAAGCAACCTCTCAGGGATGAGGTGCTAGGCTTTTCCTTTCCCAAATTAGAGGCTAAGCACATTACAAAACCAAGGATTTGGTTTTTTGCCTTGCTCTGTGGGAAGATAAGATTTCTGCCCCAGGCTGGCATTAGGAGATGTAGCTAATTCATGGTGTCATGCTTCTGTGTCAGAAAGGTCTCCTGGTTTGAAACTTGGTTATAGGTGAAAAATTTTAACTACTGCCTTGCATGGAGGGGACGTGCACCATCTGTCTGCAGTGTAAAAGTGATAAAGCCAGTGGAACTGTCCCATCATCAATACCCTATGCAAGATACTATCATTCCTAAATGGTGTCCTGTTATTCAGAGACTACCTCTGATTTCTTTGACTGCCACCCTGTTGGTTTCTGACCTCTGAAGCCTGTTGGAAACGTACTGGGAAGAAGCCTTGACTGTTGCTCAGTGTCACTGCCCTTTATTCCGGTTAAACCCAGGTTTTATTCTGCTTCTTATTTTGCTGGTTATCTTGGGCATGTCATTGTCTTCCTTGCTTCTCTACCTGCTGCTCCTGTTCTGTTTCTTTCTCCCATATGTGAGTTTATGTTTGTGGTTACAGTCTAGAGTGTCCTTTTCCTGCTCAGAACTGCCCTGGAAAAATGTGGGAATGGTGATGCTGTTTTGTACTGCTGTAGTGCATTTGTAGTGCTGTTTCCCCTCTGAGTTGAACTTGGCTCTTGGAAAAGCATCTGGCAGACTTGTGAAGAGAAGGGCAGCAAGCCAAACCATATCCTGTGAAAGCAGAAGCAATGCCCTTGATATTTGTGGAGTTGCCCACTGCCTGCACAGGGATTAAATTTTCTCCGAAAGTTCAGTTTATGCAACATTATCAACACTGACCAAAATACACAAGTGTGTCTGTGCTTGTCTCTGAGCTGTTGGTTGTATTTTCATCTGTTAGTGTGGGCAGGCACTATTAAAATCCTCAGTGCTTTCAATCTGGTTGAATAATTTTCTAGCTACTAGGTTTATAAATTAAACATTTACGGCCATATCACCTGCTATTATCTGTCCATAGCAATACCTCCAGGCAGGGATCTTGAGCTTTTTTGGCGTGTAGACCATGTGTTAAAGAAGAGTGAATGTTTCATTTATGCCTCATCTCTACTCTTGCACTTCTCAGTTACTGAACGTCCCCGACGTTTCCTCTTTGTGAGGAAATAACCTTAACAAAGAGATTTTTGATGTCTGTGCAGTCTGTATCAAAGAGAAGAGCAGAGTTCATTGCAGCATCCTGAATTTTTTTTGTCTTGTCAGGTAACTTCCCAATACATGAATATGATCTGTCATCTGCAACCTGGAATAAAGAACGTAACATCAGATGAAGCACAGATCACAAGAGTGGTAGCTAGAGGTCCAACAGTGATAACTAGGACACAGCTGAAAGCTTGATGGGATCTCAACAAAATCCATGTATATGGACAGGTGTTTGAGCAAGGGGCATGCACTGAATAACAGGAGAGGAGGAAATGGAAAAAACTACCGACATCTAGCATGTCCTTCATCAAGTTGTGAAGTGGGGTTTGAGGGGTGAAAGAAAATGTGAGCCAAGTCGTGGCTTCTATACCTAACCAAAGAGGTTATGTGAATTTGTCTGCTAATGTGTATCCAGTATCTCTGTCTAGACAGTCAACTTTGGAACCCTTTTTTTTTCTTCTTCTCCTTCCAGGAAGCTATTTTGAATTTGAAAAAACTCAGGGTATAACTCAAACCAAGGAAATGATCCTTTCAGAAAAATGCCAAAACTCACATGCTTTTGATTTAAATGAAGAGATATGTCACATTCTTAGTGGTTTATGTTGAAATCGGACAATTTGGGACATTGCAGATTATTGTTTAGGTACATTCAGGCTTGTAATAAAAGAAAAGGAAATGTTAAGGTCTTATGTAGGAAATGACTTCATTTGGAAAATTAGAAGGCATTGTTACTTGCCTGAAAGTGTTATCTATTTATTTGCTATTGTAGTCCTTTAACAGGAAATACTCCAAGGACAAATGCTTAGTATTTCTTCCTGCTCAAATAAGTATTTGTGAGATACAGCTGTTGGATTTGTCTCACTGGAATTTAATAATCATATGCTATTGCTATGGCAGGGTGTTGGACTGTCTGATTAGGAGTCAGTTTAGGTTCTTAGTTTAAATTAAAAGGCATTGATGTTTCAGTGTACCTGAAGACCACAATAGAGCATCTCCCTGAAAGCTTGAATTGACTTGTTAAACAAATACAAATTACAGTCAGTTAACTCTTCAGCTGTTTCTTTCTCTGATGAGAGTTTTGGCCTGAGAAAGAGAGGTGTTTGCTGCCAAATCAGTAGGAACTTTAATAGACTGCAAGAATAGAAAAATGTGATTATTAGTCTGGATGAACCCAAACCCATAAACTCCTCTCAGTGTTCCAATAACTGTGTCCCAGAGCAAATGGTCTTCTGGACTCCAATGTGGAGATGGTTGTATCACAGTCCTGTTCAATGAACTAGGCTTGCAGACCAGACCACGCTCACATTTGCTGTGTTACTATCAAAGTTTTGGTGTTTACTTCAAGGTAGTTAGTCTAATATAGCTGAATCAAATGAACTGAAGTTTCCTTTAGAACAGTTTCTCCAGTCCCAGTTTGGTCATTAAACCAGACTGGGCCTGTACCATAAATTATACATCTGTGCTTTTCCCTTGAGATGCTGATTTGCCTTGTGAGGATGTGGAGGACACAATAATGATGGCTGCTAATGGAAGTTTCCATAGGTAAGCATTGACTTCACTGTTAAGCAGGTGGGAGTTGACCAAGAATGAAGCTTCTCCCAGCAGAGCATTCAAGTAGATGCTTCTGCTCAAAGAAGTACCTGGATTCTGACTTGCCAGGGTTTTTTAGAAACTGGTTTTCTAATATCAGAATGTTTCCAAGGTAACCTCTTTAATCTCCAGTGTGTTCAGATGCTTACTAATTTAATATACACATGATATGTTTAATCGGATTTCAAATTAACAGATGCTCCTAAAAACAATCTAATGCTAAACATGATGGGTTTCTAGAATAACGTCTTGAAGGTGAGAACTTGCCTTGACCTTTCATACCTTGCAGGGGAACAGCACTTAGATGATATTTCATTATTATCGATTTCTTTTGTTCCCTGCACTGGGCGTGTGATTGGTCATGGATTCTGCATTTTTTTTTTTTTTTTTTTGAGACAAAGTAGTTGCTACCTTCAGTGTAACAGATGTTTTCAGGACTTCTGAGCACAAAGGATTTTGATCCAGTATTTGCAGTTTTTGAACAAATATCTCAGAATGCAGAAAAGGGAAAAGTCTTAGTTGAATAAAAAAATATTTTGTTTTCCAATATCTTCTCATAAGAAGAATCTGAGGAAGGTGTGCATCCCTGAATTAAATGTCAAGAATGAAAAATAAGGGTATTAGGGAGGGGAGCAAGAGTTGCTGTGATTATGCAGCTGCGCTCTGTCCTGTCAGCTTGTGCTCTCTCTCTGTGGAACAAACGAGCTCATGGGGGATGCATAACCTCAACAGAACAAAGCCCAGGAACTCCCGAAGCAACTGCCCTGTGTCCTGGTGACCATCAAAGAAATCTATTTTCCTGCAGCCTTTGATGGGCTGTCATAGCTTAACTAATTGGCATCTGTAGCACAATGCTGTTAAGTGCCTTGATCTTGTCTGCGCTGCAAATGACTAAGAAAATTGTGTTCTGAATTCATCTTCTTTTGGTTAGTCTCTTTGCTTTGCTTTTATTATTATGGGAGATGAAAAACAGCCCCTGAGGATTTAAGTACTAGGTAATTTAAAGGCTGTTTTCATTCTTGGGATGCTAAAGTGGAAGAATGAAATGCATGTAGGAAACTGGCAAATTTGCCAGTTCAGCATGGACTGAAGGGAATGAATGCTGGCATGGGATTAGATAAAAATGTGGAAAACCCAAATCTAGACTTTGCCCTTAATAGTACTGTAGATAACATCAGTTCCTGTGAGTAGTAAGTCTCCACCGAGGGTTGAGGCTGGAGATGAACCAAGCTTCCAGTTCTTAGTCAAAGGAAAGCAAGTTTGGCGTCCATGTTAACGCTGACATTGAAAGTTTATTAATGTTCATTAGAGGCTTAAAATTAAAACCATTGTATCACAAAATCATTTTATCTGAAAAAAATAGAATTAGTTTTGTTTCATTTTTAAGGAGATTGAAGGTGGAAATAGTGGATGTCCTCACTCTTGGCATGGTCTTCCTTTCAATTCCTGACAAATGATCCCTTCCCCCCATGCACCCTAATTTATAGGTTGTTTTACGAAGTGACTTATGACTTGCTCCGTAAAGAATGCAAATAATGGTAACCTTGGTTTTATTTTTCATGCACATATAAAAGGAAACAGAGTAATTGCAGAAGCTAAATTCAATTTTGGAGCTGTGGAACCTGCCCAGTACAATTTGGAATAGATCAACTGCTTCTGGTGGATTTGGGAAAATGTTACATCTGTTTCCTTGCAGTTGGAACAAAAACGTCTGCCACTTACCCCCTTGAAGCTCCAGTGGAATGTTGAGTCTTTTTTGCTTTTCTTGGGTGAAAATGCATTCAATATGTGGCATACCTCATACTTTCTTGCAGGTCTTATATTAGAACTTTCAATGTAAGGTCAATTCCACCAGGAAGGTTTAACTACCCCTCCACTCCCGCAGCTTTTATGTTTGTGCAAATATTGCTGAGTTTGTGGGTACAGAAATAAGAAGGTAAAGCAACTCCTAACCTTCTCTGGTACTGAGGATCTCTTGGCACTTCATAAGCATCTGACTTGACATTCTGATGGAGATCCAAACTGAATATTTCACATAACTGTGACAACTATCATAAGTGCATTTTCCAAACAGTTTGAAAAAGGTTGAGTACAGTTTTTCCATCCAAGGCAGTCAATGCTTGTTTGAGTTGTTAGCAAGTAGAATATGAGTCAGCAGTGTGCCCTGGAAGCCAGGAGGGCCAGCCATGTCTTTGGGTGCATCAAAGACAGCCTCACCAGCCAGTCCAGGGAGGTTATTGTCCCACTCTATTCTGCAATGGTGTGGCTCCACCCTGAGTCCTGTGTGCAGTTTTGGGCGCCACAGTATAAGAAGGACATAAAATTATTAGAGTGTGTCAAGAGAAGGGTGACTGAGATGGTGAAAGGCCTTGAGGGCAAGACTTATGAGGAGTGGCTGAGGTCACTTGGTTTGCTGAGACTGGAGAACAGAAGGCTGAGTGGTGATCTCATTGAAGTCTATAACTTCCTCAAGAGGAGTAGTGGATGGGCAGGTGGTGATCTCTCTCTCATGACGAGCAGTAAGACATGAGGAGATGGAATGAAGCTGTGACAGGGGAAGTTCAAATTGGATAGCAGGAAAAGGTTCTTCACTGAGAGGGTCGCTGGTCACTGGAACAGCCTCCTCAGGGAGTGGTCATGACACTAAGCCTGACAGAGTTCAAGGAGCATCTGGATGATGCTCTTAGCCATATGGTTTAGAGTTAGATAGTCCTGTGAGGAACAGGGACTTGGACAGAATGATCCTTATAGGGTCCTTCCAAGTTGAGATATTCTGTGATTCTGATAGTTGTGCTTATCGGTTTCTCATATTATTTATTGCTCACACATGTGAAGAGACAATTAGTAGGTGCGACTGCTGAGAACTGAAAGAGGACTGAGAAGTGAGTGAGGTGATATGGGTAAGGTGTTACCCAGACGATTTGTCCCACGGGAGCGCGGTACAGCCGGGCGGGTGGTGCGGAGGGTGCTGTCCGCGGTGCTGAGGGCGCGGCAGAGACCGGGGGGTGCTGACCCCGCACCCTCCGTGTCGTGGACTCCGAAAAATAAGGATCTCTTGCTTTGCCTCTTATTTCTTATGATGATTAATGCATATGCACTGAGCAGCACAAGAAGTAATAAGAATTAGCTGCTTGGGCTGGAATCTTTTACTGTTGCAAAATACACACTGATTAATTCAAGGTGGAAAAGTTGTTACTTTTAAGAATCCTATATGAGAAATATTCCCTTCTTTCTTAGAGAATAGGCAAAAAGTTTAACCAAAACCAACTCCTTCTGAAATATATGAAAATAATTCCTTATACTGTGAGTTATATGACTTTGTAATCTTGGTGTTGATGAAACAGGTGTATAACTGAAATAGTATTTGTTCTTTTTATTGTTAAAAGGGAGGGAAAGCTTGGTAGAGAATAGGCATCCTTTTATACAAGAGCATCCTTCTGTTTCCTTGTTACCTCAGTAAATAAAAATACCTTAACATAATCTTGGGTTTTAGTGAGAGTTGCTTCTGTCTTTTGTGGCAAGAGTATAAGTAGAAATGACTGGTAACACTCACTGGCTTGTGAGCTCTGTTTCTTAGAATAGTTTTGCAGATGGACTACTTTCAGCTGTGAGCATCAACAGGGAAGAAGTAGGAATTAATTTGATGCTTCCACCTCTTGCCTAGGCGCTGAAAGGGATGGTGTTCTGAAAACTGATGCAATTTTAAAGATCAGATCCTGTAAAACATTGTGATTCCTAGCCAATAATGTGCCTTCTGGAACTGCTTATTTAGTGCGGAGTTGCACTGCAGACTTTCCCATTCTTTTGTCTGGGCTTCATCGAGTATTTGCCAGGTGCAGTAACCAATAAAACTGGGAAAGATCTGAGTTCTGCAAGAGGCCTTCTATAACAGAGGCAGCAGGTACAGACATATTGTTTCTCACCATATGGCTCCACAGGATCTGAGAAAGGTGTTGTCCTTCCCATTTCCTCAATTACTAGTTTGATCTAGCTGTATGGAAGACAGAGTTTTGGCTCTGTGTTGGAATAGGATTATGTGATGCTCAGAAACAATAAGGTCTTGTTTAATGTTGTATATACTTCTAACTCCTTCCTATTTATGTGTGTATTAGTCCTACCAGGGCCCCAGAGGCTGTAGCCACAAGAATGACATTTGGATCAAGTTGCACACTACTAATATATAGCATATACCCAGCTAAGTGGGATGTAACAAAACAGGTCATCTCAGAATACCAGGAACTATTTCCATCATGTCAGTATAGCAGGTCACTGTTAAATACCTGCTTTTTTCTTTCTGAATCTACCTACTTGCATCCTTATAACTGTAATACATAATGGAAAAGAAAGAGGCTTGCTCTCGGTTGCTGATAACTGACAGGGTTTTATTGACCTTGTGATTGATAGCAGACCCGTGTCTCCTAAGAATCTGTTTGAGCAGATGTCACAAACTCTCTCTGAATGTCTCTTCAGCATACAGATTGCAGTTGCCCTCCCCCTGCCCTCCACAAACAGGGCTGTCCATGGCAGGCTGCTTTTTCATTGGTGCCTATAACAAAAATGTACTGTACTCATACTGGGAAGTATTTACTGTTTGCATATGGAGCTTTAATTGCTTTTGCTTTTTTGTTATTAATTCAGGCCTCCAATAAAAGCACTAAGTGTGAATCCACTGCTCCCTTGATTGCAAAGAATAATTAATTGGTCAGATCTATTTTCTTTTTGTTGTCCTGTGGACTGAGAGATAATGATGTGCAATGGGGAGGACATTCCTGCTACAGATAGTATTTCTGCAAATCCTGCAAAGCATAGCTAATGATCTGTGGAGTACCATCCAACATTCAGTGAGCAGGCTGCCTGCCTGCTCTGTCGTCCCCCACACCATGTGCATACATATGCATTTGTGTTCTGTATTTTATGGTGTGATCAAAACCAGTCTTTGGTTAACGTTTTAGTAACTCCTATTTCTCATTGTTCTTACTTGCAGCAGTAACATTTGCAATTTCGATCTGTGGCAAGAAGCACATTTCCTTTCTTAAAGGAAATCTGAAATAATTTAGAGGCCACAGAAAAGGGTAGCTTGCAACTCGCATTGCTGCAGTCTTGCAAACAGTCTACAAGACAGATGCTGATTTATTTAAAATCAAACAAACAAAAAAAATGAGGCTTGTGTTTTTTCTTTCCAGATATACAAACTTAAGGAATGTATTCAAGCATCTGGCTAATTCGCATACCATTAATTCTCTAAAGAATACATATGCACACCCAATTAGACCTGCATCATTTATTTAAAAAATGAATGTAGTCTTGTATTTATATTTTATAGCTGTGCCAAATTGCTAAAGGACATAGAAGGAAGAATTTTATAAGCAAAATGTGCAGAACCCTTTGCCTAGAAAAGTTGAAAGTATCAGCAAGACTGTACCTGAGCTTAGTTTAAAAACCATTGATGTACTATTTTGCTAGTAGTGAATGGGTTAGTGGCTTTTTAAATACAGGAATGAATGCTTGTTAGGAACTGAGATACAGCCTGTCTTTGTACTGGAGCTAGCAAAGGGGGCACCGATCCTGATGTCTGAGGTCCTATCGTATTGCAGTAATATAACTACTCTTCCCTTTGCATCTGTTTTGTCGGCTGCAGTGAGTTCCTGCCAGCTGTGGTTTCTTGAGGTTTTAATAGTCTAAAACAATTATAAGGATGTGACTCTCCAAAGGCTGAGAGCCTGGTGCTGATGGCATATGTCTCCTCTCACTCTCGTATGGCTCTCCACCAGCTCAGCTATGAGGCCAGTACCAGTCAGAAGAATAATTTAGGTCTTGGCAAGAGGAGGATTATCATAGCCTTTTCCAGAGGATGTGTGTGGGATGGGAAAAATTAATCTGTGCCCTGACCACCTTGTTCATCTCTCTGGTAACCTGAGTGCTAAAGACACTCAAATCCTTAGAGTCAATGACACTCTTGTCTTATTCTTAGCAGCAAATTCCTGTGAGGTCTGCTAACCAGCAGTAGAGACAGTGGTTAGTAGTCGCCTGCCTTATGTCAGGCTTTGCTGGAGTAAAGTTGCCATGGAGATCGGCAGGAGTTGAACTGGGCAGGGACCGCAGCAGTTCGCCCCATGCGTGTAAATCTGTTTGACATGTCATGTGTATCAGATTTGGCTCTGCTGCTCACAGTTGAAGTCCACTGGCTTTTTGTGCCCGATTTCCTTGTAGGAGAGCTGAACACAGTGCTATGAATACTGCCATGCAGTATTCATAGCACTGTGATATTAAAAAAAGGTGGAATTGGGATTGGTGCCTGCTCTTCCAGAGCCAATATAAAAGCAAATTAGGGCACCAAAGGATGTATAGGGCAAGTAGCTAAGCCCTGTAAAGTAGAACGAACTACCCCAAGCTGGAGCCTTTCTTAGGACAGTAGTAAAGGTATTGACTGTCTTAAAAAGAGAATTGTTTAGAGGCAGAAACAGAAGTCCTATAACTTGGGAGATGTTGGAAGGAGGAATCTTTCCAACTCATTTTAGAACTTGTAAAGCAGATTAAAATATGGGGAAGATTGCTGAATATGAATGTCTGCTTTACACTTGTAAAGGGTCCATGTACTCAGAAACATTGCTGGGAAAACATCAATTAAAATGCTTGGGACTGACAAAGGCTTTAAGGCTGTTGAGGTAAATGGTGACTCATATTGGCTGAGAAGTAGGAATGAAAAAACACTTAATGGCCTACACCCCAAGCTGTACTCTGGAAAGAGACTTCCCAAGGAGTCGACCTGCTGGCACTGGGATTTTAGCCAATGCCTGCTGATCTACAGCCTCCAAAGGTGAAGAGCCAAAGTATTTTTCGGTGATTTAGCAGCACGCCTGCTGCGTTTACAATGCTTGTATGTTTCCAGGGTGTTATAGAGAGAAACTTGACATATTTCTAATTTTAGAATAAGAGAAAACAGCCATCTAGTGAAAATACTTTGAAGGAAGGGTTAAAAATTTGGAAACCTTGAAGCAGGAAGAGTGGGGGAGGAGGGAATAGGGCAAATGCAAAGATGGATCTTTGAACACCACTTTCTCCAGCAGAAACTATGGAGCCCTCCAGAATATGCTGCCTGGACTGTGGCATCAATTTGAGAGGGGAACAAGGCTTCTGTTGTGCTTATCCTGAGGAAAAAACTCTGGTTCTTTCAGAAGAAACTAAAGCTTGTGCATCTCGAAGACCAGTGTGAGCTTGTTGTATTAATGGAAAAAGGCCTGATCGCATGCATCAAAAGCATCTTCCCCCTCTTCCTCCTCCCCCCTATCTCTTGTACCACTCTTAACAATTTAATCCATAGCAGTTTGTCTTCATGGGTTGTAATTGATCTGTCTGTGATTTAGCTCATCAGATGCTCATTAAAGAGCTTGCAGCCTTTTTTATTCATGAGGAGTGAGAGTCAGGGATCTTAAAACACTTTGTCTTTGTCTTAACTGGATTCATTTAGTATTCTGGGATTTGGGGAGGCTAATAAACTAATACGAGCTATTATTTAAAGGTGAGCTGCCAAGTGAACATGAAGGATGATCCAAGCACTGCCAGCGTGCTGAGCACTCTCCAGCAGTGGGTGTCAGGTGGGAGCAGCAGAGGGAATCATTGCCAAAACCTCAGCAAGATATTCCTCACTGCTCTGTGGCGGGTGCCCCACAATGCCCTGCCTGTATGCGATTGGGGAATGCAACTTGCAGTGGAGCTCCTGGAGCTATGTCTGCAATGAATGTGGCATTTCATGCTAGGGGTGCCAGCAGGATGCACAGAAATATTTTGTACTTTGTAGAGTTTGTGCTTGACATCTGGTTTTCTTTCTCAAGCGCCGCTATTGTTCCGAGCTGCCGTCTGTACTCTGGCAGTGCCCCTAACGATGTGTGCTTCCCACGTACCCGGCACACACATGCTGAGAAAATGCCTGTCGCCATCCTTTAACAAGGATACACTGACAATCTGCAAAAGGGAACAATACCCCTGGGCTGCAGAAAGCGGTTTCCTTTCCCCATTACTTTAATGAACACTTGAGATATTTCTAGGCTGTAGGAAGAGGAGGTGGGATAGATGGTTCTTCTTTCTGCTCCTTTCTGAGCCTGGCTCTGCATACCAGACACTTCCAAAAAGATAATTCCCTACAATTATTGTATTTACTGTGTAGTCATAGGCATAGTGTCATCAAATTGCTTATGCCTTAGAGTTCTCTTAAGTGACTGTAATCACAAGTGGGCTTTTATGTTGTCTATGACCTTTTAAGGCAGGGAACATATGCAGCTGGATCCTGTGCCTGCACCGAATGTACTGACATTGTTTGTGAACCATGGGAAGCTGTGAGGCTCCCCAGACAAAGCCCTGCATGAGGGATCTGAACCTTGGCAGGACACGGTGCCATTTATTTCCCAGTCACTGTGTGTATCAGGATTGGGAAAGCTTTGGGAATATAAACCTTTCCTAACTGCTCAGAGTCACAGTATTTATAAATACTCTAAGCTTGTGTTTATAATTGTATGTTATTCTGTGCAAATACTAATACCATATTTGTTCTTTCTTTGTAGTGTACAGAGGCCAAAAAGCATTGCTGGTACTTTGAAGGATTATATCCTACATATTATATGTAAGTAATCATCACTTTCCTTGTTCAAGAGAGAATTAGATTCCGTAGGCTCTTAGACTGTTGTTCTTTCGCTAATTGTACTTCTTCCATAACTTCTTTGAGACTTCTGTAATAAAAATGAAGCTGCAATAAACTTCCATTTCCCTCCTTCTCTATGACCCATCTCTTTCCCTTTCTCCTTATTAAAAGAAGCGTACAGATTCATTTTGCCACACACCCCAGGTGACCTTTCCAATTGAAAACAAAACTCAGGTCCTTAAACAGCTCTTATTTCAGAACACTGAAAGGAAACAGAAGTAGAGCTGTGTGAGGACAGTTCTCCCTTTGTTAGGAACAAGGACAGGTAATCAGACAGAATACCAAGAATGCTTTGAAAGTAACTTTGTTCCTCTGCTAATGCTGTTGTTTAATTTAGGGAGTTGAGATGATTTGTTATCCGTAGCATAACTGTCCCTTTGATGAGTGATGTCTACATTCACATAAGGCTTGGTTGTGAACCAAATGTAAATGACCTGTGGGTGTATAATTGAGGATCTCTCTAAACTGCAGTTTTCTGTTTCATATTGCCCACAGAAGAACAAAAAGGGGGGGGGAAATATGTGGGTGGGAGATACATTCCATGTGGATTTCAGGGCAGAAAGGAGATAAATGTGGTAAATTTTGTCCCCAGGTTGTATAACTTTATAATTGCAAACACTTGTAAACACAGGTTTAAAAAAATAAAAACAAAATGGGGTGGAAGAGTAGGCAGCAGCATTAGGTTGTCTGTTCCCTGAGCAAGCTCTTCCTTGCTGAAGGATTGGAAAATACTGTAATCCTTATGCTACCCAAGAACTTTCCTCCCTTTTCTTCTCCACCTCCACTTCATCTGCCAGAAGCGGGAGAGAAATGCTAGACAAAAAGCAGTGAGGAAGCTAGGCAAGAAACAAAGCTCACTGAAAGAATGAAACACTGTATGACTTAATCATCCATAATCCTGGATATTAACTGCTTAGGAAGTGTTTGTGCCTAGAACTCACTGTATTTTTTTCAGGTGACTGAAATGTGGAGAATTACTCATAAATGATTGGCCAGAACAGATGGGGGAATTTAAATAAGAGAATTTTCTTTGCATGCTAATAACAACAGGACTTTGGTTCCACCTACATTTTATTCTGTTTTGCTGCAATGTGGGAAAGAAGCTGGAATGTTATGAAATTATGAAAATCCCACTGTACCTTAACATTCAGAATTGTGTTATTCATTGTCACCTTGGTGTTCTGCTTATGTTTCTGCCCACATACTTTCACAGCCAGTGTTTGTCTCCCTTGGCAATGCTTAGGTATTGGGTGTTAGTTCAGACCGTTTGTGCCCCAGGTGAATACATACAGAGTCATGCAAAAGGAAGGGGTAAAAAAAAAGTCCTGTTGTACATTGGCAATGTCAGGTCAATCAGAAGACTGTTCTTGTGTGTTTTTGTGGTAATTACTGCAGCACCGTGTTATCTGAATCACTGCATAAAAGTGTTGTGATTTCCAGTCTCCTGCACAGTGTAAGTAAATGGAAAAAGGAAGGGGAAAGGGGTGGGATGTGTGTGCTAGGTGATTGTTTAGATGGTGATGAGTGTCACGTTAATGCTGTTGTTGTTGTGATTATGAGTTTAAGGGGAAAGAGGAAACACTAAGGAAGGACAATAAGGATTTGGGTATGGTAAAGCTGAGAGGATAGATAATGTATGACAAGTGAAGAAATTTGGAAAGGAGGGGAGAGAGGGTATTTGAGGACATTGGAGCCCAGTAGGTTTAAAGGGGGCATGATCAAAACAATAGGAAGGTCATTTAGATCTTCAGTGCCTGAGGTTTCCTACTTTGTTACTTATGCAATTTCAGTTTCTGTTGTCTAGGATCCCCAGCTGCTTCCTACCTGAGCTGTCTTTTCACACCTATAGGGTGGAGAAGAGGCGCAACACCAATCTCAATATCTTAGGGTGAAGCCCCATTGCTTCAGCAGTTGTTTGACCCTTCACTGAGTTAATTCAATTTGCTAATCCCACAGAAAGTTGCTCATTTTAGCACATTCGAGTCAGTGTTGAATCAGCATGGTATAGTTTTTGGCAAACACTGGTGAAATGGGAGGAAGGGAGTATTCTGCATATTATGGGGGAGGAGGCATGAATAGCTTTGTCTTCATTAGCATATGGTTATATGTTAAATCATCTGGAGGCATAATATGTAACTTTATCCTGAGAGTGCCTCCTCTGTGCAAATCTATATCTGGAATGTGCTATAGTGAAATGGGTTTTAGTTTATCTTACACTTTCTGTAGCAACAGTCCATAAGAAGCAGATATATTTAGTTAAATGATTTTGCACTAGGTTCCATTCCTTTCTGTCGCTGGTTTTCTGATAGAACTTTTTATCTACCCAGTTAACATATGTAGTCTTTCCTTTGGTCTTGAGACTATTTTTGAAGACTTACGAAACCCAGCAACCCTTTTTAATAATTTCCCAGTGATTTCAGTCCAGTGCTGGCACTATGTAACATCTCTCATGAAGACAGTTTGTATTATAATGAAAAAGTTGGCACGTCAGCTCAGAAATGCCAAATCCTCTGTCAATTCACAAATGTTGTGTGGAGTGCTGGGAGTGAGGTATACCTGGACTGGCGTGTCTGCATGCCTTATCACTTCTGGGTAGGCACATCCTCCTAGAGGCTGCCTCTTTTTAAATTACCCAGAGTAATAGAAATCCAGTGGACTGTCACATAAAATGGTGGTTTGCTTTTATCAGAAGTTTAAAGGCAAGATAGCTGAGTTAATCTTTCCTGTAAAGGCTCTGCTTGAGCCATCCAAAGACAGAGATAAGAATGTGTCTGCTAAGCAAGAGGAACATGGGATAAGAAATCAGTGTGCCAAAATAAGTGTTCTGGAAATTCAGCTAGATTTGAGGGGAGGGAGGTAAAAGTTGCAGTGATATGACTGTTCTTTCGGAGCTTAAGTTTTGGTGTTTTTTTTTTTAGTGTTTTAGTCAATCCGTCTTTCAGTGTAATTATTTAAAAAAGGAAAATCTGTTAGAGATGTTGCTCAAAACTTTCTTAAAACGTGTTGGTTATGCTTTCTGTCTTAACAGCTAGGGCAATGGTTGAAGATCGCAGTTACAGAACTGATACATCTTTCTGTCCAAATATTTAATAGTATTAGTACCTTTTAAAAATTTTTTTTCAACTGGACATAATTGTTCTATCCTTCATATGTCATCAGTAAGCTTTAATTTAATTCAAACATACTTCTTCCAAGTAGAATTCCATTTCTTAAGACTCGACTGAGGATTTGATAATTTTTCCAAACTTTTCTTCCTCTCCTGTGTTATTCAGGTTATTCAGAACCAGAAATGAACATGGAAAGCTTACTAGGAATCTGAGAGTCATACATTAGTCTTATACTGTTAATACAGAGAATTTCCAAGACTGCTCATAACTTACTTCACTAACCAAAGCAATCATTTCTCCATATCCTAGTTCCGTGAGTTACAAGATATTGTTGCCAGTTAGATACTTTTCTCCTGTTTCAGCAAAATGTTTATTATATGGCCTGGAAAAATAAATAAACAAATATAAGGAGGAGAAAGGAATTAGCTATTGGAGTCTAACTCTTATCCTTTGGAAAAGCAGGGACCTGACTTATTCCTGACTTTGCTTAAAGAATTAGATAGTATATCTCCTTGTGTGGATGTAGAGAAAGCAATTCAGAAAGCTACCTCAAAAGACTCGACTCTGATAATCTAGAAGGATTCTCGTTCTACTCTCACTTAAGTAAACCAGCTCAGCCTTATTCTGGATGTGTTGATAGTTGGCAGAAGAAATGGTCAAGGTACTTCTCTTTCATGACAATAATCTGAATAGTAACATAATGAATGCATTAAATGGCAAACCCACCTCTTCCGTATGCAGATGCCAGCAGCGCTTAAGATACTCCAGATGTTTTTTCCAGTTCTGAACTGGGAATGAATAGGAGAAAGAAGGCTGCCTTACATTTTGCTGATGAGGAGTAGTTTGACTAGAATGACTGTGAATGTCCCCCTCATTGCAGGGTGAATTATGTTCCCTGGTATGACTGATCAATCTCATAGGTCTCTTCTGTTTATTTTTTCTTCAGTTGAGTCAGAATCACAGGATATTCTGAGTTGGAAGGGACCCACAAGGATCATTGAATCCAACTCTTAAGTGAATGCCAGTTGTTAGCTGCCATCACATCTGGGCTTTTAATGAGGTGATGAATTCCAGATGCTAGAACCTGTGTGTTTCTAATTCTCTCCTTGCCAGGCGTTATGGCATGTTTATAAGGAAGCACAAATTTTTTTGGGTATGAATGATAAGCATGTGTCCACAGCAATAGAAGTATCATGGCTGATGTCACTGGGTCAGTGAAGTAGTCACCCATAGGGTGACTGACTTAGAGTTTTGATATTACCCAGTGTTAACATTATTTCAGCTCCTGAATAATCCTGTTGGATTATTGTGTATTATGCTTTTAAAAAATGTGATATTCCAAGAGAAGTAGTGAGGAAAACAGATTAGAAGATTAGGAAACAGAATAACTCAGGTGGGAAGGTTCTTGGGAGACATTGAGTCCAACAACCTGCTCAGTGCAGGGTCAGCCATGAGGTCAGACCAGGTGGCTTAGGACTTTACCTAGTTAGGTCTTGAGAAAACTCCAAGGAAGAAGATGGCACAACCTCTCTGTGCAACGTGCTCTGCTGCCTAGCTGTCCTCTTTGTGGATAAATTTCTTCACATACCTAGGCTGAACAAGCCCAAGTCTGTCACTCTCTCCTCACAGGGCAAATACCACAGCCCCTGTCTATCTTGGTGGCCTTTTGCTGAGCTCATTCCAGTTTTATTCTTTTTACTGTAGATGGCAAAACAAAATGTGGTGTTTTACATATGGTCCAACAAGTGCTCGCAAAAGATAATAGTTACTTCCCTTGATCCACTGGCTAGGCTTCTGTTGACACAGCCCAGGATGCTGGCTCATGCTACACTGCTGGCTCATGTTGACTTGCTGTCTACCATGACCCCTGGTGCCTTTTCAGCAGAGCTGCTCCACAGCTAGCAAGATCTTAATTCTTCCCACAGGAAAGACTTTTCATTTCTTTTTGTTCAAATTTCATGAGGTTCCTGTAAGGCCATTCTTCCAACCAGTCTAGACTTTGGCAGCCCTGCTCTTGAGCTCATTGAGTAATCCCCAGTTTGGTGCAATCTCCAAACTTGATGAGAGTACTCTGTCACCAGTTCCAGCAACATGCTTATCTACAGGACTGATCCAGACCTCCGTCGTACTACCAGCATTTATTTCATACTCTCTAGGAAGAGTGTATGTCTACTGCCCTCTGAACCTCACCATCCAGCCAGGGGCTTTTTGTTTGGTCGTTTTCTTTTTAACCCATTTAGCTGTTCACCTGTCCAGACTGTAAGGTCTGAACTTGATTACAAGAATATTGAGAGAGACAGTATGGAAAACATTTCTGAAGTTGAAGTAAATGACGTTTACCGTTCTCCAGCTTGTCCACGGATACCATCTACTGCAAGTGTGGTGGTAGAAGTTCTTCTTGCTGGACTTGGTGTCCCTTGCAACTGATAGTTGTAAGTGAGGTTCAGCTTTCCTAACATCACACCTACTTGTATGTGTGATGATTTCTAAATGCCTCCTTGGTAGCCTGTACCCGTTCCACCTCCTGAATACTGACTTTTTGCATTGGAGCTCAGCCATGGGTTCCTCGTCTAAGTATGTTTTTACTTATCAAAGGTGTGCTACCCTGTGAGAGAAACGTGCACATTCCAGGAAGAAACATGCTCGTTTTCTCTTGAAGAAAGTGTTAACCATTGCTTTGGTAATTATGTGAAAAACAGAATGAGCACAGGGGAATGCCATCTTGTAATGTCTAATTCTTATCCAAAGCAGGACCTGAATTAATGTTGAAAACATGTGAAGGTGAAAGTGCTGTATTTTTAGGCTAATATGTTTCTGCCATAGAAATCAGTTTACTACATACAGCAGACAACTGTACAGCACATGTACACATTTATGTTGATTAAATCTGTTTAATTTTTCATTTAGAGTTAGTATAGGAACATTAATGTAAATCTCACAAGTTAATGCTTGCTAATACTCTTCATGTTTAAAGCATGTTCCTACCATGCATGGGAAGAGTCAATTATTTTCCTGATTGTGGAAAATACTGAATATATTCTGTTTGTGGTTTTTCATGGTTTTTGAACTTAATTTCTTGTGCATTTCCACATGCCTCTCTTAACTTTACAGGTTAAGTTTTGTTGTATTTATCACACTGTCATATTCATCTGGCTTTCCAATGTAAGCCCTTATGTTCTTGGTGGTCAGTCCATAATAATAATTACCAAGAACCTGCAAATGTTCCAGATAAAAGCATTAAAAAAGCGATTTTTCTCTTGCTATTACTCAAATAGCTTAGAGGGCACTTCTATCAGTGTGTGTAGAAGAGCCTGGGAACTCCCTGTCCCCTCCCAAACTGTAGATACCTGGTGTGTTGCATGATGGTAGCTACTTTCTGTGCTCCACATCCTGTTATGTTTACTGCTTTTAATTAAGTTGGCTTTCCTGATGTCAGACTTAGCCTTTCCTTTCACAATTACAGCTGCATGAAGTGTCAGCAGATGTGTGCTTAGGGCAGTAATATAGCCGCTGATTTATTCTTCCATTTGATTTGAAGCCAGCAAGGAGGAGAGAGACGGGAGGCAGTGTAATAGTTCTGCACACTTCCAGGCACCTTGAATGTCTGGGACTATACAGAAACGGAGACCTGGATTCAGGCCAGGGCCACCAATTTAGCAGCGAGCAGCCACAGGGAAGGCCTGTTCGCATATGTGGTTCAGTGCAAGAACTAAGTGCGCAGTTTGTGTGGTGAAGGAAGACAGCAGTAATTGTCAGACCATCTGTATAAAAAGGCAACAGAAACCGACCACCATTGCTCGGTTCTATGTGGCCTTAAACAATAACAGTACAAAACATCACAACTAGCTTCAGCAGTCAGTGCCCTTAAGGTGGTCTATTCTTGCTTCAGATAAGGGACTAGATTCCCCTTGATTTTGATGCAGCTGTTGAGGTTGTAGTCCTGACTGCTGTAATCACCCAGCAGCTAGATGCCTTGCTGTGCACTTGAATTTCCTTCAATGGATCAGTTGTCTAAAGCACAATCTGGGGAGAATTAGGCTACCAAATTAACACCCAACTCATCTTGCTAGGAGCAAGTCCTGGGAAGGCGAGAAGGATTTAATATTACAGCCTTCACAGGCCATCAGGCAGATGACTGACCTAATTTGAGATTTAAAACTACGAATGATTTTGGAGTTGGGGACTGATGAGGCATAGGCAGCTTATTCTGAGAAAGGTGAAGAAAAAGAAAAAGAGGGCAGTGTCTCTGTCATCTAGTGGAGTACTCCTGTGAGATCAGACCCTCCTCTTGCTGAGGTGGAGTAGAGAACCCAGTCCCATCCCCTTCTCATTTCCAGAGGATGTGATAATCTCAGTTTTGACTTATCATGAGTGAGCCTCAGTTTTTCCTGTGGAGACTCTTTGAAGTACTCACCAGATTATTATATCTTCCATGTCCCAGGCAAGAACCCTAATGAGAGGATGAGAATGAATTTCTTCTGGCTTCCTGTCAGCGGGACAGGAAGTTTTGTACCTGGTTTGACAGCAGGTGAGCAGCATCAAGGTGCATCTGACACCAAAGTCATCTTGAAGCTTTCTAACCCTTTCTAGGTAGGGAGGCCCTGAATTAAAATTTTGAAAGACTTGGTGGCACCTAACAGCTGACCATTAGTACCCCTATCCTTCTCTGTATTTGATCAGGCAGTGGTTTGGTGAAGGAAAAAATTATTTACTATGTGTTAGTGTCTTAAACTGAGGCAGACAGCAAATTCCTGGGTACCAATTACCCCCTGCCAGCAGACTGCTTATGATTTCCCAAAGCAGGGGTGAGATGCAGTAGGACTGCTCACCCACTGGGAGCAGCTTGAGATGTGAAGAACTAATTGTCTGCTTAATAAGGGGACCGATGATTAACTAGAAGTCCTCGTTCCTGTTGATATGAGAAATTTCCAATTCCACCTCCAGAAAATTCAAACTTGTCATACACATTATCTGTGGCTTACTTTTGTGAGAGCCTTAAGCTATGTTGTTTCTTTGCTTTGTTCTATGAAAGAAAAGCCTGCAGCCTATGTTGAAAAATGGCTAATTAAAGTTCTGTATACCAGTGGATAAAGCCCAAACCATGTCAGTTCTTGCTAGGTTCTGCCACAAGGGGAGCAGAGAAAATTTCTTGATGGATATGTGCTGGCCAGAAAGCCATGTGGTGAGGCTTGCTGCCTTTACAGACAACAAACCCTCTGTAGGGTGGCTTTCCTCTTGGGGTCTGAGAAGAGAGGGCTGGGGTCATGGTAAGCTGTTGGGTAGCAGCAGATTGTGAGAAGGGTTGGTTTCATAGGAGCAGCTGAGCAAATACTTCCCATCCCATCAGAAGTGGGTGAGGATTTGCCATGTTCTGCTGAATTCTTGCACAGAGACAGTGTTTACAGGCTCGTCACCTAAAGAGTAATTGAGAAATAAGCTCTTTTTCAGGTGTTTCCTGCTCTTGTTTTTCATGTGTGTGTGAAGGATGGGAGCCAAGTATCCTGTCTCATTGGAGATTTTAATTGTGTCAAAGCAGACAGGACTCTAACCTGAGCAAATATTGTTTCTGTTGCATCTATTCTCTAGAAAAAAAATTACCTGACAGACCTTTTCTTCCTTTTTACCTTACATTTTCTTACGTGGTTACAGGCCGGGTGATTTATCGAGTATCTGGATAACTCTGTCTCTAGTGCTCTCCTGGGTACCAGCAGCAGTGTTTTTACTCTCAAGTACCGATGTGCCACTGAGGTCACAGTTGCATTCATCTATGAAGCAGTTATATTTATTATGATCTACTTATCCATTCACCAAAATCAGACCTGCATTTTACAAGGCACTGTTCTTGCATGCGCTGAGATCACCTTTGCCACGTATAAGAAAAGAAGTGCTTTTGGGTGCTGAGAACCTGTAACTGCAGGTGACCGTGGTGGAGTTGTGTCTCTGCTGAAACTTAAGCCATGTACATGCCAAGGAGACACAACCAACTGTAAGACCAAGGCTGGAAAGCAGATGTTGCCTATCACTCTGCTCCACTAGCCAAGGACCTTGCTTGTATTACTGCTCCTCAAAAGCTTAAGTGAATGCCAGTGGAAGAATGTGGCCTTTGTGTTGCAACATCTTTCTGGAGGGAGATTAAACCATTTTGGGACACTGAAGTAGTTTCTTGAGCAGGACTTCTGAGTGCAGAGTTGGTCTGTGTTTTGATTTCCATTTTCAGTGGGCACATATAGCAAAATGAGTTCCTTGGGATAACCTCTCTGGGGTGCTTGTAGCGTTAAGCTCTTCTACAAGTTGTTAGACATGCAGATACAGTCCTTTCATTCTACTGAATTATGAAAAGATGTACCTTTTAAATCATACATCACATTGTAGACATTTTTCAAAAGAGAGACTGTATGCTTGGTGAAGTTGTAGATTAGTAGAGCAACTAATGGATTATATCTTATGCTATGTCATGGGTTAACTTTTGATCAATGAAACAAGCATTGCCCTAGAGAAATGCAATTCTTAGGATCATGATGTGTGAAAGAGGGAAATCGGCTTTAGAAAAGTCTCATGTAGGAGATGGGCTCGGACCAGTTTGGGTCGATAGTAAGGTTGTTCTTCTACTGGCATTGGGCACAACAGTCCTTCTCTGTAAAGCAAAACTAAAACACAAGTGTAATTTAAAGAAAATGCAACCAATTCAATAAATATATATTTGTGTGCTTAATCATGTTTTGTGGGTGGTTTTTTTTGTAGTGTTTTTTTGTTTTGGTTTGGGTTTTTTTGTTGTTGTTTTGTTGTTTGTTTTTTTTTTTAATGAACCAGGATCCTAATTTTGCTGAGATTTGCTGTCAGGCAGTAAGAGATCAAAGAATGATTATACTTAAGCTTCTATGTTACTCCATTAATAAACTGATTTTATTATTGTTTTTTGCCTGCTAATAAATCCGGCTTTTGCAAGTAAGTTAATTGTTGTGTTATTCGAATTGATATTGTCAGAAGCTGTGTTGTTTTTTCATAGCACATTAAGTCAAGAACAAGAGATCAACAGAGCTTTTGCTGTAGCCTGACAGCAGTATCAGCAAATGGGCTGTTTGTTCTTCCAGTCTTTTTTGGTGCGGCAATCAGGTGGTGCAACCTGCTGTTTTGTATCACGGCATTGTCCTTGATTCCAGGCTCCTACCTATGGGTACATGTGTCCATTCTCACAGACACACAAAATAAAGCCGCTGTTTGGTTTTATGGCTAAAAAGTGAAAAAATTACTAGTGTCAGATTTCAAAGGGATTTGCCTCTGAGTTGTGATACAGGTTTACCTTCATAGATCCACCCAGCAAGTACAGTGCTTAGCCTTGGATGAGTTGGCTCAGAAATTGGATTATCAGGAATTGGAGCTTCTCTAAACACGGGCACAATGAGAGACTCCTCCGTCCTTTACATCACTGTTTTCAAACATTTGGAAGTGCAGTCATCTCTGTGGAAGACAAAACTTCTCTTTGATGGCTTGTTTGTTTGCCAGTCAGTGGTCTCAGGAGCTTCATAAACATTCAGCAGTGTAGCATTTCTGACTTCCAGCTGGTACTTTAGCCCTCTTTTGCCGGAATAAAAGCTAAACCAGTGAGACTTTTAAAATGGTGCTGACTCATAAGCCTAGATACTTTAAAGATTAAAAATAAAAAGTAAATTCAAGTACTATGCTTCTCATACAGATGCTCCTTTAATTTTGGTGGTTTAAATGACCGTAATTACACATTTTAAAATAGCTGTTTCCCTTCTCTTCTGGCTCTTGAGAAAACAGATGCAAAATAAGCAATGCAAGGGTTGGGCATGGGAGAGGTGTACATCCAGCTTCCATGCCCTCTCTGTTTTAGTTTAAATTTTATTACAAGTTAAGCTCTTGGGGCTCTGGGAAATGGTGCATCCCCTCCCTATCCTGTGTATGGTCAGGTGTAGGTGTCTGAACTGACAAAGCTAGTATGAGGTGGCAGAGATAAAGACTGCTAACATCCCTAAAATCCTTCTTTTTATTTTTACCTTAATGGCCTCAAGAAGGGCTTCTAGATTTATGGGTGCTGTTTCTTCTCTGCTTTTCTGACCTGACAAAGTCCTTAGTGTGCAACATCAGCCAAGGGGACAGGTGCCCATCAATGTGGCTGAAATGCTTCAACCAAAAGCATGTTGAAGAGCAAAAGGGTCATAGTAGACTACTGGTTTAACAGAAGGTAGCAGTTTCCAGCCCATTTTGTAAGGGACCTGAATCTGTCCGTGTGTTTGACATATGTCTTGAAAGCTCTTGTTGGGTTGATCCACTGTGGGAGTATGGAGGGATGCTTAATTTCTTGGTCCTGATAGGACTGAAGTTAATGCTAAGTTGCTAAGTCTTATTAGTAGTTTTATGAGGTCTGGTAACTTTGAGTATGAGCAGTTGTTAGGATCCTGGCAAGCTTTAAAGAAGAAAAGTTGGAGATGGTTCGCTTTCAGGTTCAGTGACAGCAAAGTGGGTGTCTTCTCTTTTGGTATGAGCAGCTTCCTTTGCCTGAGTCTCGAACAGGGTGCCTGAGTCTATTAATAAACCTTGCCATAGTGATCATGTCAGAGCCTCCAGCTTGCTTAAATAAATCCTACTTATTTGTCATCAGAAGAGTGTGTAACTGTTTTCACTTTCAAAACAGTTGATTATGTATCCATAGAGCATCCTCCTCTGGCCCCAGTAAGAGACTGAAGCCTATGTGACAATGTGTTTTGTGAGTGAAGGCTTGTTAATTGAGCATGTAAATGTGTAATTGACTGTACAATTATTCAATTGAAGATTTATAGTTTGCATACAAATATGAGAGCACACTCATGCAGTTAAGCAGATTTTCTAAGATCAGATGCTTAAATATATATGTGCATTAAGCAAACAGATGTGAACACCCTTGCAAAGACCAGTCCAGCTGTGGTCACCTCCTCTTTTCTTTTGGTATGTGGATATGATAATCTGCATACTTTCATCCAAGTCTGACACCATAGTTTCTGTGTTACCTTGGTCCTTTTCCCTATGAAACGTGTTTCATTGGTGTGGGAAATGGCAGTTACTATAGAAATTGTTCAGAGGTTGCTGTTAATTTATGTTCTGGCTTTTAGTGAAGTAGTACCTTGTGCTTCCAGTTGTTGGTGTTGTAATACCTTTAATATTTCATATGAAATAGAACCATTTTTAATTTGAAATGTTGGGGGTTTTAGGGGAAAGCCTGGGTTAGTACTGGGAGTTGTTGGCAGTTGCAGTCCAGTGCAAGTTCTGAGAAGCAAAAAAGGATGTTAAACTTGCAAGTAACAGTACACTTTGTGTTTATTTGCACTCAGTAGTTTCTGTGCTTGGAAGCTGCTGATTTGCAAAGAATGGGTGATCTGCAGTTTTGTCCTGGCAGTTCTTGTCTCTTGCAGTGAATAAAACCCCAGATGTCTGTTTGAGGTCTCCTGTGTTCATTTACTGTGAAAGAAAACACAGTAATACTGCTTTTCTTTATAACATGTCCTTCTTTATATAGAATTGAACACTGCATTGTCTTTTTGAGGTGGTTTGAGATTTGATATATAGGAAGGTAGTTTCAATAACACTCAAAAATTTCCTGAATGGTGAGAGAGCTGTTCCACATATGTGATTGACAACTTCATCCAGCCTAGGGTAATCTGTTCTTGTTCATAGGCCCACAGAATGGTTTGGGTTGGAAGGGACTTTTAAAGATTATCTAGTCCAACTCTCCTACCTGCCCCTCTAATGGCAAGGGACCTTCAACTAGACCAGTGTGCTCAAAACCGCATCCAACTTGGCCTTGAACATTTTTGGGAGGCTTTGCCTCCCAGACTCATGGCAATGTCATAAATAATGCTTTGGTCAGGGGTGTGAATGGTGTCAGGGTTGGGAATGCCATTTTAAGCTGAGTGACAACCACTCCCCTTATGCCCCATCTCTTTATTTCTCTGCAGATGTCGCTCCTATGAGGATTGCTGTGGTTCAAGATGCTGTGTAAGAGCTCTCTCTATCCAGAGACTATGGTATTTTTGGTAAGTCAGGGCATTTGGGAATTTTATGTTTGTCTTTATCTTGTCTTGTTTGTTGGACTTAAATCAGGGTATTGCCAGCCCTAGCATTTTAAAGTACAGTAGTACAAGTATGCGGTAAAGTATACATGTACATAGAAAGGCAATGATTTGGGGTTTTTTCTTATAAAATTCTCCCGATGTCGTGAGAAAACACTGGAAAAGGTTACTCGTGTCAGGTTGACCTTTCCTGCTTCTGTATCCTGTGGGTTTGTACAGGCAGTGGTCCCATTTTTATCTGAAATTGCTGAATTCTTTATGCCTGTCCTAGCTACTACAAAGCAGCGGTATTCATCCGTTTTTGTTGGGCACTCAGTTTTAAAAGAGGATTGTATGAGGAGGATTGTGCTTTTAGGCAGGGTTTAATATATTCTTGCCAGCTGAATTGAGGCTTCAATTAAAAAGGAAGAGAAGTACATTTATGTCTATGAGGATTTTACTGGAGATGACAGCAAGGGAAAAGAAGGCAGAAAGATTTGAGCTTGTGAAACCAGCAGCTCCGTAATCTGGATAAAGCTTAAACAAATCACTGTTGTATGCATAATGAAAAAATAAGGTAAATTCCTTTTGGAGTGGAATTTAAGAAAGCACCTGAATAAAACCTTCTCATTGTCTCATTGCAGTAGATAGAAAGCAAATAGTCTCCTAGAAAACCTGATTTCAGGCATTTTTATATAGAATTTGAAGTCTGATTAAAAAAATAAAAGCTTTAAAAATTGAAACAAATAAACACTGAAAACCAGAAGCCTGATATATACTATAATACAGAGATTTCCCAAAGCTGACTGTAGGATTTCAGTGTACAATCCTTAGTGATGTAACTGAAGAGCTCTCTATCTCAATCCCTCGGGTGACGTCGTAAATCTCTGTTTTTCTGTTCAGAACAAATCCTTTGCAGGAGTATTGCCAAAGGGGAATGTATTAATATTGGCTCAGGGAAACAGGACCTCCTTCTGCTCTCATTTCTAATGTAGAAACAAGAACAGAGTTTGACCCTTTACATGAAATTTCTCTTGTTGCCATGCTGTGCCACACTCTTCCTCTCAGGCATCTGGGAATTCTCCAGAGGAGATAAGCATGGTGTGTAGGCTTGCCTCTGGCCAACTTCCTTCCCTTCCAAAAAAGCACAGTTGTCATTGTCCAAGGGCCACCAAATAAGAAGACACAGCAAAAGAACCATGTGTATTTAAAAGAGCTTGCATGAGTCACTGGCATGTCTTATAACTCCTCAAGAAAACACAGTGAAAGCCACTGTCAAAAGAACAAAGTCTCATGTGCTCTTGCTGCATATTCCTACTTTCACAGCACCAGGGCAAGGGAATGATGAGGACAGTTTAGTTAGGTCAAAAAAGCAGCTAAGAGGAGGAGAACTGAAGCAAAATGATGTCCTTTTCCTTCAGAATTTAATGACCCATCTAGGAAGCACAAAGCAAAGCTTGTCATCATTGGTGCTGAATGCTTCAGTCTTCTGGCTTGAGCTTAAATGCCAGCTACCATATTTCCCACAGGAGGTGAAATTACAGTGTTGGGTGGTTTAAGAACATCTAAGAATCTTCTTTTAATGGCAACTGCAGAATAGTATTCCTCTGTCTCCCACAAACGTCCTGACCAGCCTAGATGCTGTAAACCTGAGGCCTGCATCCAAGATGCACAGTTTGAAACTGTAATGACCTGGAATTTCAGTTCAGCATCCTGGTGGCAATGGTCAGGTATGAACATGAACTTTTAAAAAGGTCAAGGGTGTTTTTGTTTCAGATTTGTATTTTACATGACAGAAAACACTGACAATAGTACAAATCACTAAATATGTCCATAATGCATCCATAAGTGCCCCATGCGTGATACCTCAAATGACAGACCTGCTCTCAAGAGACAACCTATTTAAGAAACCCTGTTAAAAGTTGTAGGCTGATGTAAAGTTTTCAGTGAACAGTCTGGGTTTGAGAGCTGCCTGAATGCAGGTGGGTTTTGACTTCCCTCTTTTTTTTTTCCCCTAGGTTCCTTTTGATGATGGGAGTTTTGTTCTGTTGCGGGGCTGGTTTCTTTATCCGAAGACGGATGTACCCTCCTCCATTAGTAGAAGAACCTACTTTTAATGTGTCTTACACCAGACAACCAGTCAACACTGCATCAGGTCAGACTGCTCATTATAAAAGTTTCACTAGTTTCTTACATTTGCCAAGGTATTTTAAAAGGGTGGGCTTTTGGGTTTTGGGAACTGTGGGATTCCGACAAGGGATTGCACTTGATTAAACCACGCAGCCACCTC
This sequence comes from Manacus vitellinus, assembly GCF_001715985.3. NCBI lineage: Eukaryota > Metazoa > Chordata > Aves > Passeriformes > Pipridae > Manacus > Manacus vitellinus. The sequence continues at coordinate 3,596,974 of NW_021940535.1, forward strand.
CTGTGATGAGTGATGTCTTCAGCCTTTCAAACAGCATTATTCAGCTGCAGTGTACAGAAGTGGTTTTGAAACCCAAGATCAGAGGACTTTGAGTTCCTTTCTGTTTTGGTTCCTGATTCCTTTATAGCTGTGTATCCATGCATGGAAGGAGGCTAACAAGCTCCCCCTTTGCAGTGTAGACAAAATGATAAGTATCCAAAATCAACAGTACTGTGAAGAAAGAGTTTAGATACAACTGATAACATCTGGCAGAGGTGAAGGAAAGCCTAGCGTTTTCTTCCACAGTCTGGCTGTCTTGCAAGTCTTTTCTTTTTATTTACCTTCAATGCTCTGTGCTACAGTTTTTCTGTGGCAAAGTGGTCCATCTCCCGTGTTAGTCTGCTTGCTGTCTCTCCAGTCAATACTGCCTGTGAGCATCAGGAGGATCTACGTAGTGAGGGCTCCTCTGACAATACCACTTTCAAAGTTTGTAATTTCTTCCCCTCTGTTAAATAGTTCCAGTTTGGAGAATCCTGCAAAATGTGACTTACCTGTAAGCAGAAGCTGTTTGTGCCTTATTTTAAATGCAGCTCTCTCTGGTTGAAAGACCTTCTGCAGTGCTGAGATTTTATCTGAGTGCACACTCTGGTGCTTTCTTTCTCCCTGCCTCAGCAGGGCCAAACTGAGACATTTTTAACTGCTCTCCACATTGCACAAGTCAGTGCTAAAGTGTGCCAGTGAAAGTACACACACGTACACATATGCAGGCGTGCTTGGGACACTGGCACTTTTCCTCCCAGACCATCACGGAAACAAAACTGAGTATTTTGTAATGAGAAGAAGGACCTCTCGGAAAATATGGTGCCTAAAACTTCTCTATCAAAAGTCTTCTGAACTATTACATCTCTGTGCAATACTGTGGCTGCATCAAGACAACCTCCTTACAAAAGTGTCCTAAACCACCCCCCTCCCCCAGCTTGCTGTGACTATGAGTGTTGTGCAGAAATGCAGCATTTGGGCTCTCACTGCTCCAATGCCAGCTATTACACATCCATGTGCCTCGTGTAGACTTTGGAAATGTTCTTTCTTTATCCTTAAGCATGGACTCATAGTGCATTCCTCCACCCTCTCTCAGGTCTGAATGGTTAAAAAAGTGTTACAGGCGCTTTATTCACCCTCCTTGTTTAAATCCTAAGAGGTTTTTTTTAGAGCTTCCATTCTGCATCTGTTTTTCTCCTTGACTGAACAGAGAGTATTTTTCAGCTGTGGGGAAAGCCAAGCTAACTAAACTGATATTTTTAAGCCTGAAAAATAGCCTTGAGATTATGTGAACAGGGAGTGTCTTTGGCTGGATTGGTAAACACTGGATTTAAATTTAGAGCACTGTTTTACTTTTTCACGATGCTTCATGGAACACAAATCGTGGACAAATATAAAATAAGCACAAGCTCTTTGACCTGTTTATGGCACTTGCTTCCAGACTGTTGTTACTGTTACTTAAAAGCTTTGGGCTCTGAGGTAACCCCATTTTTTTATTTTTTTTTTTTTTATTTTTAGTTTTTCTACTAATCTAGGAATATTCAACAGAAAATTTCCAGGTTTGGTAGCAGTAACCAATTCACTGTTGAGGTCGATGGAGCCCTTTAAAACATGGTTCATTGCCAGTCTCCTTCCTTCTCTGCAGTGATAGAAGCAGTGTCTTTTGCCATCCCAGCAGCATCTTCTGCTGGGAGTGCTTTTTCTGTGGGCCTGATTGGGAAAATAAATTGAACACCTCACCCACAAGAAGCAGTTTGCAGATCTGGTGGTATCCCTCACTTCAGTCCTGACCTACGTAGCCCCAAACTGGCAGTTCAGGTGCTGGCAATGGTTATGTCCCTTTATGGTCACTTACCAAATGCTTGCTCAGCTGGTCCCACAAGGACGTTGATATTCAGATGTTATTTTCTTCTGCGTTTAATGAACCGAAAGATTGGTGTCCACACTTCCCTCCCCTCTCTCCCACCACAGATTCAATAATACATGTACATTTTAATGCAAACGGTTATTTTCCTAAAGAGCAAGCTGCAGAAAGCTACCTCAACCTCTCCAGTTTCCTATAAGCATGGAAATGAGCAAGCCAGAGCTGGGCAGGATTTAACTGTCCATTTAATCAAAAATGCTTAAGAAAAAGGCTACAGAAGAGGGTAATAGCCCAAATTGTGGAGAGGTAAGATTCAGCTCCTGGCTTTTGGACAGGTAAGAGCCCAGCCTGGCTCTCCTGCAGCCATGAACTTATGCTATAAATGGATGCAGAGCAGGGGCTTCTTCTCGTTACTGCAGCAAAGTAGGGAGGCTGTGGAGCAGCTCTCTTCACTCAGACAGGCAAAAGGAAAAACTATTGTGATGGTGTGTTAAAAATTACTGTGTTAAGAAGGAAATAGCTTCATTCTTGATCTGCTTTCTATCCTCTTTCTTCCTGAGTGTCCAAACACAGCTCCTTTGGCAGACACCTCAGGCTCTGGGACAGTTTGTGTCCATGTTCCCTATCTGATTTTAATATTGTAATAACATGTTTGGGGATTTGGCATGTAGCTCTTTCCTGAATGCTTGAGGTTGTAGGAATGCTTAAAGAAGCCTGTATTCCTTCTGTGGCAATACTGAGTCCAAGGTCACAGAAAGGAATGATTGAGGGGGAGATCCCTTAGAGGCTGTGTCATTTTAGGAAACACAGATTAGCATCAAAAGAAGAGAACTTGTTGGTCAGGCATGATCTTTTTTTCTCAGTCCATCTTTATTTAAGTAGACAGGGAGAAAGAGAGGAAAACTAATTTACTTCTTAAGATACAGTCTGTGAATTCAATTGCATTAGGTCATCTTCACCCCCCACTGTGATATCTGAGGAGGGTTACACACCACCTTGGTTCCTAATGGCAGCAGTCTCTGTTACTCCTCATGTGTCATAGCCAAGGAATTTTGTGTTTGATCATACATTTCCTTTCCATGTCCCTGCAGGCTCAGACGTCATTTCTTAAATTTAATCTGTGCAAAACAATCTTGTCCCATTGTGTTAGCCAGCTGTAACTGGCTTCAACTTGGCCTCTTGCTTCCAAGCTGTATCATGCCTAGAAGGGAAATTATCTATTTGAGATGCACTCTGGCTTATCAGCAGATCCAGTACACCACAAAATAATCTGTGAAGTCCTTTTGTAAGACTTGACACCTGAGTCAGGGCCACAGTAGAAACTCCTTTGTCCATCTGGGATCCTACACCTCTCCTCTCTGCAGACATAGTAGCTTTTCTGTCAGTGGAAATGAACAGGGATTGCTGTTTTCCCTTTCAGATGGGAGTTGCTTGGACTAGCGGTGCCCTTTGTTTCACTAAGTGATTTCCATTGAATGCAAAATTGAAACTTTTTGGTGATATCTGAAGAAGTGAATGTAGTCCTGCAAGGCTGGGTTTTCTCTGGAAGGGAGAAAGATAGCTCCTTGTCTTTACTCTGTTGAACACTTTGAAAAAACTTGAATTTGTCCAGATGCGCAGAGCACAGGCCCTGGGAGACCACAGCCTGATGTCACTGCTGTTGTTGATACCTTTTCTCTCCTTTTCTTTCTTTCAGGGTCACAACAGCCTGGAGTGCCGTATTACACAGATCCAGGTGGACCTGTGATGAATCCCATGGCTATGGCTTTCCACGTCCAGCCCAATTCCCCACAAGGAAACCCGGTTTATCCACCCCCACCTTCCTACTGCAACACACCACCTCCCCCATACGAGCAGGTGGTGAAATCCTCCACGTGAGGACTCTGGCTCTCTAACCTGACTGTGTGAGAAGAAGGTGCAATTGCAAAATGACCAAGATGGAGGGCATCTGCCCTTTTGAACATTTGCTAGTTCTCCAAGTCCTCTCTCCCTCCCTTCCCTGCACCTTTCCTCATTAAAGTTATTTGCAAAGGGGGTGATTTTTAATTTTTTTTTCTTTTGTTTTTAGTAGAAGTGGATTTTTTCTTTGTCTTCAAAATGAGAGAAGTTGTCTTTGTAATGCTTTTAATGGAAACCTATATTTAAAACCTGTATGTCTTTCTCTTTATTTATTGTTCATTTTAATCATGGTTTTAATTGCATTGTGGCACGTTACTGATAGCAGTTCTTTCTGCAGCCCCAGAGTGATGCACCCTCCTAAGACCCCACAGCAGAAATGCCCTCATCTAAGGGAAATGACAGAGAAAGAGGGTAGAAGTGGGTAGGGCAATGCTTTTATCAGAAATTGTGACGACCGTAGTTTTCTTTTATGATTTTTTCTTGTACAGTTTGGTTCTGATGTATAACAGAAAGATGTTGCAATAGAAGTTGCTGTGACTAGAGTACCAGCATTGGTTGAGCCATGGCAGGGGCTCTGCCAAGTGCCCTAGAAAAGAGGGAGTCGTTACTTTAAATGATGCATCCAAACAGTGAAGGACTGGGACTTGAGTGTTTCTTGTCCATCACCTGGACTCTGCCTGTGTGATTGGCATCCTTACTCACCTTGTTTTGCCAGCAGTGAGATTGTATGAAACAGATAACCTAAATGTTTGTGGTGAGAGGGAGGTGTCATAACTTCAGAGCTACTTGTGCCTCCTGACAGAACGGGTAGAAATGCTGAAATCTGTCAGTTTTCTTCCCTAAATTGGAAAATATTTACAGTAAGACCAGATGGGAGCATAGTTACAGGTTTACTCCCTTTGATGTTGATGGGAGTTTAGTCCCAGAGACATAGTAGCTTTCATTATAGTCTTACTGCTGCCACAAAACGTACCAAGTGGAGCTGTCATCTTCAGGTGACATATCTGTAAATCTGCTCTCTTCTCTAGGTTCTGGCAAATAATAACTTTTAGGGACAGGTGCTTAATAGCATTATTTGACCTGATGCACAGATGGTTTGACTTTCAGTGGCTCAGCTGTTCATGTGTTTTGTTGTGAGTGCTCATGGCCAACTCTGAGTGACCACAGGTGAACAGCTTCAAGTAAACACAGAGCCCCTTTAGCTGTCAGAGCTCTTACACCCCTCTATGTCTAGCAAAAATGTGAAGCTGCTCTGAAACATGACTATGTACTAATGGGACCTTCTCCCTTTGTGCATATTCAGAGTCGTGCAACTGAAGAGTGACCAAAAAAAAGATGCTATTGCCTTCTGCTGCTGAAGGACCTGCAAAAACAGAGTTAGGAGTCCAGTGTGGACCTTTGGGTACCCAGTAAAAGCTTACTCACTGCCAATACACAGACTGCTCCTGTGTCACACCAGCTGGGGCACAGAGATCACCAGCGTGGTTTGGAGTAATGTGAAGACCTGTGTTGCACAGGGAGCCGAAGCTTTATGGTGGCATTGTTACATAAGCAAGTGGTTTGTGAGAACTTGTTTCTAGGTGTCAAGCTGAATTTGCAGAGCATCTCTTTTATTGCGAATATGAGTGTCTTAGCAGAAAAACTTCTAAGGGCCGCTGTTCCTAAAAGCTGCTGGTGGAGTTAGTGGCCATCTGGAGCAGAGCTAGGTTTGGAGGAGTACATTCCTGCATACCTGGGTGAACCTGGAACTAAGGCTTTCCCTTACTGTACTTCCGTGTGTGCAGTCAAGGCTTGATAGACACGTAAGATAACAAAAAAGTAAATTTTCTATATGAATACTAGTTCCATCTGCACACCACAACTGTATATATTTTCTAAATTAGTGTGCATTTGAAGTGTAAAGCTGTGTATGTCACTGAGTATGGTTATGTATACAAGACGATTTTTTAAAAGCAAATCCAACCTTTTTCTGTCAATAGAAATGACAACAGACCTCATGTTAGTAGATAGATGTTGTTAAGTCCTTTTATATTATGAAATGTATCTATGACAGCTGGCATTGTCCTGGACACATTGAATAGAAGCCTTTGTACATTGAAATTCAATTTCAGGTGAAGTTTTCCTGAAGTCTGGGTAGTTTATTTCCTAGTGTTGATGGATGACACCACCTCTTACAACACATGGACTTCTCTGCTAGCAAACTTGCTTGGTGCTTGGTCTTTTCTTGAAAACACAGCACCCGTGTGGACATCCATATGAATTACTTTCAGATTGTTTACACGCCTTTCCTCTTGTTGCCTCGCCAATTCCAACAGGATTTTACTTGGCAGTAGTGATGCCCTAGGAGCTGCCAGCTGCTGCAGCTTTGCTAATGTGAACTGCCCCGTGGTGATTTGGTGCTTCGTCTGTTGCAGTTCTCTGAGTGCATCTACTGCGTCCTTTCTAACACAAAAGAGATTTGGTACCTCGCTGATGAGGCAAGGTGGTGTTTCAACTGCAAAATAAGGTTGATGCTGGTGGCTGGGAGACTTGGAGATGTGTGGGGCACTCTCCTGCCCCTTTCCAGAGGCACTGGACCCGTATGCAGCTGACCCCCTGCCTGCCTTTGAGATCGCCCCATCTACATCAGGAAAGTGATTTAATGTCTTGTGGCAATCCATTTCCTGGTTCTTTCAGAGGTGTTTGATACAGGGAGGGGGTAGGGGGGGTTAAATGCCTTGACAGGGCTTGGCCAGAATGGAGATACTTTAGTGGAACCACTGTACCTGGGTGAGGAGCCAGGAACACAAGCAGTAACCCCTTGTAGTCTTCTCCAGTTGCACATACTCAAAATGTGTCTGATGTACCTGTGAGGAGGCACTAAGCAGGTGTGTAAGGAAACCTTTGAGGTCTTTCTCTGCTGCTGTGACCCTGGCAGCAATGAGGATGAGAAGGGGGCCAGTCCTCTTCTGCTACAATGAAATCTCCAAGTATACTGTTTTAAAAGGCACTACAAGGGACTATTAGTAGATGTTGCCTCTAGCTCTGACGTAGCCTGTGTTTCATCACTTTGGGAAAAGATAATGTAATGACAAACTTCTTTTGTTTTGAGGGTGGCTTTTTTTTTTCTTTTCCTTTAGAGCCCTGTGACAGCTTACACTGCTGTGACAACAAAGAGCTGGGACTACATTTTCCAACAAGCTCTTCAGACCATGTGAAGAAGCAAAGGCAATATTCCTGTTTCTTCTCCACTTCAAACAAACAAACAAAAAACCCATCCCCAGAACCCTCAGAAGGGTTAGCTTTAAATGTATATATCCAAGAAGCCACTTTTTGGCACACAGGTCAGCAAAGAAGGTATAACACTTCATAGACTGAAGCGTTTTTTTGGTTGTTGTTTGTTTTTTTTTGTTTGTTTGTTTGTTTTTATTTCTCAGATCTAACACTGCTAATTCAGTAGGTGAGAGAAGTGGGCCAGGATGTCTTTGTAGGCCCTGTGGCTGTGGGAGCCCTCCCCCCTAATGCCCTGTCACCACCTGAGCTGCCTTCTGGGCTTTTACAGTTGTACTGTTTGGCAGGGAAATGACTACTGAAACACCATGCAGAAGAAGATCCAGCATGAGACAGTTTCTACAAAGCAACTGCCAGATAATAAGGCAATTAAAGAGGAGAGGTGCAACTGGCAGCCACTGTTCCAAGGTACCGTGTGCAAGGTAAAGGGGACAGTAGAGAAAGCAGAGGGAACAGTGACAAGCAGCCCTCCGACCCCAACCCCTGCAGATGAAGGTAGCTGCCTTTCTGCACAGATGTGTTACTTTGGCTTTATGCAGTGAGAGAAGTCACAGGGATTGTTGTATCTCTAGCTGTGTCTCACGCTATTTCTCTCCTGCTGCCTAGCCCTATCTTAATGTAATAGCTGCAGCTGGATTTATAGCAGTCCACTTGCAGATGTCAAGGAGAAGCTGTGGCTCTAAGTCAGGTCCCTACTGCTCCCTGCGTACAAATAACAGCTGCCCTGCCTGTGAATCAACATGAAATCATTGAGAATAAATGGGAGAAAAGTGAGCAATTTCACCAGGAAAGACTGCTGTATAAAACACCCTAATGGGACAGGGCTCAGGCAGCAGGCTGCTGCTCAGGTATTACCTGACAGTCTGCACCCATACCTCCTCCCACTTCTCTATCTTATGCTGTTTTGATGTTGCAGAGATTTATTGTGCTAGAAACATCCCAATGCATTTATCTAGCTACAGCTGAATTTGTACAGAACTAATGCTCTTAATTAAAAAATGCACCGAATTTCTCTCGGTGGCAGAGACAGCCATGAGTGGCACAAGGGGCTTTGAGAAACAGAAATACTGCCCGTTGCTTGCAGCATGCCTGAAGTTTCCTTCTGTTAAAACCTAGCTAGAGAAACACATCAAACTTTCTCAAAGCTAGAAAAAAAATGTTAATCAGCTGGACAGGGATTTCATACATGTGTTTTAAAAACCAGGTCATCCTGAGTTAGGCTTTAGATGCAAACTCTTCAACAGGACCTTTGTGACCAGAAAGAAAGCAACATTTTGCACTAAGCAATGATCACTAAAAACCACCTGGGAGAAGCAGCAGGAAAGGGGCCTGCAGTGCTAGTAAAATGTGAAGGTTAAAGAAAAGCAATTTGCCCACTTGCCTACTTTCTGGCATGTGTTTCATCCTGAAGGACTATGAGATAGGGAAGTGGTTCAGCTGTCAGATCAGTGGGACAACTATCACCACAGTGCTGGAGGGAAGGAAGGAGAACAAGAGGGGGGAAAAAAAAAAAACAAAATGCACAAATTACCACCACATAGCTTGATCTTTACTAATAAAGCCAAAGAACAAAACATCAGCATTTTTTCCTCTTTTTCTGCCCAAAGAGCATCTCCATTTTTAAAACTACTGCTTTTTGCAACAGATGGACTATTACACACAGATAAAGCAAACCAGGGAATATTAAGACATTTTCCACATTTTCCACATTTTTAGTTTGATGTCATTTTGGAAAACAATGCCTTGATGAAACACATTTTTTCACCTTCACACCATATATCCTTTCTTAATGGGCCACCTAGATATCACAATGCTGTGATGAACAGAAAGGAGCCATGGGGAAAGTCACGCCAGGAAGATGAGGCAGATGCACTGTCAGATGCTTCTCAACTCTATTCTTTCCAGTCTTACTCAATTCCAGGAGGATTCTGCAGAGAAGGATGGTGCCAGGACCCACTGTGGCAGAAGACTGGCTGTGGTACAGAAAGAGCTCATAGCTGACTTCATTACTATGACAGGTACACTCAAGCATCTTGGAGATCTCCTCAGTATGAAGCTGTTCTGAGTGTGTATATGCCTATATATTTTTAAAACTAGCAAGTTTTAATTCCCCTTGGGCTCCAGCAAACCAAAATCACCTCCTACAGGAACCATTCCAAGCTCAGTAGCCTAGGCCAATATGTATATAACCACTGAATGAAAAAACCTGCTTGTTGACCCCAGAGTTATATGGTCCATACAACATGTGCTTGGGATTTGCCAGGAAGGCTGGAGGCTTCTGTCTGTTTGTGAGCAGTTCCTGTAAACTTGGTGAGCTCTTTCCCTGTTAATCCATTCCACATGCTCTGCAGCCCCAGCGGAGGGGAATGAACAAAGGTGTGGGGGTCATGTGAAACAGGATTAGAGCTGATGTCTCTACCTCCTTTGTTAGCATTTCTGTGAAACTTCACCCTGGGCAAATTTCCTTCCTGGCTTATTTATGGGCAGGATCAGTGATCCACAGGCTTAAGAAAGAAACACAGAGCCCTTGGCATGCTTGGCATGAAGGAACATCTCATTGAGATGGCCTCTATTGGTACACTGTGCATTGCCTCCTGTAATCGGCTCTCCCTGTTCCTCACTGATCCCTCACATTAATCAGCTCTTCCAAGTCCTCACTTTCTGCTGCTCTGCTCGTTTGCTTCAGCCCAGCTGCTTGCCATGCAGCATTCCTCATCCCCACTGCCTTTCTGCATTTTCCCTCATCCCTGGCTGTAGAGGTACAGCTGCCTTTGGTGTCCCCACCTCACCTTCTGCCCTTTGCCAGAGAGGTGGAAAAGTCTCTCCGTCTGCTGTTTTAATCCTACCTGACAAACCACTGGGATGTTAAGCTGTTCCTGCACTGACACTGTTGCTGTTGTCCAGCAGAACTGAATGTGGAAATTATTAGCATCCCAATGGATTTGGTAACAAACATTGTAACACATTCAAGGAAGTCACCTTCTACAATTCAAAGATTTATGCAGGAACAATACATCTCCAAGCTGGACTACAAGCACTGGTGCTCGACAGATGGCCCACATGTCCAGTGCGTGCCCGAAAGGTCAAACTGCCACTCACACCCAACAGAAGATATCAATTAAAATAAGCACCTGGAAAGACAGAGCACAGGGAGACACCTTGGGGGGGGAGGATGACCACAGAGCTTGAGCAACTGAGAGTGTGCTACACTTACCTCTCTCAAGCAGTAAGTGTACATACTATCTGGAACACATAAGCCTGCTGTAAGTGTACTCAGAGTATGTTCCATTTCTCCTACCAAACCAACAGCCTGATATTCAGGAGCACCTGGAGGCTGCTCTAGCATTTCACAACTTCACCACACTACAGGAGGAAGCAAAGCACTAGCAATAGTTAAAACTAATGGCAAAGAGCTTTTCTGTTTGTATTTTAAGATGAAATGTACTTCAGTTACAGCCTCTAGCAATGGTTTCATATTGCTCATTTATCTTCTGCAGCCTCCACAAGCAGCTGGTACTTATTGCTCCTGTACTACTACATGGGCTAAATGCAAGGGGGCTGAGGTGGGAGGCAAGGGCCCAGAACAAATCATCACCTTGGTTTGGAAGTAACAGTCATCCTGAGTTACCTGCATGAGAAACTTGCCCTGACACCCTCCCTTACTCATCTGTTCTAGATGCTGCAGGACAGGTTTACTATAAATCCAGGTACAGGAGAGAAGAAGCATAGTTATGCTGTCCTGGCTCTGATGTTGGTGGCAGTGGGAGGTTAGTCCAAGTGACTCCACCTGCAGTTTAAGCTCATGCCATGGGACAGAGCTTTGCAGAGGTAGGGAGAAGCACCTCCACCCTGCTGTAAGTGCCTACCACACTAACCAGGTCCAGGTGCCAAAGGGAGACTCTCTTACAGACTTCCAAAAAAACCTCTCACAACAGCAGCAAAAGATAAGTCAGATCTCTTCCAACCTGCTAAGTTTCTGAAAACATAGGCCTCATACCTCAAAACAGACTGATCTCCATCAGCTTAGCTTGTAGGGAATGTAGATAAAAAGGCAGAAAAATATGAACATTAAAATATCTGTAATCTCTTTTTAGAGTTGCCAGCTCACCAGTGGAGCTGGGCATTGTCCTGCAGCAAACTCTCTGGCATAAGGTGGAACTCTCTGGGTAACCATACTGCAGAAAGCAACACTGCTGCTGAGAGTCATGCACGAAGGTACAGGACAGAGATTCACACAGAGACCAGCTTTTTGCTAACAACAAAAGACTCGAATCAACACACAACACCAATAAACGTGCAGAGCATGTCAAAGACCTGAAGAAGACAAATACAACGGAAGAGAGAAAGTTCAAAACTTGACTTCTGTTGTCCTACATCTGAAGGTATCACTTTAACAGAACTTAAATGTGGCTTCTCCTGTTCATGCTCTAATGACTTCATGGTCCTTTGGGGTGGGAGAGGTGAGAAAAGGGGTTTAGCCATCTGTCGGTTCAGCATTGAGTTGGTTCAGTATCAGAGGCACTAAACAATCTCATCTCTTTCAGCATCAGTTTTCTTTCAAAATGATGTTTTTAGCTGTCCTGTTCCACTTTGTTTTCCCTCCTCTGAGGTCCAAGTTCAAATGCTGGAAACTGGGAAGTCTCTGGTACTGAAATATCTGAGAGGAAGTGAATAGCTCCAGCCATGCCTAAAACATAACAAGAAAGAGATCTTTGTGTATCTTTGACATTAAAACAATACAGTTGACAGCAAAGGCACTAGCACAGGTTTGAACACCTCCCTCATTAGATCTCTTTTTGAACAGGTGAACTTAGGGCCTATAGAAAGGCAAGTGCATCTGTACTTTGTCCAGGAAACAAAATTTTATTTTAAAAGATCAAAGGCAAGAACCAAGATCTCTCTGCTAACATCTTTGCAGCTGAACAACCTCAGTGCTATTTCAAAGTAAGAAAAAGTTTGGACAGTCCCTCACTACTGGAGTAGTTCTGGCTTGTCATTTCACTGGTTAAAAAAAAGTCAAAATCTTATTATATTTGTAATGTACAGATTCATTTCTTCACTATTCATAAAGAGGTCATCCAGAGCCTGAAAAACTAACATTAGCATCACCCAATTAGCATCACTCTTAGGGTGACAGACAAAAGAAACACCCTACTGCAGGAGAGCATACAAATATAAGCTTAGTTTTAAGATCAAGCTAAAATTCTGTTTTATCAAAAGCTATGCACATATAAAGGAACCTTCCTGAATTACAGTATCTGATGGAAACAAAATAATCAAGAACAATCCCATAAGATGCACATGCAAATTCTGCAGAAAGCATGCATGTACATGCAGAACCGGACAACATCAAGCTCAGTTTTGGCTACAAAAACAAACAAATCCCAAAATAAAGACTTTATCTGAAATACGAGACTTCTAGATTCTTCTAAAAAAACCCAGACATTAAAAACTAAAATAAAAACTGTATATCCACACTGAAGCACAAATCATCCTAGTGCTGGCACTACTTCACCTTCTCAACAAATTTCAAAGCATTTATACAACATGCCCACTTTTACCACCCCCCCAACAAGCACACGCAAGGGCGCTATCAGGAATAAGAATAATTATGCTTGTCTCCCTTAAGCATTAAGACAATAACTCTCTGTTTAGGAGAGAGGCATATAACTCCTGCTCCCTTGTGTTTACACCCTGGACTGGTTTATCTGCAAAACGACCCTGCTCCGCCTGCTGTAATTTCACATGTTTGCGGCAGGTGGCGCACGAGGCTCGTTCATGGAGCAGCAGCGGCGCTGCCCTAAATTCCACTTGGGTCTCTCATTCCTTGATACTGATTCTATAACACAAGGATGAGATACAGAATAGAAAATAAACTACAAATAAAAATAATACAAAGCTCTAGGAAAGTATTTTACAACATCTTTGAACTTACAGAAAAGCCCATAAGAACTCTGCATTTCTTTCCTGCTCAAGGAAATTTGAGCTCAAGCTCATTTGGGTTCATATTAAAACTACCTTTTCCTTTGTTTAGTATTGCAGCAGAGAAGGTCCAGTTCTGACAAGCTGGCAACTAGTTTTGAGACCCTCTACCCACAGCTGCCCCTCTCCCAGTCCCTCTGTGACACTATCTGTGACAGAACTGCTGCCCAGACTTCTGTTTGCTTTAAACCAAGCAGCATCAGCACAGCAGAATTTTATTTGAGAGTAACAATGGCACTGGTTTTACACTGGAAAATGCTGAAGTGCAACCAGCACTGAAAGTTGTGACAGTGAGTGATTTTCCTTGTCCTTTTCTAGCTCCCTACCACCCTGCCTTCTTTTAGGCAGAGGTGATGGTAGGGGGTGGGTGAACCCCACATCAAAGTGGAGGAACCCACCAAAGACTTCCCAACTCATAAGCATGTCCCAAAACTGCAAGAATGCCCCTCTCTCCTGTAATACCAAACCATTTGCAACACCATCACTTTACCTTCAAAGAGAGAATAAGGTCGGTCAGGAATACGACATCCATGTGCACCATACTCCAAACACCATTCAGCAAACTGGGGAAACATTAAAAAATGTATTTTTATTTAAGACTGTTAAGTGCAAGCTTGAGTATCTGCATATCATTAATAGGTAAAAAATGTAAAGCAGAGTAAGCAGACACACAACACATAAATCACTGTCTGAGATAAATTTGTCCTACTTCAACCATGACAAGGCTGCAATCAGGCTATAAAATATGTATTTTCATAGCATGAGTTTCAGTTTTGTAACAATGCAATTAGGTGTGCTAGACTTTCTGTAAATCAATCCTGCTACAAGCCAAGGAAAAATGCTGTAAGAACAGATATAGTCAGTCAACATTTTTCTAATACTTTATCAGTTTCTTATCTGTATTAGTGCTTAATTTATCCACATACTCAGGACTTAGGGCTGTTAATTGCATTTTGGTTTTCTTTCACTGCTGTGCACCAATTTAGAGTATTAAATCTCCAGATGCCCTTATTTAGTTTTATTTATTTGCTCTCCCCAAGCCTTATGAAAAATCATTATAAATGCAGTTAGACAATTATGGTCATCAATATTTCATTGCAGAAGATGGATTAGCATTAAAAAGAGTTAATGGTGTCCTTCTTGTGTTTGATCAACACTGCTGCAGTAGCTACATTAGATATACATGACTTACAAACTGCATCTGGATCAATTTAATAACAACCATCTATTCTCCTTTATGGCTCCCCAGAGCACAAGGGGGCCACAAGTTCCCCTGGCACTTCTGTGCTTGGATGCAAACCACTGCTTATTCAAAACACAGTACAAAGATTCCTACAGAGCAAAGAACTGCAAAGTCTCTCCCTGCTTCCCCCACAAGTTGGTTAACCTGCTAGCAAACAGATGATCCTAACCAGAGGGTGCCCCAGCCCTAGAGTTGAAGCTATATGCAGTGTAAGCATGATCCCAGAGCTGTTGGTCTGTTCAGCAGGAGGAAGAGGGCGTATCTCCTCCTTTTCTCCCTCCCTACTAATTTTTCTTCTCTTGGTGTGTGCATGTTTGTGAATGTCTTCAGAAAACCCAGTGTAAAAAAAAAAAAAACAAACCCCAAACACAAACACTGTAATCCACATTGTTATTGAGAACTGATGAAACATTTTTGGGCAGCCTTCGGGTATAAATCGTCAAACCAAGGTTTAATTCTCCCATGTAATCTTCGCTTAAATGTGAGGACTAAACATGTTTATGTCATGCTTCTAAGCTACAATCAGTTCTTGCAACATCCACATCTTATTGCATACTAGCCTTTATTATCACTTCCAGCCTGGGAACTGCAACGTAAATTAAAAAAAATGCACCCCAGGCTACTGAAGCACAACCATAATTTCCAAGTTCACAGCTTCAGCACAACTCAGATCCTGTAAGCTACACAAGTAACTTTGTTTAACCAAGGGAAAAAAAAAAGGAAACAAAATATTATAAGAAGACATCTGCCATTATTTGTCACACAGACTGGGCATGCTTGCCACCAGCATGGCAATCACAATGCTGAGCAGCACAGGGCTCAGATACTTTCTGTTGCTTGGAGCCCAGGATGCCACAGCCCTTCTCTCCTCTTACAGACAGGCCAGCTAGGAGCAGCTCAGCCTCTGTCTGATAATGTGACAGAAGAGCTGTGGGGATGAAAATGTGAAGCATAACCCTGGGGTCTCTTCTCTTCAAGCTCTTGTGGTTCATTTGTGAAACAGTTTCATGGCTCCTGAGGGGTAACCAGGGATTCCTGACAAGACTCCTTCCC
Organism: Manacus vitellinus; assembly: GCF_001715985.3. Taxonomy (NCBI): domain Eukaryota; kingdom Metazoa; phylum Chordata; class Aves; order Passeriformes; family Pipridae; genus Manacus; species Manacus vitellinus. The sequence goes on from NW_021940535.1 coordinate 3,612,303, forward strand.
TTGGGCCTCAAGCTTTTGGTGTGAAGAGACACCCCTGGGAGGGGAGCCACCTAGTTCTCTCAGTTACATGCCTTTAGGTACCAACTTAACTGCATGTTTGCTTCCATGCATGCTCTGGCTCAAAAAGAAAAGATTTCAAGAATGCCAGACAAGCAAATTCCTCTGCCTGTTTCAAGATTTCCCCTGCAAAGGCCTGACTGAGTGCTGGAGATGCTAAACTGCAGAGTGGCTGCAAATATGCTGCCAGATCTCATTATGTTGGGTACCTCCAGCAAACAGTCTTTGGCCACTGTGCTACAACTTTCTTCTCAAATGGATTTCAGGTATGTAATTGCCTTTGAAACAGATATGCTTGCTTTACTCTGGCTTGGTGTGGACAAACACCAAGGGCTCTCTTGGGCCAGAAATGCAGCACCAACAGAAGCTGCCAATGCTGCACAGAGCTGCAGAAGATGTGCTAGCATGGAGGATGACAGTGAGAGCTGATAGCTGTGCTGACAAAAATGCCTGCAGGGTGCTGTGGTTTACACGTCAGCAGTGGGTGACTCCATGTCCAAGAGTGACTACAAGTCACACATTTGCTGTGGGAGTATTCAGGGTTTATTTCAATCTCTAGGATGCAGGTATGCCTACAGGTGCCCCCATGGCATGATGCTTGGATAAATGTGAGACAAGCAGTAACTTTTTTAAGCTCTGCTGACAGAGGACAGGCTGACAGCAGAGATAAATACAACAGTTTTACACATGGCCAGTACTCATCTAAAAGCACCTAAGAAACAACCCATCAAATTTCAATTGCAATACTTAAAAAAGGCCTCAGCTAAATAGCTATGTACACAATATGAAACCTAATGTCAGTGAATTCAACTGAAAAAAAAATCCTACGAAACAAACCAAAACCAAACCAAAATCTTATGAGGTGAGGAAATAGAGGCAGAGAAAGCCTTCCCCTTTGGTAACTGTTAGCACAGTCAGAGCTGATGGCAGAACCTGGACAATTCCAGTGGAAAAATTCTGAGTGTGTCTTTCTCTGCAATTTTTATTAATGAAAAACTCTAAATGAGCACTTTAATAACTGCAACTCAGAGCTCTAAAAGCCCCAAACAGGCACTAGTCTGAAAACAAATAATTACAAAGACTACAAACAGTATTGCTCGAGGAGCCGAGGATGACAGTGGATATCTCAATGGAATAATTAGCACCACAAAACATCAGTCTGTTGTTGTTCAGGCAGGCTAATTTTCAGACTCTTATTTTCTTCTGAATACATGTTTAGTTCCTCCCCTCTTACAGAACATTTGTGTGTTCCACTCTGTGTATTAAGACAGTGCTTGCCCCACATACACAGCTGAAGTGGTCCAGTCAAAGTGTGAGTAAAGAGGAGCAAATGACAGGGCCCTGTTGTCCCATCCAACCCCACAGCCAGCCCCAGGACACAGCTGCTTACTCCCATCACATTTCACCCTTGCACAGGCATTGTGATGTGAAAGGGAACAGTAATTTTGCTGGGAAGCTGCAGAGCTCACCTTGCAAGCTCGGTAGAGGTACTTTTTGTCCTGAGTTAGGTTATAGAGAGACAAGAAGGAGTAGCCATTGCCAGCAGTACCATGGCAGATCCCGTATCCTTTCCTCAATAAACCTCTCTGCCAGATGACATCGCTACACTCCATAGCATCTTTCAAGTATTTATCCTCTTTAAAAACCTGTGGAATAAAAGCAGAGAATAAACACACATAAATTGAAGTACTAATGAAAACAAAAGGAAGCTGCACCTGAGAGGTATTTCACTCTAGTGTGGTGTTTTTCCATATAAAATTTATTTTGAATTTTAATAATCTATTCCTCATAGACTTGCTTTTCTTTTCTTACTAAGTTGTTTCTTCTTTCCCTCCATGAAAAAAGAAAGAACTTTTCAAGTTTTTGTTTCTGAAATCAGGACCCCAAAGGAAAAACTCAAGTTCAAGTCCTTTGGTTCTATAACCTATAATCTATTTGAAGGGTACGTGGTCCTTTTTTCTTCATCCTCCATTCCCAAACCTGAATTTGAATATACAGAAATGTAATTCTGCCGCCTCCAAGAAATGAAAACAGAATACTGGACATCAAATCTGATCTGAAAGGGCTAGGTCGTGGTCTTCCTGAGTAATTCTTCCTGGTTACTCATTGTCTGCCTTAATTCCATGTCAAAAATGTGCAAGAGTATCATTTTGCATAGCACAGGACTCTCTTCTCTGTCACAGTACAAGCAGGAACACTACACTGCCTTGATGACTACTTCTATTAGTATATTAGTATTAGTATGCACTCAGAAGCAGTAGCCAGTTTGAGCAAAAGACCAGTTTTGCAAAATTTATTGCAACTGAAGTGCATTTTGGACACAGAGAGCCCATCCAGAAAGCAGCAAACAAAAGCAAGTAATTTACCTGAACACTACCAGAATTCCACCTTTACAAAGCCACTTTTTTGCTCACCTTTGCCTAAGTCATTCTATGGATCAACGAAACAAAGAAATGCACACCCTAAAAAAGCCCAACAGAAAAACCACAACAAAACAAATGTGATGCATTAGTGTAGACTTAGTCCTTTGGAGATGGCATCCCCTATCAAACTGTTTAATAAGGTAATAGAAGCAATTAACATGCAAGATTCTTAAATCCACAAGCTTGACAAAGAAGTGGATTTAGAAAAAGAACCTCTGAACAGGGTTTCTCAGCTACTTAACTGTAACATTTCAAATTAAGGCCTGGCAACACCATTTGATTTCCAGGACAAACACTGCTGTCTGTTAATGCAAGGCCTTGTCCTTGGTATGAAAGCATAGCCAGCAAAACATGCTCCAATTTTGTCTTTCACTGATTCAAAAAGCAGAATACAAAGAGTAAAGGAAAAACATCATATGCTTTACCACCTTTAACATAAAGAGGTAAAAAAAGAGACTGCTAAACAGAATTTGGTCCTATCCCTCCTACCTCCTGCAAAATGTTCTGTGCTGGGGAAAGCATCACATTGAAGAAGGAGTAAGGGGGAAGCCTGCAGTGTTAAATCAATCTCCTACCACAGTCCAAAGAAAAAGCAACTGTGACTACTGCTACATGCAGCAACACAGTAAGAGATTTACAGTTCACATTTCAAGTAGCAGCACGAGTAATTATTCTATAAACCAAGCCTGCTTTTCATCAGCCCACCCAGAGGCCGATCAGGGAATCTGTCAAGGAGGGCTGTCAAAAGCAAGAATCAATTTGCATAAATTTAATTAAATGGCATACTTTCAAATGTCATGCAAACCAGAAGCACACAACACAAGAGAGGTAGCAAACCTAGTTAAGAATGGAGAAAGGCAAACAGTAGGCTTGTGAAAGCTCAGTGGTTATATTTATGCCCTAGAAGGGGCCTGGGATCTTAGCTCTGACATTAAGTTTTCAAGAGATATATCTTAATAATTAAGTAATTTATGGAAGACATTCTTTGGCAAGGCACACGAACCTATATTTTTGAAAACCAATGTAACTGTTAAAAGTCTTGGGATGAAGATTCAAAGAATTTAGGTCAATGTTCTCACACCCATGACTCTGATGTCAAATTGTTTAAACACATGGCCCTTTTCCAAAAAGTCTAAAGTCTAATAACCACTAGTGACCTGAGAAGCAATTTTATCCACTTATTTTCTCTTTAAAAACATACCAATGTAAGTATTTTGATATTTTTAGGTGCCTAGCTTAAGGTTCCAGTTTAAAAGACTACATCTAAAAAGACGTTAAATTAAAGTCTTACAATCTAACAGGCCTGCATACAGGTGTCTCTGTAAAAATAGAGGTCTCTCTCTCTGTATATATACATATATTAGAGCATGGTGCTAATAACATCAAGCTCGTGGGTTCAATCCCCGTATGGGCCATTCACTTAAGAGTTGTACTTGATGATCCTTGTGGGTCCCTTCCAACTCGGAATATTCTGTGAGATCTGTGAACACAGAGTGATTCACCTTATAAGCTTGCATGAGCATGTGGATGACTCCGGGGGCACCATGGCACCAGTGAACCAGTCTGTCAGTCTCGTTGCTCAGCGATGACGGGTAATTCCCAGATCGGAATTTTTTATGACGCACATAGTCAATGCTTGGCTTCACCAGCTCTGCCAGGGTCTCCTGGTCCACATTTGCAATTGGCTAAAGAAAACATTAAAAAAACGACGATCACCAAACCCATAAGCAGAAGTAGTAACAAAGTGTGTATCAACACTTAATTCTACAATCTATTTTCAAGTATCCTACATATGTGCCCTTGATCCAAATAGTGTGAATCACTTCATACAGATTTAATTAATGTCTGCTTATAATACCCTTGTGAAGAACATTTTTATAGTTACTGCACAGACAAAGAAATTGGGGCACCAAGTTGTTACCTGTCTTACTGGAGGTGACACAGAAAGACTATGGAAGAACTGAGAACAGAATATGGATTTCAAGACTCCCAGGCCTCTCTTTATACCTTAAAACAAGGAGAACACTTACAGGAGAAAGATGGGTTTTATAGCTATGGTGCTCATAATACACACTTGAAACAAAGCAGGTTACACATTTTGTCTTAAAAATAACTATTTCACAACAAACAAAGAAAAGTGTATATAGCGGCATATCTGGCAAAGATCTATGAAGGTTAAAGTTTTCCATTGTAAACAAAACTCCCTGAAGCTAAGAAGTAATAGCTACCTCACCAGCTACCTCAGCATGTTAGTATTACAATCTCATTCTTCCATTGCTCTTTCTAGTTTTTTTATTTAATTTACATCCTTGTCAAATGGAGAATATATCCATCAACCTGCATGCTCTTGTAACTAAAGGTTTAGAAGCCAAGTAACTGTCTGCAGTTGTTCTTTGTTGGCATTCCCTCCACTTCCAGCCCATATTACAGCATTTTAATAGTAGAGCTCTCTATTTTTACACAATCTACATGATTTCTGGGATTCCTGCAAACTGTGGGAACAACCACAGACACTGAAGCCTACAAGAGCCTAATAACTGAGCATACGTTTTTTTAATAACTTGTCTTTATTGCTGACTCAATGTCATCCAATTTCATTGTTTTCCACCAGCCTCAATCCATTTGCATTCAACAGGTGAGCACAGTCCTACAATTGAAAGTCTGACAGCCAAATGAAGGAAAACTTTCAGTAGCTCTATTTTGAGTAAGCTGAAGAAACCAAAAGCATCTACTTCACCTCAGCAAGGAAACTTTTGCCAGAATTCCATCTATCAAGTCCCTCAAGCAGATGACTCCATCTCTGCACTTTTCTGAATGGAACAGAAACACCTTCATGCTGCTCATCATCAGAAGTACACCTGAATACAGATCAGCTTGTCATGAAGAACACCCCAAAGCTGATCAGCCCTCACTCAGACACTGACCTGTGAGGTAGTGAGGCTCGGTAGGAAGGTTTGTTTTCAGGTTCTTGATTTCACACTGCACTCCTGATGCAGAAGGTAAAGTGGATGGGCACCAGCAATAAACGCTTTCAGTCTTAAGCTATGGGAAGCAAGACCAGCCCAGCCATTCTTGGGAGGTAAATCCAAGAACAACAGAGCTCTTTACAAACCTCCTTCCCTTGTGCTTCCAAGAAGATTTGAGTACAAGTGAGTTCTTTGCCGCAAGATGCTGAAGTTCCCAGCACTTACTTCAAACAGCAAAAAAGTAACCTACAGGTACGTGTCCTGACCCTCTGGCCAAGAGCAATGACATGCAAACAGACATTTTTGCTTCAGGGTTAGTGAAAGGAACTTGGAGTAGAGAGTCTCTAGCAAGCACTTCAGAATTTCTCCTCTACCTCCTGGATGAGTTATTTAACATGGATAAGCTCTTATTCTTCCCGTAATCTTCTGTGATTAACTCCAGCAATACATACTTCCTCATATAGGTGTTATACAGAAATTATGGTCAGTGACCTTCACATCTCAGGTGCTGTGTTAAACACCCTTTTTTTTTGTTATCAAATAACCACTCAACAAACCATCTCCTGAATTCTTTGCTGAAAATACAGCAAAATTCTCCTCATTTGGCGTGGGAGGGATGGGGAAAGGATGGAACATGGATATGCCATCTTTTTCTGCAGTGGATGACTCAACTTTGGATGACTCACAATATTTAACATACAGTGAAAAGATGGTAATCTAATGCTGCATAAACAATGGCTTTCTGGTAATTCTTAAAAGCAGCAATTACATGTAAAGGAAAAACAGTTATGATTTTAACATGTAGACACAGTAGCTTCCGCTCATATCAAAAGGCACTGTGCAATTATTTCTGCTATCATCCTTGAATAGTAAATGAAGGGTAGAGCCTTTGAAGAGTCTCCTTTAAAGGACTGAATGTTTCTCAGAAAATCTAGCAGAGCCAGGGAAGGAAAAATGGAAGCCAGAAAGATGAGGGAGCCAGAAGGGGGTGGACAGCCTTGCTGAAAAAAGGGGTAAGTAAAGATAAGAGACAGTAAATCAGAGCAGCCTGAGGCCCCAGTGGGATGGTTACTGCAGAACATGTCTGTACTGAGGTTAAGACATGCCCCCAGGTAGCAGAGCAGTAGCTACTTCCATAGCAAAGTCAGCCACTTTACCTGGAACTAGTGGTGGAAGTGGTGTGAGCTAATTTGAAACAGATGGGGAGACCTCACAGCATCTGTTCCAAGTGAGGAATGTTTGAGTAGTGGCAACACCAAATACCAGCTCAGTCACTTCTGCACTGAACGTCTGCACACAGCTTCAGGGTGCGAGGATGTACAGTCCTTTCACTTACCCGAGGGAAAGTCATTCTGCAGGAGCTGGTAGGGAAATGGACATTTACAAAGATGCACAAACTGGCAGCACCTTTGAAAACCAGAAACAGGTGCTATACAAATTTTGCAGCTCTATGACCATCTTCTATAATGAATCTTAAAGCTTTTTTTCCAGATCATAGAACAGAAATAAGAAAAACATCATAATCCTACTGGAGAATCTCAGGGCAGGGGGGAATTGATTTAAATGTGAGAAAGAGGAGGTATACAGAAGAGAGGAATCTCACTCAGAACAACAGGAAGAGAAGACCAGAAGAGCAGGGGTCATAAATACACTAAGGAACATCAGACAAATTGTGTGAGAAATAAGAGAGATAAGAAAGAAGAAAAACATCTAAATAATAAAAGCATTCTGAAGACTAATGTATGATTAAGGATAGTCTTCCAAAAGCATCAAGACAGTGGGGGGAAAAAAAAAATCACTAGAGAAGAGAGGAAGGGCATGGAGGACTGGAGGCACCAGTGGTGCACTCATTTAAAAATAGCAAAAAATTGAACAGTGATGGATGATAAGTGAATATTTAGCTGGTCTAACTGCAAGCATCAGAAGAAGTAATTATGAAGATGAGAGAAAGCACCTCACTGTCTCCACTGAGAACAAGAAACCAGATCTGGAAAGTTGGTGCTCTGAATCACTCAAGAGTTAATTCACTCTAGTGTGTGATACCCTAGTCACAGTTTTCTTCTGCTATCAAAGCCTGAGGTAGCATCTCTGCACAGCTCTGTGCTGCAGTCTAATTTCAAATTCTGAGACCCTGACCCAGCACAACACTGCACATGCAGGAAACCTGAAGAAAAGATCCTCTGACTCAAAACAAGAAATCACTGCTGTATCACCACTGCCCGCAGAAGATGCTCTTACCTGCATGAGCATGTAATAGATCCCAGCCACTCCATGGGCTGCTCCAACATACTGCTTCCTGTGCCACTGGTACAACAAAGGGCAACGGTCTGTTTTGCGCTCCTCCTTTGAAAAGTTTTTCCCCGATTCAATAATAGCATCTACCACCTGAAAAAAAACACACCTCGTCTATCAGTCTTGCTTACTTTGATTCAGACAGTTTTGCTTTGGCATGACTAAAACCACAGTAAAGAATAAACCACTATAAACAGTCTTAGAACAATATTCAATTCATTTGGATTTGAGTGTTGAGGTAGAAATTGTATTTTTCCTTAATGATGAAATCACTTATATTTTAAAGAGTAGAAATTGAATATATAAATATTACTAATCACTTTTTTCCAGGCCTGCCTTCTCTGGTTCTGGTAGCTGCAAAACAGTCATGAATGTTCCCCACACTGAATACTCCTTCTTTTCACTTAAACACTTCCACACTTCTGTCTTAAGGTTTCTTGTATCAATGTCTCATCCTCAAATGCTCCAAAGCTAGTTACATATTAGACCTATTTCCATGGGTGGATGTGGACCTGTCTCAGTCCCAGCTGGGCAGCAGGGAAAGGGGGAAGAGATTGGAGGCACAGATGAGACTGGGTTCCCAGTTCTAGTTCCTCTCCTCTCCAGCACCCCTCTCTTAATCCCTTGAATTATGCAAGGGAGTGATCCCAGTTCAACCTCACTGATGTTGTGATGCTGGAGAGAGAAAAGTCTCTTACCTCTTTGATAACAGACTGTGGGACAGTGCCTGGACCAATTTCAGTATTCAGGTACAGCAAGGCATACAGGTAACCTGCTCTGCCATAAAGCAGCTCATCTGGAAGTTCAGCCTCTGTGCTTATGACTGTCCTTTGGAGTTGCAACAACCTGCATCAGACAAGGAAGTGGGGAAAGAGAGTATCTTCTGTAGAGACCATACAGGACGATGCATTGTACAAACTATCAATCAAAACCAAATGAGCAGTGAAGCCCTACCACTTCCCTTCAGTCATCCCCAGGTTCAGCTGGCTGCCAGGTTTACACACAGGAGCTCTGCATGCCTGCCACCCCTGAGACAGGAAACTGAGCCAGAGTCAGGTCAGTATTAGTAAAATTGTCAGGGTTTTGTGCAGATAGAACAGATGTATGAGTGCAGGGTAGGGGTTGGAGGAGGCTGGAGAGCTACTCCAACAAAGACAGAAACCTCCTAGAGCCTCTGGGAGTTTCACCAAACTGACAAACCCTTAATTGTAGATGTGTAAGAGGGGAAAAAGCAAACACACAAAAGCATCCAATACCACCATTCAGCACTCCCTCTCCCAAGACAACACATTGTCTCAAACATTTAGCACCCTAGTTTTGAAAAGGACACTACTATTATGCTCTAGTGTTTTGCTTGCTTTTAGCAATGAAAAAACAACAACAACAAAAAAAAAATCAAAAAACCCTTGGGCTGGACACCACAACTCTCATTTTCTCCAAAGAGACTCTCTGCTAATACTCCACCAGTCTGCATTAGCACTGAGGTGGATCAGAGATCTGTCTTCCTGTCCACTCCCTCCCTGTCTCTTCCTATCTTTTGTGATTAAATTCGTAATTAGATGAAACCATGGCAATGATCACATTTTAAATTGTGGGAGGGGGAAAGACAATCTGGATTAAGACCAAATTCAACTCCCAGATCCCCCCAGCTGCTATTTCTTGGCAGAATTGTTAGCATTAATGTCATGCCAGAGCAAAACCACTGACCTCAATCGTGTGTTTATGCTGTCACTGCTTAATTCCACAGAAAAGCCATTCACAAAAAAAGGGTTTTATATTATCATTCCTTTCTTGGAATTATGCTTTGGACTTAGAATTAAGTTATTTTCTTCTAAACTGTTCACCGTTAAATTTTATTGTTGAAATCATACAAGTGGACAGCTACAAGGTAAAAAGTTAGAAGCGAAATCATAGACTACATTCCCAACATTTACAATGCACCACTCAGCTGGTGTCACGAGTATATTTGTAAACAAAAAGGAATAAAATATACAAATAACCAAACTAAACTCCTTTTCACTACTCCTCCTAAAAATTATTTCCAAGGAGAGGTAAGACCAAGATTTATTGCTAATCTCATTTTGCTATACTCATGCTTCATGCCTGACAACAAAACTGCTTTCCAAGCTGCATCCAAAATGACATGCTCAAGTTTACTGCCAGTTCTAAAAGCAAAAAAACCCAAACCTAACGCTCGTTTCAAAATTGAAATATTCGTTCATGAACCGCAGCAGAGATTAATCACTGTAGGATTCTAGATTAGAAAGAGACCCAATTACATTTGCAAATATAAACCAGAATGGAGATGAGGACATAAGCCTAGTCACAAATTCTGTCAGCTTAAGGTACGTTGCTGGACAACTAGCAAGTGGATTGCTGGTGCCAAATGCAAATCCCACAGGGTTCCAGTGCTTCCAGCCCTTGCTGGGACAGCAATCAGCTCTGTACCAGCGAAGGACAGTCAGTTCTGTAATGAAGCTACATCTAAATGGGATTTCTTGAGACACTTGTTACATTTAGATTACTCTGAGAAGGTGCTGGAATTTCTTCAGGTAACCTTCATATGTCTGACCTAATTAAAACTCTTGCCTTTACAAATTTACTCTCGCAAATACTTTCTCTTTATTAAATCTTTTTTACATATAAATTCGAGGTACTGTGTTTCTGCCTGGTTGTTTCCAGATCCCGCTGTGTACTTGTTTTGTAATGAATTTAAAATTAAGACCTACTATTTACAGAAAGCATCATATACTGCACAAGCACTACATATTGCTGATGACAAGCATGTGGCTTTTGCTAAATGTCACTTCAATGTGACAAAATGAAAACGTGCGTGCACTACAGATATGCCCAGGACATCCTGTCCCAACAGTGATAGAGGGCTCAAGATAACCTGCAAACATGAATCAAGTGTAAGCCAGCTTTAATAAAGATAAAGCCCATTTTGTATTCTTCTACTGAAAAGGTATCATGGTAGAAAGTGCCTCCATTTTTTAATTCTGTCCTCTAAAACTCCACTTGCAAAAGTTACTGAAACAACGCTCTCTACAAATAAAGGGCATGGCTTTTTCCCCCATTAACCACTTACTTGGCAACACATTCTTTAGATTCACTGTCATTTTTCAGTTTGTGGTAAACCACTGCACCCACTGCCAAAGGCCCAGCATCACCACAGAGGAAAGTAACTCTTCTGCCATTCAGATTGCGAAGGATTCTCTTCACATAATCAAGAGATCGCTGCAAATGGCTCTGGTTTTTTGTGACACGGTACAGTTGCAGATATAGGAGGGCGATACCTGAAACGGCCACATAAAAAAGAGATAGTTTCACTTACATTTCCTTCCCCTCTTTGGTGCCTCTGAAGCAGTTACTCAAATGTGAACAGGTATTTGGGAAATAAAAACATGTCAGTCAAGGGGCTTAGCTTATGCAATGCGAAGGCATCAGGTCATGTATTTTGATTAAATTTTGATCTGGATTGTGGTAAAAATAAAAAAATTATCAGACTGAAGCCCAGTGGTAGACTCACAATTTGCAGAAAAGGAAGAAAAATCATGACACCAGCCTCAGTGCTTGGCAAAGAAATCACTGTAAGATTCAAACACTTGAGCTAACAAGCATGTGTATGATCGAGTACACTAACTGTACAATACTCATCTATTATATGGAAGAAGTCACTTTCCATTTGGTTCGTAAAATGATCATTCCACGAGTTTTTGGATTCAACTTGCCAAATTCTTTATAACCCTTAAAAGAAGACTATGAGCTTGTACAAGTCAAGCTGGTTTGTAAAAGCTAGAAGGCAAACAAGTGCTTAGACAATGCCAGGAGGTACTATCAAGCTTCACTCCATTAAACTCATTACATAGTTTTCCATTAAAACAAAAAAAAAAAAACCTTAAAAATTGCAACAATGTAGACTGAAGAAGGTGAAACAAACCTATCTAAGTGGATGTCTATTGGCCAATTGCAAGCATGCATGTGCAGAAGTAAATCACCTCCAGACCACACTGTAACTCAAACCCATTTCAACTTTAGCCTCAACTAAAGCCAAGTACACACAAGGCCCACATAGCTCATAGAGAGGCAACTGAGTAGTACAAGAACAACAGCACCACAGGAGTGCTGGTGCATTCTCAGATGTTCCCTGGATGGGCTCTGAACAAGTCTTTCTAGATGAGTCTAAGAAAAAAGCTGCAGAGCTGGGGAGCCCAATTCAGTGTCACAGGAACTTGTGGGCTAATATTTACAAGGATTTGTGGAACCCTTTTTTATTTTGCAACAAATGTGTAGATACGTGGGCTTGATCAAAGGATGATCAGAAAAGTAGCCATGAAGCTCAGTTCATCCAAACCTTCCTAGTGTTTCTTAGTGCAACACCCTTAAAATGGCTTCTCCAAGAGGTCTGGCACATACAAAGAGTACTTGTATAAGCAAGATGGACTCTTACATGGGTCCTACGATTGCTACGTGCCAACAGTACCTGCTCCAAGATTTTAAAGGTGTTTCAAAAAGTACAAGCCAGTGCACAGGACTGCACTGCCCATAAGACTTGCCTAGACTTGGTACATAAAAGCAGGCAAGTTGTTTACAGCACTGCTTTTACCTTCTGATTTGCACACTAGTAAAATGCTGCAAAGAGTAAGTTTGGGGAGAAAGTATTTTCAATAAGTATGTTTAAAGCCAGATAATTTAAACATTTTTATGCAGAACTATATCCACAGGAGCCCTGAAAGAAGTTCACAGCTTGGAACAGATGTAGATAGTGATCCTTCTACAGGATGGAAAAACCTCACTCTCATGAGGCAACATTACTTGTTCATCTATATTCTTGTTTCAGCTAACGATGGCTGTGTTACTTTTACCTTATGACTCATTTTCAGCATGCTCTGGTTTATCAGCCATAATTTCAGCTGTCAATCACAGTGTCAGAACACAGCTCCTCAGGAGGGGTTTGGTACTGTCAGCGCAAGAAAGCACTCACTTAGCAGCCACTCGCTTTCAGACCTTGAAATACATCTACCTTTTAAGCCTGAGTTGTCTAAAACTTCCCCACCCATCCACCCACAGCACCATCTGTACTGAAACATCAAGAAGAAAGCAAAGAAATTTTACCCTTTCATTGCCAGAATTAAGCCTAAGGATGGGCAAAGGATGGAGAGCTTTTCCAAGCTACTCCCTCTCATGACATAAAGATAAAAGAATAGATCTCCTCAGGGCACATTTCAAACATGCTGTGCTAAAAGCATAAGTATGCCTGAAGTGTGAGCTAGAAGAGCAGAAATAGAATAAGACATTCATTCCAGCAAAGTCACACTTAAGAGGCCTAGATGGAAAAGCATTTTGGCAACTTGAGAACAGTGGCCATATCAGACTTGACAACTGTAGGCTCTCCCTAAAGGATCAGTGTCCTGGTTTCAGCTGGGATACAGTTAATTTTCTTCTGGTACAGTGCTGTATTTTGGATTTAGTATGAGAATAACATTGATAATACACTGATGTTTCAGTTGCTGCTGAGCAGTGCTTACCCTAAGTCAAGGACTTTTCAGTTTCCCATGCTCTGCCAAGAACCATGTGCACAAGAAGCCATGAGGCAGTGTGACCAGGACAGCTGACTGGAACTGGCCAAAGGGATATTCCATACCACAGAATGTCATGCTCAGTACATAAACTGAGAGGAGATGGCAGGAAGCCACCAGTCACTGCTCAGGCACAGGCTGGACATTGGTGAGCAGGTGGTGAGCAACGGCACTGTGCATCACTCGTTTCTCTTGGGCTTTATTCTTCTCTCTCTCTCTCTCTCCCTCCTTTTCATTACAATTATTATTATTGCTGTCGGTTTTATTATTGTTGTTGTTATATTTTACTTTGTTTCAGTTAGTAAACCATTCTTATCTCAGCCCATGAATTTTTTTTTCCAATTCTCCTCCCAATCCTACTGCGGGAGGGGGGGTAGGAGGGGCAGGATATCAGCTGCATGATACTGCTGGGGTTAAATCCCAGCAATCATAAGGGCTCCTTCACACCTGAGCAGCATTGGTGATGCAATGCTAAATGAATGATAGTCCCTAGCAATAACCAGCACCTGCACATGCTTATTTACCTCCATGATCTTTACAATCTTACAACCTCACCTCTACACTCCCTCTCCTCACACGTTCATTTTACCATTTTTGCAGAGATGGAACAAGCACAGCCAAAGTATCCATATTGTAGATTTTAAGGCTCCAAATTCCTGGGCACAGAACACATTCTCCCCACCTACTCCCACTGATTAAAAGACGCTGTTATCATTAGAAAACTGCTAACTAATACTCAGTTGAACAGAAAAAGGTGAAAAATAACTATTTTTAAAAAAACCACAAAAACAAAGAAACAAGAGGTAAGCAGAAAGAAAGAGCAGCCTTAGAAGATCTGCTTCTTCTGCAAGACAAAGATCTCCACACACAAAAGTAAATTATCACGCTGTACCTCTGTCTGCTGAAGTCAATGGAAGTCATTAATTCCAGACAGTAGTGATCAAGGGTCCAGAGTTAAACAAAAAACCAACTCACGCAAATGCTTTTATCAGAGTATTTCTGCCACTCCTGTGAGAATATTAGAATTTTCTCCTGTGAATAAACCCAATTACATCATTCAACAAATACGCTTCAGCCAAATTCTAGTTTTCTCACCAGTCCAGCCAGTATAGGCAGAGCAGTCATGTGGATCTGCGGTCTTCAGCCCTTCCTCCATTTGTTGCAGAAGGTCTTTAATTTTTGCCTGGATCCGTTTAGAAAACCGAGCATTGACCTGAAAACAGGAGACAGGGAATGAGTCAAAGAAGGAAAGAATCCAAGAATTTAAACTGTCTGCTCCACTTTCTCGTTTGAGAAAAAAACCCAACCAAGCAAAAAAGAACTAGGGAATAAATACCACATACAGCAATCAATAACATCAAGGTGGTTCACCTTAAGTGTGTCCCACATAAATGCATTCTGACTACATATTAGAGCAAGTTACTAGGATCTACATTAGACAAGAGTTATTTGGGGATGCTTTAAAGTCACACAAAGAGCAGCTATGGACACTGTGACAATATGTAATTCTATTCTGCCTCTTATCTCAGGCCCTTAATACAGTAAAGAAAGCTTCTTCAAACTGAGCAAAGGTGAATAGAAGCAAACAGAAGATAACCATCTGCTGCCACTCCATGGGACAATACTCCATTCAGGGTCCTGGTACCAAGACCATACTATGGACAAACCCAGCACAAGCCCTGTGTTATAGGTGCTTGCTCTCATTACAAGGTCCCTGCACATCCTTTGTGGCACAACGGAGCAGGAAATGGTTAAAGGAAAATAAATGCTCATATTCGAGACAATCAAGTCAAAGTCAAGCCACCATTTTTAATGATGTGCTCAATCACATAATCCATGGTGTAGACACATTTTCTTCTTAAATCCAACTTTTTTTGATGTCACAGTTTGTGACTGCCACCTAGAAGTCAAGTTGCCTAAGTGTCCTTCCTCCTACTTCTTGCTCTCTTCTATATCCAAAACAATACTGGGATTGACATGCTTTATGATGAGGAGGTTGTTCAAAGCAGTGATGTATTAATGCACAACTAAGAAAGAGCTACACACAAAGAGGGTGAGTAAAAGTAGCTCAGCAGTTTCAGCTCATGTGTGAAGGCAAAGAAACAACTCTTTGATTTTACACACTGCTTGCTTTTACTTTTGACCAAGAAACGTTTATATAGATGATATATATGAAATATAATAGAGAATACTTTACTATTGCCAACATTTCTCTCTCATGATGCATACCTTAGGGGAAGATAAGCTACTGATTACTCCTTTAAGCCTATGGTACATGGAAATAGTTAATTAACTTGAATCTATTGTCCTATTAATTTCCATGACAAAGAGTATTCACGAAGCCCTTTCACAGGACAACTCTACATTTGAGTGGGCACACCAATCCTGTTTGGGAGTTTTTTCAGTTAGGTTTGGGGCTTTTTTAAATTTAACAGTATCACCTATTGATCAGCTTTTCCTATTAACACATTTATTAAAAACTACTTTACAGATTAAAATAGAGCCTAAGGGCTAGTTTTACTTTTAGCACAATTTATCTACTACAGAGCTAGAAAAGAAAAAAAAAACCTTCCCTTTCTGGGCTATAGGAAAAGTTTTATCATTATTAGATATTAGCATCACTCTGACAAAAATTGTGATGTGCACAAACCTTATGCCACCCCAAAATATTTCCTGAATGTGTTTTCCATCATTTATGGAAAGTCCCAGGCATACATCACTTGCCACACATAAATTTGTTATCCAGAAGCAGCCAGAAGAGAAACTCTCTAGGAAGATGGAAGTCAGCAGAGCTTCCCCACCTCCCAGACCAAGAGCCACAACGCAGCAGTCATCAGAAAAATGGCATTACACAATTTGGCTACTTTTCAGCTTACACTGAGAATAAGCTACTGTTTTCTGAGCAGTGCTTGATCTCCTTCCACCTCCTGCTTCTCTAACCTGCTCCCATATAGCAGCTGGAACAAATCAGATTGGAGAAGACTTAGTTTGATGTTAAACACACGTACATTTATGATTTTTTCACTGGAGAAAGAGAAATTAGCTCAAGGCTTCTGACACACCAGAAGTCTCCAGGGTCAATGGTTCAAATCCATTTTATGGTGGAAAGATAGGAAGGGAGAAGGAAACTGTGCAGTTATATCTCACATTGCACACATACCATCCTAGAAACAAGCTAGAGACCCCTTAACCTTCTCTGGTAACCCTGGAAATAGCAACCAATCGCAGTAGGCATCTGATGTCTTTTACTCTTCAGTCTTAATACGGCACGAAGCACCTCTTTTGTTAGGAAACTGTACCACATGCACACAAAACTCCCACACACATACTTTTGACTAGTTCAGTGAAGTCTCAACACAAAGCAAAACCTTTCCCAAGGGCAGGGATTCTCTCCTTCAAAAGACAGCTACGCCAATGCTAAGGCATATGGTGAAACAGCATGAGGATATTCATGCGGATGCATTAAGGCATAGTGCTCAGCTTATCTGACAAGAGTGAACTAAGGCTTCAGACTCCCCATTTATTTACCTACTGCATATCACAAGCAGGCTGGTTATCTTTTTGTTCTGACAATACACCTGCTGTTATCAAATCAGCATATTTTATATTAAACACCAGACTAAATTACTTAGAGGCAGGAGGGGAGCACTAGGACATCATAATGCCTGAGTTCTGCTTTGAAACCTCAGTCCCATACAAATAATTTAGCTCAGGTTGGCATATCCCTCCCTAAGATGGGAATTGTAACTTCCTTGTCTTGATTCAGTGCTTGGAAAAACATAGATGAAAGAATATTTTTATTATAATTATCTGTCATCCCAAGCAAAGCTATTCCCAAGCTTGTATCAGTGTAAAAAAGTTTTAAGTGACAACAAAGTCTTCCCCAGTTATCTACCCCTCCACCACTGCCTCTTTTTTTTTCGGGGGGGTGCTCTGAAGCTTTAACAACCAACCACTGTCACTGTTTGTTTTATGAGATTCTCCTATAAGCTTATAACAGATGCTTACATGGACTAGAATAAATTAATTACTTGACGAGATGAATGTTGAAAGGTGGCTTTAGAAACTTTATAAAATGCATTTCACAGAGAAGAAAATACAACTCAAGTTGGCACCGCAGCACGAACTCATTCAAAAACCAAACTTGCATAAAAGACTGCATAAAGGACATGAGATACACTGGTGAGGAAGACCTGGGTAAGGGACAACTCACAGTTCTACAGAAACAAGAAATCCTGGCCGTACTGAAATCATTGGGAACTCTGCCACTGGCTGTAAGAGAGCCAGGTTTCACACCCGCGCATTGGAGCACGGGTTTAGTGAAGCAGGACGGTCTCATGCTCACCTCCACAGAGCTCCTGGAAAAGCACACAAGAAGGGATGGCAGTAGGATCCCATATGCAGAATCTAGCAAGGTCTGCTGGGAGGTGACCTGTCTTTTTGAACAGAAAATCAACTTCTACTTTATTTTTACCTAAATCAAAAGACTCTTACAGCTCCAATGGCAGCTTTTTTTCCTTCTCTGAAAACACCAGATACTGAGAAACCTCATCACCCAGCCTTTGAACCAGTCAAACACAGTTCTCTGCTACTCCTCAGATAGGTCCTTCCAGAAACAATTGCCAGTTCTGCAAAACCACATGCTTAATAAATGCTTGGAAACACTGCTGTCTGTAGAATACACTGCACTGTTTTTCAGCGATCCAGCACTTAGTACCATCCATGTGACAGTGGGGAGGAAAAAAATAATGGGAAAAAAAAGGGGAGAGGGGGAAAGAGAAAGATAAATCAATAGCTGTAGGCAAACTACTACACTGCTAAAAATGTCAGCTTAGGAATAGGCTTTAAACGCAGTCATTACACCCTGTCTCAGAGCGGATAAGGGCATGAAAAAAAATCATTAAAAGGCAAACCATTCAAGTTACAAAAAAAATTGTTTAAAGCAGGGAAGAAATAAGGAGACCGTGCTTCTAATGCATTTCTGTGCAAAAGAAGCTATTTGTCTCACTGGTGATAAGATGGCAAAAACCCAACACTTAAATATTTAGATCATCATAAAGAGCCATCAAAAAGCTTCACATTATTGGTAACAAAAATAAACATGATTAACAGATACCAAGGAACATTATCCTATGTTTTGGAAAATGGAAGCTGATAAATAAAAAGAGGAATACTGAAAATCACTGGTCCTCCAGGTAGCCTAACACCAGTGTGCTACTTCTCGAAAGCTGAGAAGATAAAAATCTGTTGTATGATTTAAAGTCACTCACTACACAGAAGTTTCTGGCCTAGCTGTGACATTTTTAGTTGGTGCTCAAGTTGCAAAAAAAGCTAAAACCTCTACCAATGCTGTCTAAATTATCTTGATGCACTGAGAACAGATATATTGCACATATTGAGCTTGACAGCAGATCAGTGCAGATAATAAAAATAAAATTTATTTTCACCAAAAAGCAAATACCTGTTATTACAATTGCCACACAACCAGCTAGAGTAAAATCTCCTTAACATGGAGGTCTGCAAGATAAAACTAGAAACTGATGAAGAGCAGATGGATGCGAGACAATTTAATTAGAACTTGGGTTTTGAATTTGAAAAGTATTTTCATTCAGAACCGATTGACTAAAACCAAATAGTAGTCAATATGTAGTTAAAGTCCTGAATAGCAGGAGAGGCTTTCAATAAAGACCCTCAGAAAAGCACTAAGCAGAATTCAGTGCTGATCCTCGCTGTAGGGAGGAAGCGGCAGTTCTTCCTCTCAGGCTGGCACACTAGGTGCCATGAGTTAGTAAGGGACAATGAAGTACAATACACTGATTTGCAGACTTAACTGTGACCAAGACTCACAAAAAGCAAAACAAACCTTCTCTCAAAAGAAACACGGACAGTACTGGAAATCAAGTGTGTTTCAGAATCCTCTATCAAAATAGATGGGGTGCCAGAAAATGGCCAAAAAAGCGTCAATCTCAAGAAATGCAGCTGCCCCACATCTCTGGCAAATAAAAAATAAAAATGGGAAGAAATATTTACTGGTTCTAGAATTTCGATTTTGCCTCCAGTGCAATGAGTTGTATAATTTTCACTAGTGTAAGTTGTCACTGAGGAGTCAGTTTCAGAACAGAGAGAACTTGCTGCTCTCAGTCAGACAACTAAAATGCCCAGTGAGATAAAAATTACAAGAAAACACCAAAGGGAGAAGAGCAAGGCAATGATGACAGGATTTTTAATATATTTTTAAATATATTTTAAAGGAGAAGGAAGACTGAAAGCCAGATAAAGGAATTATCAGAAACAACAGAAGATTGAGAAACCTACTAAATCACTCAAATTATAATCTAAGTAAATATTCTGTATCACCATTAAGTGTTAATTGCCAATGAGCACCATTATCTTTAAAATATGTTCCCTGTAAAGAGCCCCCTGCAAAGCTTTATGAAGTACATTGTACACATTTTTCAGAACACACCACATTTTACTAATACTTCTGAAACATTATGGCAAGTCAAAAAAAAACATATCAAGAAAGAACTGGCCTAAAAAAGAAGCTATGGTTTGGGTATCCATAAAATTTGAATCTAATTTCGGTGCTGCCCTGTGATTCCACAACAAATTCAAACAACCTTATATTGAGGGCTGAGATTGTGATAATTTCTTGATGACAAGGATGCTTTTTTTGCACACACACAAAATCCTCATCAGGTTGCCCAGGCTCCCACCTTCCCCTGCCTGAACAGATTAATATCAGCCTGCTTCAGTTCCCAAGTCACTGGCCCATAGTCAGCGTAAAGGAAGATCCCAAATCACACCCGACTGTACTATGAATGTAGCCACAGAGCTGTGGTGGCTCCAAGGACAGCGGACAATCTGAGGTTGATCTTGGTGGGTCACTCACAGAGACAGGTCCTCGAACAAGTCATCACCATCTCTTTTCTGCAAGCTCTCCACCCTTCCCTTTCCCAAGAAATTTATTAGAGTTTTGTAGCTCTCTATCACATTAGAGAACTAAGAACTAGGGAATATTCTTTGTTATGAGTCTATAGCTGTCTATTCATTTCTCTGCCTCCCCTGACCATTTAGATTTCCATTTTGAAAACCTCTGGACAACTCTGAGATAATATCTATAGGTACTTTTTTAGGCTAAGGGATCACAATGGAACCCACATCAAAAGGAAAAGGGCTACAGGACATATATTTAATTGAAAGATTCATCATTTATTAAACAAAGATCTACATTTAAAATTATGTTTCTTCTTAATTTTGAATTAATGCTGTCTGGTGAATTATTACCTCAGCATTCTCAGACAAGTTACAGGAACAATTCAAGTCCCTGATATTTTAATGGTGAAGAAATCTAGTAATGAAAACAGTGAATTTCAACTACATGAGCAGAGCCCATGCAGATAGCTGCAGTGTTTACTGTGGCTATTTATAAGACGGTAAATCAGCAGCCTCAGATTTTGTTTTCTCTTCTCCTGTTCCCATACCTTCAAGCTTCCTGAACTGTACCTTATGCATATAAACACGTATTTTCATATGCAGCACTTTGTCCCAATTGTCTCACATTTCAGACAACGACTTGAAGAGCTTCTTGTCCTTTTATCAACCTGATGAATTTTAGATGGCAATCATGACAGCATAAGAAATCAAATGGAGGGATTAATAATGCATTGCCTTCCATGACAACAGCAGAGCCACGCACACCTCAGGCTGTCATTATGTGAGTCACTCAGTGCTCAACTCAGCAGCAGATGGGAGGGAGAAATTATGCAGTTCACTGAGGGCTTCTGAAAGCTGCTCTCATTTTTAGGAAACTTGTGTTCTTGTGTACAGCAGTTTACAGAACAGACTTCCTAGCCTATGTAAAGTCCTTTTGTCTTCACTGGGGCTTTAGGTAGGCAAAGACAAATTCTCTGATGGAATGGGAGCCTACTAAAGGCAAAAATAAAACACTGAAACACAAATCATAAACAACAAGAACAAAAGCACCCCAAAGTACCCATCATGAAGTATCATAAAAGGATAATACTAGGAGTGACAACATGCAATGCTGCAAAGAATATAAATACACATAAATATATTCACAGCTATATTCTAGCCCAGAAATATGTAAGATGATTCCTCAGATCTTACAGATGCAAAACCAAAATGAAAATGTACACTCATATCTGCCTTCTCCTATGAGATGCACAGAGTTGAAAGAATTCAAAGACCACTGAAAGTTGCTGTAGTTACATAGCTTTAAGACAGTACAGAAGATTTTTTTTTTTTTCCGGAGGAGCTTCATTCTTCTGAATGTAACAAAGCCCAGACACCATCTTTTATCAAATACACAGTTACACAGGTGATCTAACATGTTTTCTGAACATAAATAGCTGCTGACTGCCACACGGTATATCACAGGAATGTCATCCAGCATTGATGCTGGGAAAAAACATTTGCACACACTGTAAAACAGCATACTCACCCACAGCAGAGCAGAACAGGCATCCCCAATGTGAACATAGGGCTAGAAATTCTTGACTAACTTAATTCCACCTCTGCCACAGAACGTCTCTGAACTTGGATTCACTCAAGAATCAAATCTGAAGTAAATTAGAGCTGAACTATTCTGCAACACAGCTAGTATGCCCTAAAAAATAATTTTTAAGTTGTTCACTTTCTTCTAATATCTCACTACTCTTCTGATTACTTCACTTTAGAAAGCTGTAGTCAACCCAAATCAGCAGTAAATGAAGGCTTATTTTCTCTTTTAAAATATGTACATGAAGTGGAGGATCTAAAGCAGGTACATAAGAAGGATGACTGGCCTACAGAAGGCCTTAGAAGAAAGTTCTTGGCATGTTTTTTATCAATTTAAGAACAATATGTAGCTATAGCTGTATCTTCTCTGCCTTCATACCTGAATTCATCATATTTGGATGATTTTTATATACTAAGCCAGATACAAAAGAACAAAGAAATCACAGTTCTCTTCCACAAAAAAAAAAAAGTTTACCAACACTGAGTATACTACCAGGGATTTTTGTAAAAAACAAAGCAGATTTCACTTCTAAACTTACTCTTACTTTTGAAACCTTCTCAAACGCTCTGCTTTTGACAGCTGCAATTAGCTACAGCAGTAAGACACTGAACCTCTAAAGTATTCTCTTTTGTGCACTCTGCTTAGCCACATACAACTTCATAAACCTCTGTTAGAACAACTTAGTGAAACCTTTCATTGTCTTGGATGGATGGTGAGCTGATGCTGTTCTGCTGATACTTATGATGCCTAGAGAGGAAGCCCCTCTCACTGTTCAGCATCACCACCTACCACCCTATCAGTAAGTCAAGGTAATTCCTTATTTCCACAAGCAGAAAAATACAGAGCTGATATTAATGTCTCTCCTTTATTCACCCCAGCATACAGTCAAAGTGAGTTAGGAAGTTAGCTTCCCACCCCTGGCGCATTTGTGCTTCTAGCAATGTCACCATGCAGTGTTTTATATGCAAAAGATGACAAAGCAGCACAGTATCGAAGGATGAGCTGCTCCGGGGCTAAAATGACAGCAGGTATTCCTTCTGCAGCTTAAGCCAGCCGGCTGGCAGCTTCTGTACTTAAAACCTAAGGCACTCACAGTTCCCCAAGCAGCAGCATGTGGTGTCAAGAAGATAAACAGAGCTGGAGGACTGCAAACATTGGGCGACCAGTGCCTCTAGACGGATCTTCTGCGGGCATGAACCGACTGCCAGGTGCCTATCACGGTGTACCTGAAGCTATAACCGTGTGTATGTCAGTAAACATGTGCCTGGCGGAGGACAGTCCAGCATCACCCAACGCCTGAGTGTCACTGCCACCTGAGAAGAAACTCTTCTTTTCCAGATGGGCACTCATCTTTTCCCTTCCCTATGCGCTTTCGTTGGTGGAACTCGGGCTACCTGTGCTGGCGACTTGTTCTGCGCGACAGAACCACCGCGGTAAGCGCAGCTATGGCTGTTCTGCTATATAGCTGTTCTGTTATCTACAGATCGGGCATCGCGTTCACTCCCGTTCCGGGGTAAAACAAACAGCTCGAACAACAGTCGCTCCGGCCGGCTCCCAGCCCTGTGGCCGGGCTGAGCTCCCGCTCCTTCC
>NW_021940535.1:3637305-3853367 GCF_001715985.3 Manacus vitellinus
GGAGGGGGAGGCTGAATGCCAAGGCGGTGTGTCAACATAAATTTAGCCCATCGTTTCATGACACCTCCACCTAAAGCTAGGAGAAGAGCTCCGGATGAAGGGGCACTGTACAATCATCAAGGATAAATCTTTCCAATTCACAAACAAATGGTAGATGCTGTCGATGTTGTCATAGTCTTCAGGAATTGATATTGCATACTGAAACACATTTGTGTAGAAACAGCCAGCAGAAAGCCTACAATCCAGCTAAACACTGCACACAGTATTGTGTAAAAATATGGACACAGGAGACCTTGTTATCGCATTGAATATTTACTCCCAACTATGCCATTGCTTTTTGCCAGTAATTGTAAGTCAGACAGACCATAAACTATTAATTCAATAACTGGACACTATGCAGACTTACTGATCTTTAGTTTTATGCACTAATTTTATTGCTATCAAAATACATATTCAGTGTGTAAGATTAAATATAGGTGATGCATGTCCTGTCATTTGCTTCAGTTTATGGTTGTCCATAGCAATATACATGTGAATAAATAGGACACTTCCACCATCTTGTCACAGTTTATTTTGGTTGATACATTCTTCATTTTATTTATTTTTATAAATTGAGCTGATGACAAAGCAGAAATTCCAAACAACTTGTTGGACAAGAAGTACCTTGCTCTGGAAGTGAAAATAACCAGTCGCTTAAAAATTACAGGGTCATCTATAAAATATCCCCATCTGTTATAATTTTAAAAATCAATTCATACATCATTTATTCTTTAACGGGGTAGTCTTTTGTGCTGTGTTGCAGTGCCTGAAAGGGTGAACACGGAACCTTTTGTAAAACATTTTCATCTTGAATGATTTCTTACCCTGACTGAAGACCCGCTGCATCAGTGCAAGTAACCATATGCCCATAATGAAGATCAAAATTAAGCCTTTAATAAAAAAATATATGGCTTCCTTTTTCTTACACTTTCTACTCTCCTTGAATCAAAATGCTGGGAATAATAAAGCAGGATCATACCGACTGATACCTGCACAAGGCCTAGAAATAAGGAGTGAAAGTGCTCTCTGGCACCTCGCAATAGCAGGTTCTTCCCTTCTTCTGGAATGGTGGGATGCAGGGTGGTGGATTGGTATGACTTCTCTTTTGCATCATTGCACTGTTTGGTTATCTGCACACTGATGTGTTTTACACCCTGTTAAACATTTATTTCTGGAGCACTTCTCTCCATGTTCACTGTTCTTCCGATTTGTTGCAATGTAATATGTTTAGTTTCAAGCATACATGGCCTTCTTTTGTTCTTAGCAGGTGGGATAGAGTCCAAAAGACTTTCAGGTTCTTCTGCAATGAGTGCTTTTTCCTTTTGCTCTTTTACTCTTGATGCACATGGAGCTCCCACAAACTGGGGAATCATGGATAAAGGAGGAGGGAAAAAGTTGGGCTGAGGGAGGTGTCAACCTTTAACATAAGTTTTAAGCAAACATAAATTCACATCTCTCATCTGTAGCAGTACGAAGAAGGAGGCTTAGCCTACTGAAATCATGATTTCATGTGTGCTTTCACCCAGAAAATGTCTAAATGCTACTGAAAGCAGTGAGCCCTCATCCTTTCTTCCCACTCCAGCTATGCACTCCTGTAACCTGCCTTCTGCAGCATTGGCAAACATGCAGCCCTGCAGCAAGCTGATCTAGCTGAAAGCTGTCCTTTTCCTTTCTACGATGTAGGTGAAATCCAATTAATGTCTAACCAAGGCCTGATTCCTACTTAGAGATCAGTTTCTTCATGTAAATCATTAAAGTTTTTGCTTAACAGATCAATGGGCTATTCATTCTTTACACAAGAGGAAATCATAAACCCCTGTCTTTTACTTCTGGCCTTTTCTTTCCTCCAATCCTCTTTACATCCTGCAGTATCTGATACTGTGCTTCTGATGAGACTGGTGCCAATTCTTTTAATAGTAGAATAAAATAACTGTTACATTTTGGTCCAGAACTAGATAATCAGAATCCAAACGTAAACCATTAATGATGTTGTGCTTTCCCGTGTGTTTTGCTGCTTGATTCCCAGTATGCATAGCAAATTATCCCACTAATGAGGTGGGAAAGAGCATTGTAGATCACAGAGTCAGCCCTCCCAGGGCTAGCACACAGCTGCCCTGCACACTATGCTCCATGAGAGCTGCATCATGATGAAACATGATGCAGCCTGCAGAATGAGTGTGAGCAACCCGAGCTCCGATTGTGACATGTTTAATGGTTCTTTCAGCAGTTCTTACAGCCTTTGGACCAAATTCAGTCCTATGTTCAATTCAGCTTCAGGAGGAGGGTAAATGCAGTGTAAGAACAAACTGGTCTCTGTGAGACGTAACTATCGTATTGCTTTTCAGTAGGAACTAATTTCTCTGGCTGCTGTAAATAACTGGTGTCTATTATTGCATAATGTTGCTATTTAAGATCTCAGAGTTTTCTGTGAATCTAAGAAGATACTTTACAATCAACCACAAAATATATGTTTTAATAATAATCCCATCTAATATATTCTCTTCTTATTTTCTGTTCTTATCTTTGGTCTTGTAGCAGCAAAAGCAGTGTCATCAAGTCTGTTGCACTTCTATTCTGATGACTGCCTGCTAATAAATGATAAGCCAGAACAGTAGTTGTTGCACTTCAGCCTGTTTTTAAAGAATGGATTTTGTTATAATCAAACATTTATGTTCCTTATCCCCTTTATTGCCAGTGGTTTTTGATTTGCACATCCTAAGAAATACAACTAATAATGAAGTCATGCAAAGATGCCTATAAATGTTCTTAGAGGTCTTTACTGTCTATGATGAAAATGGAGACAGCTCATTGTTCTTAAAATGTACCCCTTATAATAATTGGCCTACTGTTGGATTCTCAAAGGAGTTATTTCCAGCCTTGGCAAGGTTTGTAAGCCGGGAAAAGAAACATTCAGTTAGTAGAAAACAAATGTAATCCTCCTAAAGCATGAGGAACAGAGGTGAAAGATGAGTACAGTTAGAATACCTGTGGCTGACCAGTATCTATAAAAATAAGCAACAAAACAAGTGTTGGACAAGGGGATTCCCTTTGCCTAAGGAAGCTGTTGGAAGCTAGAAATCTTATTTTCTTATTTCTTCTGATATCCTTTGAATGACTCAATGTCAGTGGGGCTTAAAAAGCAGCCCTAGTCGCTACCTTGTGGTTAGAATAG
This sequence comes from Manacus vitellinus, assembly GCF_001715985.3. NCBI lineage: Eukaryota > Metazoa > Chordata > Aves > Passeriformes > Pipridae > Manacus > Manacus vitellinus. Next base: position 3,640,517 of record NW_021940535.1, read on the forward strand.
GTGAAAGGCTCAGGCCTAGGAATCGCTAGAGGTAACGGGCATGGTGCTGTGATACACTGTATGATCTCAGTTCTGTTTCTTCAGGGTTTGATTATAGAGTTTTGCGATCTTCAAAATGTACTCACAAGTCCACAGGTTTGGGGTCTGCCTTCAGTAGTTTTCACTGCATCAGGAGAGAGTGGGATAATGCTTTTGTGGGAAACTAAACACCAGCACCTTCAAGCAAAGTAGCTTTATAACTTTTGTAGGATAAGAACGAACTACAACAGTACAAGAAGGGAGAAGAGAAACAAGGGAATGTAAGGAAAACAAGACAAAACCATCAAGGACTAGTGAAGTGCTATACTGCTCCTACTAAAGGAAATGGGGAAAGATCCTGCTGACTTTAAATGAGGCAGGTAGCTTGTCTCTTCCCTGACTCTGAAAATGCAGATACAGAAAGTGTTGCTCAAGAGAGTACAACCTTGGTAATGATAGTAGTGAAATGGCAAGAGAGTCTCTAGCACAGGCTGTGTCATCCACTGCCTGTCACTGTGGGCAGTCACCAGCTTTCAGAATCAGCAACACAGGGCCAAGACAGAGGACTAATTTCTTCCCTGCCTTCTGGCTGCAAGAGATCAGGGCTGTTCCTGACGTGTTTACTTGACCAGATTTTAAAATCCATCACCAAGAAGAGTTGCCTCCACAGGCAACCATCTCTGTTGTTGTTCTCATGGTCAAATTATTTCCTGTGTTCAACCTGAAAGTCCTTTGCTGCAGTTTCAGATCATGTGGAGAAGAGTTTATATACTGTTACGCCTCTGCAGACTTGCGAAGGAATCAGAACTAGCATAGGTGCAACTACCCTCAGCACAGCGTGGGTGTGTCGATCGTGGTGCAAGGAGTGAAATGGGCTCCATGTCTGAACAACACTCTGCTCTTTGCCACTGCTCCCCATCCTCCATCTTTGTAGCCTGATATTTGGGATCCCTTGACTGCCATGCATTTGGTAGCTATTGTCCTGTCCATATAACCGTGCTATAACTCCCTTTGTTATGTTCATCTCTATCCCAGAAGGGTCCTGAGGATACCTGGATTGACACCAGCACTGAAAAGGTCATGTATTTAACTGGAAACCTGTATCAGAAAAGCATCTATGGTGAAAGAAGAACCAAATCTGCTTGTGTATCTCAGTTGATTACCACTAATTGCTCTGAGAGCCCTTGGAATTGCAGCATTTGTAGAAGCATAGAAAGACTCGCTTTCTGCTGTATGTTACAGATGTGTTCCTACAAGTTGTAGGAAGCTTTTCTGATGAGCATAGAATTTTCAGAAGCCTGGATCTGAAACCAATTTACTGAGAAGTTATTGGGGCATACACAACTCATCAAAATTCTTTTCTTTCTCATGGTTACTGCTCATGTATTTTACTAGAAATATAAAATTTCTAGATGGACTTCTGCTGGTAGAAACTTTCTGTGCATTGCCTGATGCTGTGGGGAGAACCAGGCAGTGGCCTTTTCATCCTCACTATGGGTTCTATGCTCCAGCTTTAGTCATGGAAGCAGAAACTGTCTCATCTAGTGCTTTAGGTACAAGCCTGAACTGAAATTGTAGCCTAAGGAGGTAGATATGGGCCAACAAAAGGATAACCCTTTTTCTCTGCTTACCTGAAAGGCCAAAGGAGAACCACATACATGTGGAAAACTCCGTAACAGTCCTCCCACAGGAAGAACCTCCATGTGGGTACCAGCCTCTTGATTTAATTATAAACCTTACTTTTTTATCCTTGTGGTGAACAGCAGTAGGAGCTAGTGTGTTTTTACAGAAGAGCAGTGATGGCAAACAGAGTCACTAGATTGCCTAATGCAAACCTGCTCACATGTTAGAAGATGGAGTCATGGGTACAAGTTTGTGCAGCCCATCCCTTCCAGCTCCTCCTAATCAGTGTAGGGCTTCATCTACCCCTGTGAGGTGTACATTTAGCACCATTAACATTGCTCTTCACATGATTTCTATATTTTAAGGCTAGGAGGAAGGAGAGACAGAAAAAGTAATAGAATCACTTTTTCCGTTAGTCACTGAAATGGTCTGTATTAACCAAAAACCTGTGCTTGAATGATCTTATATTTTGAATTCTTTGTGATCTCCAAGTCCTGATTTGCATCTCTTAAAAAAATCCTGCTTTGTCAAAAAGTATGAGGAAAAAAGTCAGAGTTACCAAAACTAAGGTGACTAGGATCTTACAAAAGAAACCAACTACTGCTGTAACAACGGTAAAATCCCTTTAGCTATATAAATAAAAAAGAGCAAAGAAAAAGATGTGAGTTTTTTTTAACTAAGGTAAGGGGAAGATTAAAAAATATCAAAGAGATTAAGGGTAATCTAAGTCTATTGAAAAGCAAAATTAGTATTTTGTCTCAGTTTTCAGTAACACGGAGGTTACAGAATGTGGCAGTGCAACAGAATAATGGGAACAAGTGAAGGAGAACAAATTATCACATTCTGGGTTTGGGCTAAAACTAATCTTAGATTACTTATTGCCTGGTTTAACTGGGATCATAAAAGTTGGCAAATTAAACTGCAATTCCCTTAGTGTTGTTTATCTGTGCAGTTAGCAAATTAGCCAGTACTGTGTGGTTGGAGAACAGCACATATAGGACCTGTTTAACCAACGGAGAAATAATGAAGCCATCCACTACCAACTATTAGTATGACCTTGGCAGGAAGCAAAGATTTAGTACAAAAGTTGAAGAAAGGATTAATAGGGGAGATAGAGATAAATGGAAAAAAATATGATGTGGATTTGTAAGATATCATTCACAGTGGAGAAACTCACTATGGTTCTTGGATAAGAAAAACAGTTCTGCAGCTAAAGGATGTGCAGTAACTGTCACTTTTTGTACAGTTGCAAAAGCATAATTGGTAATTTTGCATGTAGTCCAATAGCAGGTTAATACAGTTATTTTACAGTAAGCGAGGACCTAGCAGAAGGAGAGGCAACAATGTACTGTTGTCAAAGAGGATTCATGAGGCTAGAGGAGAGGTAATAGAGTTGATGGCAAAGTAATAAAGGAGTGGATTTTTGACTGCTTCTAATGGACATTTGTATTAACCATGTTTGTACAGAAAATAAGGAAAAAAAGCAGGTAATTTTGCAGAGAAGATCAGAATGTTGTAATGTAAGACTTCAGTGATAGAAATGGGCAGTTGTGAATGTAGGGTTGGTAGTTTTAATATGGGTAAGGATATATTGACCACAGTCCAAGGTCATAGCAATCTACAGGCGGTAGAGCTGGTCAGTTGTGCTAAAAAAAATCCATTAAAATTGAAACATGCAGAAAATAGGAATGGAGTCTGTTTTTATAAGGAAAGCCTAGACCATTCTGGATTTTTTTAGGGGAATGAGGGCTGGAATGGTGTATAATTGCTGTTCATAAGAGAGAGAGAGAAATATAGATCTATATCTATGCTGGGGAGGTAAAAGAATGATTATAGACTGTACTTGCAACTGAACAAAACTATTAAATGTTGCCCATGATGAAAGTCAGGCTAAAAACAAGACAAAAAAGGAGGGGTTAACTATTAAAGGAGGAGGATTTTGGAGCAGCCTAGCAATGAGACTTTTTGGAAATACCTCAATAAACAACTTCAGGAAAAGATAATATAATGTGGTTGTTGTGAGCCAGTAAACCAAGATTGTCATATTTCTGTGTCTCAGGGAAGTACAGTGGTCTCAGGGGACACGAAAGAACTTCTCCTTACTCATTGGCAGCTTCTAGTAGCCAGTGATTGTAGAGCATAGGTGGTTTTTTCCTTCATCAGTTCCTGCTGAGGGAGGTATATTGGCAAGTGAGATGGTTGTAATATTCACTTCTGTGTGAGATTTCCTGCAGCAGGCTTTTAAAGTCTAATTGTCAGTAACACTTCTGCATGTGTAGTGTTTATGTGGGGATGGAGAGCAGGCATCTGAACCTCCTTAAAATTCTGCCAAGGGAATGACAAGCTAAATCACTCGTCTGATGGATAAGAGAAAGTTAGAGAAGGATGGATCTAGGCAGCCTTCCATTTTATGGCTTGAAGGGAGATTTCTGTCTGAACTCCCCATTCAGACAGTTTCCTGACATGTGTGTTTATTTCTGCAGCTTTCTCCTGGTGTTTAACTGTACAAATATTTCTGTCATCCAGTACTGAGCTTCTAGGTCTGACAATAATGAGAAGACAGCTGAAATATGAAAGTGTTGCCCTCCTGGAAACCATTTAAAATCTGTCAAACTGATATAAAAGAGGCTACTAATAGTGCTGTGTTCGGATTTTTCCTAACCTGAACAGGTAAGGAATTTATGTGGGATGTGCTCCCCTTTTTTTCCTCAGATATTCTATCTTTGAAGAGCATTTTGGGTCACAGAATAGAGGAATGACTTGGTTGTTGTTTGGTCGCTCACTGTTGCACTGGATGCAGTTCACCATAAGGCTTGAGTATCCCCCTGTAGTTATGAAGATGCTAAGGAGTTGTTGCAGAATACAGAAGTTTATATGCTTGACTAATTGAGGAGTGACTGCTAACACCACAGAAAATCTAAACTCTGCTGAGGTAATTGCATTGACTGGTTTAGGCTTCCTTAAGTAATGAAATAAATTAACACTATTCTTCCATGTGTGTGTTGCAACTCAGTTGCCACATCACATCAGAATTTACAGATCACCTTTGCACATTTCTGGAGAAATGTTGAGCCTTATCAAGTAGTACTGGTATTGTTGTATACAGGCTCAAGCAGGCCATGCTTTATTTTTCCATATCTGTTTTTTTTTGACCATAAACTACAGCAGCTTTCCAACACAGGGGCTCCTCAACACACTGGGCCAACTTCTGTAAAAACGAGATTCCAGGGACTAAGGCAGAGGAAATGGTTGCAAAACTATCGATCATAGTTAACTATTTTAAGAAAAGGACAGCATGAGAGAAGCAAAATAGAGATAATGGGCTTCAGTAAAGCAGACATTTGTAAAATTTGTGAGAGGATTCTTTTGGGAAGATAATTTAAGGATAAAGATGTGCAGAAGAGATAGCAATTACCAAAAGAAGCTGTATTTAAGACACAGCAGCAGATTATTGTGCTGTGAAGGAGAAAGGATTCAGCATAAGAAGGAATAGCTGCAGCAGAAGCTCTTTAGAGTCTTGAATGTTAAAAAGGAATTTATTTACAAATTAGGAACAAGAACATCTGGCTAAAGCTGGGTAGAAAAAAAATAGACCGAAGTGTATGGTTGAGCCCAGAAAGATAAACTAAACCATGACTTAGTACTATTGAGGGTGAAAAAATTAATGTGAAAAGATTGTATGAACACTACAAGAGCAGAAAAGGACAGCCCCTTCCTTAATAGACCATGATGAGAAAGCCAAGATATTTAATGACATCTTTGCTTCAGGCATGTCATAAATTGTAAGCAAATGCCTAAAGCATTTAAGTTGTTTACAAGAGCACAGGGTAGGGAAAGAAGAGGTTAGAAAATATTTATGTTACGTATATTAAGGTTAGGATGACCTGGTAAAATTGACCCTGGAATATCTAAGAAGCTGAAGCGATATCTGAACCATTAACCCCTATTGGTAACAAAAGAGGAGAAGGTTCTCTAGGAACTAGAAGAAAACCCAGAGACCCTATTCGTCAAAAGAGGAAAAGCAAGATTCAGGAAGATAACAAGTCTATCAGTGTTATCCTGAAAGGTACACAAGAATCAATGTATAAAGTACTTAGAGAATAATAAGCTAATAAAAACATAGTAGATTTGTCAAGAATAAATCATGTCAAATTAATGGTTTCCTTCTTTGACAGGATAACTGTTCTCATGGATAAAGGAGAAGCAGTAGGTACATCTTGACTCTGCTAAAGCTTTTGACATGGTCCCACCTAACATGTTTTAAAGGAAAGAAAAGAAACGTGTTCCTACCCAGGGTCACAGTACAGTGAGCACACACTTAAATGCTTTGATGTTAAACTGGGAAGCCATTACATGCAGGGCTCTGCAGAAATCATATTTCTACTCAGATTTTCATTAACAGCATGAATAATGAAATACATTTTCAAACAACATGCGGCTAGGAGGGATTACAAGCTCTTTGAGACATGGGATCAAAATTCAGAACCATATTGAGAAACAGCATAAAAGGCCTGAAATCAACAAGGAAAAATTCAGTATTTGAATGCAAATGCTTAACCTTGGGAAAGGGAAATTAAAATATAAATTATAAAATATAGAATGAAGATACATGATTGCTCTAATGGAGCCGTCTAATGGGGCCATGACAAATGATACTGTCATAATATGATACTGTTACAAAACTAAGCAAATCTCATGCTGAGAGGTGCTGACAAAAGTGTTGTAGGTAACATATGAACATATGCAGGGTAATTATCCTTCCCTGCTTGACCCTTGGATGCTGTCACTGGCATGGAACAGTTTTGGACACCACACTTTCTCAAGTGTTGCCAAACTGGGAGGAGTCCAGAAGAGAGAAATAAAAAAGGTAGGAGGTAAAGAAAATATGGCCAGAAAACAAGAGCCAAAGCCATGACTTTTGAGAAAAGATTGAAGGAAATGGCTTTGCTTGGTATACGAAAGAGAAGACTAGAAGTAAGATGTAATAGTAATCCAGTAGTCAAGGCCTGTGAAAGAGAAAGGTGGTAATTTGTTCTCAAACACACTTGCAAAATGCACTGTGATGAACTCAATGAATTGGGAATGCAGATATTTTGGAGTGTGGTATTAGGAATTATCTGTGGTGCAGTGCCTAAATATGCTATGCAGAAGAGTGTTTATGGAAGGGTTATAAAATCAAGGTAGACACCTTATTAGACACGTTCTAGATATAATAACCCAATCCTTCAGAGAGGAAAAAGGACTGTATGATCCCAGGAGGTCCTTGCCAGGCTTGCACTGCCATTGTTCAATTAAATTAAGATCAAGAACACAGCAGGATTGACTGTTTTTATCTTTGCAGATAATTTTCAGTTCCAAACTTCAAATATACAAGGCTATTATAAGTCGTCTTTTCTTTTATATGGATGTTAGACAACCACAAGTAAGAAAGGAATGTGATTAATTTATTTTTTTAAACTGATTTAATTTGGGGCTGGTTAAGGAATAATAGTACGTGGAGAACAAGATGTAATTAAGAAACTGTGGGAGGCCTGTGAAGAATTAAATCTGGTGTGTATAGGGAAATCGCAATAACTTCATCAGGCCGGTCGAGCTGGTAGCCCGGTTGGCAGAAATCAGGCTAATTGCACCTACCCTGAAAGTCTATTCTTAAGGTTACTGTGGAAGAGAAAATGGAGGATAAAACAGAACATAACCTTAATGTTTAAGCCCAAAATCTTCTCTGTGGTTGTCATAGAATCATAGAATATCCTAAGTTTGAAGGAACCCACAAGGTTCATCAAATCCAACGCGTGGCTTTGCACAGGGCAACACCAAAAGTCACACCATGCACCTGAGAGCATTGTCCACATGCTTGAACTCTAGCAGCTTTGGTGCCATGACCACTTCCCTGAAGAGCCTGCAACCTGGGCAAAGATTGTAAAGGTTTCCAAAGTTGTCATTTACTCCTTTGTGCTCTCCAACCATGTGGTCTAGAATGGTGATTCCTGGAGGGCTGTGACCCTAATCCTCTTGGGAAGCTAGGAATATAAAACTTGACTTCATACTGTCACCTCAATGGTGCTCTATCTGTAAGACCTCTCCCAAATAAAGGGTCTGTATGTAAAGAATATGCCAGTGCTAGTTTTAATCAGGTCTCTAACACAGCAGCAGCCAAGAGCATTGTTTGCTAGCTGCCACAGATGATGCATTTATCAGAAAAGCTCTGGGGTTTTAAAAGCTGATTGTGGTGCCCCAGATGTGAGATGCAATACAAGAATTACCTGTGAACCTCAAAATGAAGGTAGTGGTCTCCTTGCTTAGCTGCTGGATCATTGTACACCATGCAGTGGCTCTGGAAGCTGCTGACAGCCTTGAAGGGGAGAGGTTTTGTGGGTTGCTATCACTGTTGATGTAAAGCTTTGGCTGCTGTGACCAACACAGCCCTCTGTCAGCTAACTTAGGGGTGCCCTGAGTGCAGTGCAGAGGACAAGTGTCTGTGCAAACACAGCATCCCACCTGGGTCCTTCCAGGCACTGCAGTCTCACCCAGACTGAACTGATCCTCAGGGATGAGCTCATGGAGCAACAAAAAGGACAGAGTTCCTCTCACCCCACCTGGGGACACTGCAGCCAAAAGCCTTACAGTGTGATGCTGGAGTTTCCTTCCCCCAAACACTCTCCCAGTTGCAACATCCATATCTTTTTGAACCCCTCTTCTGTGGTGGCACTGCTCCAAGGAAGGACATGGGCCTTGGGATCTCTGCATCAAACATGAGTCATGGGGATAAGCCTGGGCTCCATGCATCCTTTCATGCAGGGAATGTAGGTGGACAACCTCAGCAAAACAAGGAGTTCTGGGATACCAGTGAAGCTGCCCCATTGGTCTGAGGCAGAAATTTTTCCTTTCCCACTCGCTTGACCAACACAATGTACCCACTGCATCCTGAATCTTGATGACTGGCAGCAAGAGATCTGTTACAATGAGGTTTCCACTCTTTAGCAGAAAGTCTGGCATCTGCTATGGTATGCTGTTTAGAAAAGGCATGGAGTAGGAGGGAAGGAAGAAGCTGTTCTGAGCAAAGTATGTTTTCTGAGAAAGCTTCAGAAGCAATGGAAATTAGGTTTGAATGAATTCTAGCTTTATTCCACATTAATCTCCTGACTGTTATTCTGGAGTCATTATCTTTAACCACCAGTGACTGCAAATGCCTCTGAGCAGAGGCAGTGAAGTACCTGCACATTGGAGGAGTGGCAATAGATAGTGGGCAATAAGAGTTGGGTGAGGGAGGTAACAGTCCTCAGCAGATGGGATTTGTTAAATCTTTGTTCTTAAGCAGACTCCTGCTGTTACTGGTATAGGAAAAAAAAATGTGATTTTTCTGCATGTAACTGAGGCAAGCAGAATGCCTGAAATATCTGATGTATGTCTACTCTGGTTTACAGGGACCCATGAATCCCATGTGGTGTATGCTTGGGGATGAAATAGAGCTAGACCCTGAGGGACAATGACCTATAGGTCTTAAATGTGTCCACTTAATTTTTGAGAAGAGGCAGAAGCAGCCATGAGGTCAGCACCTTTGCCTTGTAAAGCCTGAGGCTTTTGAAGAGTTATTCACGGCAACCATTTATCTTGTACCTATGTGGAGTTAAATAGCACGGATTTTTGCTTGGAGGAAATAACAGCAAAACTTTGCTCCTGTCAAGAAAGAAGACATAGTATCTTAATTAGCTAAAGCACAGAGTTAGTTAGCTCTTCTGCTAATGATGTCTCAGGTCTCACTGATCATCAACAGTAAAACAGGCAAAGGCTTAACATATATAGGACTTATTATTTCTCTACAAAGGGAAGAATTTATGCACATTTAACTTTGAATATTCTTCTTACTGAATTACAAACAATGAATAAGACTAAAATTTAAGAAAAAGCCTTTTAGTCTGTAACTTCAAGCACCTCAACATAGAAAAGTTAATATGCAATGATGTGATCTCTGGTTTTTGTATCCAGTATGCTTATTATTGCACTACCAGGCAATGAAGTAGCCTGTGCTACAACCAGTTAAGCTCACATTTACTTGAAGACAGGTGGAGATTTAGTCAATACCAAGCAGCACATTGTCCAGAGAACATGATCTGCTTATCTGTCTCATCTCAGGAGCTACAGAAGAGACGTCTACTCTAAGAATGTGCTCTGAAACAGTGTAAGCATACCTATTTATCTAAGAATAAATTGAGCATCTTTTGTAACAGGAGTGCTACAGAGAAGGGAGGAAAGATTTGTAACAAGAGAACATCAATAATTTGCAAATACTGAAAAACTCAGCGTGGCATGGGAACATGATTCCTCCCCCACCCAGCTTAATCACCATCAGCAGTGATTAAAACTTGCCTATATCATGTAGAATCTTTTAGCTGAGATTTAATTAAACAATTCTCTCAATGAAAAGCAAAACAAGTTAAAAACTGGTTTGGGCTTTCCAAGCTGTACAGCATTTTTGTAGCTCATGTGACTAAAATTTAAGAGTATTTTTATCCTGAAATCAGCATAAAAGATTCGTAACAGATAACTGTATAAGATCAGCTGAAAAATAAAGAAATACCTTACATAAATGGCTACTTTCCTGATTTTACTGACAGTAAAAGTATCGTGAGAAAGAACTGGGAAGACTCAATTTTAATTTATTTTGATGGAGTGTGAATTTTTTTTTCCTTACTTCTTTCTTTGCTTCTAAGTATATCAATTCATCTCTAACTTTCAAATTTCTATGGTTAAAACAGACCACTGTACATCAGTCTTTCTAAGTAATGCAGACCAAAGAGCATCACACAGCAATTTCTGCAGCTAGCAGGGGTCTTAACTTTGAATTATAGCATGTTTCAAAAAGACATCCTGGCTTACTTTTCTCTTTGTTACAAATTCTGTTGGATTTTGATAGTTAAGATGTGCATAGTATTGTGACAGTATTAATTAACTCTACACCTGGAAGCAACCTCAAGAAGGAGCTAAATGGGCACACAAAAATCCTGGTGATGCTCTCATCTTATCCAGGGTCAAAGCCAAAGGGTATTGGTGCAACAAGAGAAGAATCTTCTGTTTTGCTGTGGCCTGGCCTCTCATTAGACACATTGATTAAAAAAAAAAAAAAGCAGATGTGTTTGTGACACTTCAAGAATTTTCAATATTAAGAAAAAGATGGAAAATGTCCAAAAGATCTACCTCTAGTGGAAAAGACTGACCTTAGTTGCAATCCCTCCCTTATCAAAGATATTGCATTGCGTTTGGAGGAATCATTATAACTTAGCAATACCAAAAAGTTATTGGTGGTGACTATAGAGAACTCACTGATTGCTAAAGCTGGTTACAGTCTATACCATCTCTAGATTTTACTTTGTGTTCAGTGGCAATTCATTCCTGTGCTATTTTGGGTCCACTAACAATATTAGTGAAGTGATATTTTCTGTCTGCTACCTCCTAGTTTGTCAGTGTTGTGGGTTTTTTTATTCTTGGTGTTTGTGTTGAGTTTGCATTGCTTAAATGACCTCCCTTTGTTCTTTTTTCTCTCCCTTAAAAAGAAATACTTTCCCATTTTCCAATTGGACAAGGCTTGGAAACCCAATGCCTCAGGTGTTTTCAGTCCCTTTTGAGTTTAACCTTGTTTGTCAGGATTCTTGCCAAGCACCACAGGATGCAAAAGAATCACAGACACATCATCTGGGAATAGATTTTGTGTTCAAGCCCAGACTGAATTGACTTACTGGTTATATAGGGTACTAAGGAATACACATTCACTACATCTGTCTTCAAGCCAGGGGTTCAGTTCAGTTCAGGAGAAGCAAAACTTAAGATCTACGTTTTAACAGAATTGTCAGGTATGTTCTGTTTGCCTACTTTTTTATTCTTTTTCATATGCCCAGTATTCAAGTGGATGTTTTCTGATGCCTAATGTTTTCTAACAAGTTGAATGGCGGTGTCATGTTCAAGTTAATAAAAGCTGTCTGATCACAGCACATTTTGTCGTCGAGTCTTCTTTTGTTCTGAGCATTTTCTAACTTCAAGATGAGGTTAAAGATGATAAACCTAACCTTTGTAACCTAAAGATGATCTGAGTTTGGATGCAAATCTTGCCAAAACTCAGATGTATCATTTAGATATAATCCATAATAGCATTGGTCAAAACCCATGCAATTTCACAGGGATCCTTGGGAGCAATTAGTCACAGGGAAGGCAAATGCCCTTTTTGGTGCCATTACTACCATTTGAGCACATGGTGTTAATCTTAGCTAAGACACCATGTGCTGGGCAGACATCTTAACATAGACCCACATCTTGTTTTTTGCAAGGTGCTAATATACCCATGCAATAATTTGCATTTTTCCTAAACTCATGTGCTCGTGTCCCTGCACTGCCATTTACTGTAGCATTTGAGCTTTTCAGCTGTATTAATTTTCTTATAATGAACACTACTGGGAGACTTAGAACATTGAGGGAGTTATTTGGTGTATCTGGAGCCAAGGACAACTAGGAAAGCCACGAATATTGTCTGTGGTGCTTGCAGAGCTGAGGATAGGAAATCCTGGGATATTAAGTGTTCCACATACAAGAACTAAGGTTTAGGAAGCTACAGGTCTGCAGATTGGGAAAGCATCAGGAAATGTTTTTTGGAGGCTTACAAATACATGAGATAGGGCTTTACAACAAAATCATTTCAGGCCAGCACTGACATACTTACTAGATCACAAAGGACTGAGGCTAGTGTAGCTGCTTCTGCAGGAATGTAACTGCACTTTCAGGGATAGATATCCCATCCCTGGAAGTCTTCAAAGTCAGTTTGGATGGGTCTCTGAACAACTTGGTCTAGTGAAAGGTGTCCCATTCCATGTCCATGAGGCTGGAACTAGATGATCTTTAAGGTCCCTTCCAACCCAAGCCATTCTATGATTCCTCTAGGTGCAGTTTGAAAAGTTGAGGAAATACCCCTTTCATCCTTCTTTCCTTCTCTGAAGCATTCATTTGAAGACCAAGTGCAATCCAGCAATATAGAAATCCAGTACAAAAGCCATCTTGAATTCCTCACAGCATTATCCGAATTGAAAGCACTCATTAGTTGTCAGACGTTGCACGTTGACCCACATTGGTACTTTCTACATTAGACATCTACAAAATACTGACCTTGTATAATCTAAATCTTCAAGTATTTGATCATGAACATAACTAGGGCTCTACTTTTGTGAAACAACCATATCTGAACAAAACCAGTTTTCTGACAGTCCAATTCATCTCACACTGGATTCAGCCCATCTGAAAGCACCCTGAGGTGTCCAGGCTCTGACGAGCACTTGGTCTGAAGAAGAAGCTTGTGCTCAGAGAGCTCCCTCAGCAGGAATGTGTGATGGAACATCTATTTTAGATTTTGCACAATGATAGTCATAAGGGACATCTCTGAATCAGCACCTACTTTGATGAAATGCTGGGAGAATCTCTTTGCCTTGCAAAGGACGGAGGTTTCCCAATAGCCTTGCATGTCCTCACAGTCCAATGAGTGTTGCATCCAGTCTGGTGCAGTGGGTGGTTTCTGATGTGCACAGCCTACTAACACAACAAAAGTATCTGCTCACTTAGAATCAATTTCTCTTGGGATATCTAAAAGCTCAGTTGCTGAGGAAAGCCTAGTTCAGTGGCTAACTGCTTTGTTTTTCAGGACTGCAATGAGCATGAGATTGTTTTACTCACAACGTGCCTTCCATCCCTCTCTTCACCTTCGACCACAACATTCCTGTTCCAAACTGCTGAGTTATTTTTGCTGAAAATTTCAGCAAAAATAAGCAATTTTGCCAGGCACTGAAAAAAGAATACAACCAGAAAAAAGAAAAACTGTAGTCCACTGAAGACTGTGGGGAATTCTTACATAATTTGATCTAAAGCAGCCCGCTGTGACTCCTGTTCCAATTACTGTTCCTTTTTGACAAATCAAGGATGTAGAATTAAATCAACTGATGTAGAATTAAACCACTTGGGAAGAAGAATAAATCACAGTCATCAGACTGCAGAGTGCTTCATTAAGTAAGTAAATCTATCAGCTTTACATGGAAAAAAAAGGAAAAAATAATCTTTCAACAAAAGCAGTTCTGAGGGGAGAAGGCAGCATCAGTGTATCAAATTCAGTGACTGACAGGATGTAGGTAGCAACAGGCTTTGGTTATGAGGCCTTCCTCCTCAGTGGGGTGCATGCTCCTTGTAACTGTGTCACATTTGGCCTCCCAAAGAACATATGGCTCTAGTCAGGGCTATATGATAATGCAAAACAACACAGGACTGAGGTCGGAGAGCAGGAAGGGATGTCAAACCAAAGAGTCAGCAGGTGGTTTGAGGATGTGATGGAAAAGTGGGAAGAGGGTAAAGGATCCCATAAAATGAACAAGATGATGGGGCCTAAAAAAAAAAAAAAAAAAGGCAAACCAAAAGCCCAGCCCTTTCGTAGCTTTGGTCAGGAAAAGCTCCTTGATCTTGGCCAGGAGGAGTTCTTTGGTCATGTAACTACAAGTAGGTGGTGAGACTGGAGTGAGAGAAAAGTGAAAAGAATGGGGCACATCTTGCTTAAGAACTATGATAGCGAAGGCAGAAGGTGGTTTTTAGGGTCGTACCAAACTGTGTGAGATGTGAAGGGGCAGGGGAAGCGTCAGGTGGGACAAGAGGACCAGACATGTTGCTGGTATGAGTGGTACGGATTTAGCAGCCCAAGCTGGTGAGGGTTGCCAGGGATGGGGAAGAGAGGAATGCTTTTCTCACCAGGAGTGTTTCCTTGCACCATTTCAGATATCACTGAGCCAAATGTTGTTGCAGGATGGGAAAAAAGGAGTTAATGGTTTGATGCTTCCATTCCCACTCTAGATGTGGGCATAAAGAGTATGTTTTCTTGATTATTTATTGATCTTGATGCTCACAGAGAGTTATATTCTGGTAGCTGTGAAATTTTCATGTTCAGGTACAATGAGACCTTGTAAGCTTCTATGGTACTGAGGTCTCCTAGGGCTAGTTCTGAGGCTAAACAGGCAGACCTGCTTTAATAATGATTAGATTGCAGTGATGTCCCCTTTTTATTCCACTCATTAAACTAAATCCATCTATCTACATCTCGTAGCTGAAACAGTCATCAGAAGATGACTAAGCTTTCAGCAAACACTAATCTGAAGTAGCAGTGTACCATTAATTTAGAAATTCATCCTAGTCCCCTACCAATTCCAGTTGTTTTTGCAGATCTATGAATATTTCTCTTTCTTTCCATCTCTGGTTTTAAACATAAACAGATGGGGTATTTAGAAAAAATATAAAGGAAATGCTATGTAGTTTCTAGCTATTGGTAAATACCCAGATAAAGTGTCCCAATAGATTAAAGAAGTAAGCTCTTAAGAAGCTTATCTAGCCTCATCTCCTGCTATTTGACCTTTATTTTTTTTCTGAATTAGCACTGATTTGATTTTTTCCTGAGATCATTTTCTTCATGAGTGATCTGTCTTTGCAATGTGTAGCTCTGCCCAGTATGTGCTTTGGTGTGTGCTGCAAATAAATGGGTTGCAGCTCTGAGGACAGCTCTGAGGACTACCACTTCAAATACTGGAAGAGGGGACAAAACAGGGGGGAAAATGATAATTTGAGATTCTGAAAGCTGATGAGGCAACAGGAAACACATAGTTTTGTACTAGCATATGTCTGATAGCAAAATACTTAATCACTTGGAGAAAAGAGTGAACACGGGGCTCTGAACTTTGCTCTGCTTTGCTCCTTGTTACACAGGAGGAAGTCAACGTAATCTTTGGTATACTACCAAACTTTCTGAAAAAATAACTCTGCAATTTTGAAACAGTGGGTCAAAACTTACTCGAACTCGTTCAAGGCCTGAAAGTTTTAAAAGGAGTTCCTTTGGGGCAGGAACTCAAATATCCTCAGACACCCAACAAGTATACATTATCACTGCTAATTTACAGACCAAGCCTGTAAGTAGGGCAAAACAGAACCATTGTAAAAAACAACTGTCATGGGGAAAAGTGCTGGTAGCCTAGGAGCTTCTCTAGTCTCACAGAGCTTCGCAGAAGGAAGAGGTTGTATGGGTTTATAAGAGGCAAGGAGATGCCCTTCAGCCATACAGCGTGAAATCAAGTTATCTTTGAACTTTCTGGTGCTGAAAGTTTCCCTGAAAGATGAGAAAACCTTTTGTATGATGGAAACAAATATTAGCTATATGCCTAAAAGAAGTAAAAGATGTGAAGGTTGCCTTGTGTGGAGTTGAGACAAAAGCATCAATGAGAACTTTTCAGAAAGTCAATAAAATGAACTTTGAGGTCCCTCTGTGCATGCCTGCTTAAAAGCTTTCACCTGTATCAACAGATGTACCCTTTTTCCCACGGGAAGTTTAAAGAGAAAATTCCCATTTTAGTGGGTGTGTGTCTTGCAACCCTTTTTGCACCACAAACCCGAGAAGGTCCTACCCCATTCGGACAACTTTGCTTTGCTTCCAACACTGTCAGCAAATTGTGCTTGAAGAAAAGTTTCTGATATTTCCAGCTATTCATCAGCAACTTTATGGATCTAGTCTTTTACTTGCATAATTTTCCTTGACTGACAAATTGCTGAAACTGGTGAAAATTGCAGCTGGACAGGTAAATAGCAAAAATTGCTGCTCTTGTTTAATTGATTATGATTATTTTGTCACTCTGTCATGGTGGTCACTACAGAAGCCCAAAAAATGAAGAACTGCAGTCTTTATCACAGAGTCCAAGACTGGCATGGACTCTATAATGGTAGAGCCTTTAAAAATTTGCATTTGAAACTAACTAAGTGGTATGGTGTCAGGGGAGAGAGCTGGTCTGTCAGCAACCTGGCACTTGCCGATGAAGCAATCCACATTGACCAGATCACGGTACACCCCTGAAAAGCGAATGACACGCAGACTGCAGAGGAATGTAAACAACTCTAAGGAAGTATTTACTGCAATGCCGGATGGAACAAATGTAAGGCAGCCAGGACCAAAGGTCACCAATGAAAATGGGTACAGTGTCACCAGTGAAAGTGTGTACAGTGTCTTCTGCTTGAAACTTTAACCAATTATGTTGTGGCACGATAGCATATGAAGAGTCGAAAAGAAACATTTGAGACCAATAAAGTTAGTTACGTTATGCCTTGACCACGACTTTTGTCTGTGTCTGTGTCGCTTTGGCCGTCTCAACAGTGACAGTATGGTCTTCAGCAAAGCTGTGTGGCACTAAGGCAGTCTCAAAGTCTATGAGAAAGTCATAAATTATCTAGAGTGTAGTTCAGAGCAGAAAGAAACACCTCCTAAGAACACATTACTCAGTATTGAATGGAAAACTAAACTTTTCTAAAACAGTCTAAGAAGGTTTATGAGAAAACAGTAAAGCAAAGTTTCCATAAATGAATCAAAACCACATTTGAAAAAAAGGGGGTGTCAGACAGTAATCCATCTGCTTGGAGACTGTCTAAATGTATAAGTGTGCATGTGCTTTGAAGAACCGGGTCATAAGTGATCTGGTTATTCAAAATCTCATTGTAAAAGAGACCCACCTACTTGGAACTCTGTTTCTCTGAGCCTTCATAAAGTGATTAAGATTATGCCATACAGTATTTTTGATGTCCATCAAAGAGGAAATATATATGGAATTGTGTAACTTAAAAATACAGATTTTACTACAGTTTTACCTTTTGGATTACAGTCATAAGCTAGTGAGTTGAACTCAGTTCTTATATAATGCACAAATGATTGATGCTCTTATCAGTTGCATGGCAGCAAACTCCACTGTGGTGAGGCTTATTGGGACACACTCTAGCTTAGGCCTCCAAGTGAGCCACAAAGTTGTCTCCCCAGGACGTAAAGATGCCCAGAAAAAGCCAAATGAGAGCAGCAATTGCAGCAGGGCTGAAGGATGTGTGTGCCAACAAGAGTTAATGGTCCAAAATTCCAATTTACACTCATTATGGCTTTGCTCACGTAAATGTTGCATGCTTATATTACCCCAGGAACAGTTTCACTGAGCTTCTGTGGAACTGCTTTACAAAGTTAATAACGTATGCAAGTTTTTGCAGACCCATCTAGAGAAGATCAGTCCAACAGAGAGGGCCAAAGTGCCATTAGTCGTGTTTTAAAGACTTAAGAGGGACATAAATGATGTATAACTTTTTACACAGGTTGTATACACACATATACATTTCAATAGCCTGGTTAGTGCTATTTAAAGTATTTATAGAATTGTTTTGCATTTAGCAGTGGGTTAAAAAAAAAAATAATCTGTGCTTCAACTGACATCTCAAAGGGATATGTAGAGACTTTATTACCATTTTAAAGACTTAAGAGGGACATAAATGATGTATAACTTTTTACACAGGTTGTATACACACATATACATTTCAATAGCCTGGTTAGTGCTATTTAAAGTATTTATAGAAGTGTTTTGCATTTAGCAGTGGGTTAAAAAAAAAAATAATCTGTGCTTCAACTGACATCTCAAAGGGATATGTAGAGACTTTATTACCATTTCCCCTGAGGCCCTTCCCATGATAGCTGCAATACTGAGACATAGAAGGTTAAAGAGTGAATGTTTTTAAAGGACTTTGAAGATGAAAAGCTTTCCTTCTTTCTTTCTTTCTTCTTTTTTTTTTTTTTTTTAATGCTAAACATGCTGATGATTATGAAGGTGGGATTTCTGTCAGCTTCTTTGTTTTGCATGCTGCACTGAAGTGGTTTGCTATGAATTCTGTTTGCTGCCAGATTTTCAGTAACTTGTTTTTCTGCTCCGCTGCTACCTTTTGCCATGCTGCTTTCTCTCCCACGGACCAGCACTGCCCAGGATGTCAGCTGATGCAGGAAGAGAGTGGGCTCAAGTGCTATGTTGCACTCCACCAGCAAATACCACTGTGGGCCAAGTGGAAGAAACTCCCTGTCTGTGACTCCATCAGAGTTACTCCTTGACTTCAACAAGCAACAGAAACATAACCTTGCAACCCAGGAAATGAATGAAGCATATTGAACAAGATCTGCGAGGCTAACTCTTCTCATCTACAAAGGCAACCCACAGTGACATTCTGCTTAGTATAATACATCCTACCCTTGCAAGATTGAAAAGATGTGACAGCAGCTTTGCCACTGGCAAGTTTGACAAAACCTTCTTTCCATGAAATCCTGTGCAAAATAACAATGTTTAAAGAGTCGAGTGCTAAACAGTTTGCACTAGTGCATCTTATTCATTTAAACACAAGATCTCAGCAGCAACAACAGGCTTTGAATCTAATTCTCAGAGCTTCCTGCTGTTTCAATAAAAAAAACTTCCCTTTCTCTTCATTGAACTCATTAGGTCGTTCTTTATCTACTGTATACACTTCCACAGGAACTGAACCATGGAACGAGGCAAACAGCAGTCTCCTTCATCACACAAGTTAGTATACGCTCATATTCAGAAAATTAGCTAATGTTATTCTACCGGCAATCTTGATGTGCCTAATTTATTAAGTTTTCATTAATTAGACCACTGTGGTATTGGAAAATTTTATACCTAATAGAAATAGGTTCATAAAACAGTTTATATTGCTAAAAATATGTTTGGAGTCATTTACACATTTGAATGTGTTTATAGCTGAAACATGAGGATACCTTGAGAAGATGCAAATAGCAACCTTTGGACTTCATTTTAGCCACTGCTAGTTATTTCATTGTATGTTGCTTTGTTTGCCTGCATTGCTTCTGCATATGGTGAAATGCACCTTCCCTATACAAAAACCCATCCAAGTACTATGACGGAAACCCACCACTGCAAACCAGCAGTGTTACTGAGAGTTTGTACTGAATCAGAGCAATGCACAGTGTGAGAATTTTCTAAAATGAAAAAAAAAATATATAAAATTTCATTTTACAAAATGAAAAAACAAGGCATTTCTCCAGCAAAGAGTCAAGAATCCTCTTTAGACAAATTTGTGTTAAAATATTTATTGTAGAGCAATATGATGTTGGAGAGAAGGCATTTATACTACATAAATAATTCTCCCTCTTTTTCTTGAAATTATATTATAAATTATCACTACATGTTCCTTGTGCACTAATTTCTCACCACCTATGGGTAAGCAGTCACTTTCTATATATTTATGTTTTCAATATAAAGAGTGTCCCTATTAGATATTTCAAGGCAAAAACATTATAGTCAATGTAACAGAGGACAAGCCATAAATTCATAAACTGAAATAAAGCTCCTCTGGTTCAGTGGATGTAAATCAGCAGGGCTCTAATCAGACCCCATTGTGTTATACTCATTGGAGAGCTGAAACAGACCCAGCAACAGGGACTAACTCTTCTGCTTGGTGAACACTGCCAAAAGTGTTTCAAGAATGGCTGGAGCCAGGGTTTCCCTCTAATTTCCATCAGTATTATTAAAATTATCGCTGGGTGTCATCAGACCAAAGGTCCCAATAGCAAAATATCTTTCTTCTCCTAGTGGCTAAAAGGAGGTGCTCTATGGAAGTGTGTAAGAAAGAAGGCATCCATAATCTTGAGGTAATTCAGTTTGTATTTATTAATTTCCTGATAGCCTCTGGGTAATTTTTTGGTATTTCTTGGTGTGAGAAAGCATAAGTTTGAGTCGTGGTCATTAAATGAGTTTGAAATAGATATTAATAGAATGGTAGCCTTTCGCCTAAGACAGTTTTCTGAGCAAACATTTTGAATGATAACCTCAATACTCAGTAACCCAGCACTGCAGATGAAATATCATCTCTGAGACCATTAAAAATTCTTTGAGGCAATACCTTCTTTATGTAAACAGCTGATAGGTTTGCAAAATAGGAAATTGCATCCTGTAAGAGAATATATACATGGCTGTGCCCTGTTCTACCTGCTGAGCAAACCTTTTTGAATGGAAAGGTGAGACCAGAAGACTACATATCCAGCATCTCTTTGCAGAAGGCATTACAAGAATACTTTTTCCCACACAAAATCTAAGAAGTCAATTTAAAAGGACCTAACTGAGATGAGTACCTACAAAACTTTGCTAAGAAACATGCTGTGCACAAAACAGCCTGCAGCCTGTATGTAGTTCAGCTACAGGGTTAATGCTTGTGTAATTGCACTGACTCTTTGTTAAAGAAATTGTATAAAAGGCTGCCATCACCTCAGCTAAAGTCTTAAACATGGGGTCAAAAACTGACTTCTGTGGGGGACTTCCCTACAACTGCCTTCTGCTACAGCCCACACTTTACCTTTCCACTTCCAGGCAGAACCTACAGTCACTTTTTTTCCTGTGGCACTGCCCCAAAAGCCGCTTGCTAAATCCTCCTCCACCAAAGAATACAAGTCCAAAAGACCATTCAAGGAGCAAATCTACCTAATCCTCTCCAAAACATCTCCAGAGGGCTCAAACCTTTGTCACAAAACAAACAACATCTATAAAGAAAGGGATTCAGTTGATAACTTAGGAAATAAAATGCTGTATGTGTGCACATGTCTTTGGTCACTCAGCCATGACCAAATTCTGGTGCAGATTTTTTTTTTAAGAAAGTGTCAGTTTTTCCAAGCCAGTCAATCACTCTCTGACATGTCTCTTCTTAGCTCAGCCCTCCACCAAGTTTTCTTCCTGTCCTTAAAAAAAATGCGTAATTCTTCTATCCTGACAGCTCTTGTGCAGTCACACCAACATCTATTTGCTCTCTCCTCTTAGACCAAGTGGTGTTTCTTTATTTTGTTCTTTTTAAAGTAAAAAAAAAAACACCACCAAAAAACCTGTTATTTTTATTACCTGTGTGTAACACGTTTTCCTTCCTCCCAGGGTCCTTGTAATGCTAAATATGAGTCACAAACTGTGAAGCAGCCAGGGTCACCATGAAGGCCTCCAAGATTCCTTTGGATAGTCTGAATGTGCCAGCTATACCCTCTTGTCTCTTTCCTCTGGCTTCTTCCTGTAAGCCATCCTGGTGAAAATTCTCCAAGCTGATCCAGCTACCGGCATTTCAATGGGCTCATCACTGGCTAAATAATGATTTTAAGCTTTCTAGTGAGCATTGTCTCTCTGGGAGAAGTGACCTATTGATCTGCACCAGTTTCTATTGAAAGGAAGCACTAGAAAGCCAATGCAATTAGCACTCTGATAAGGATGAATTACTAAGATGAATTTGGGATCACTGTTACCTCTAATAACTATTGCCTAATCACACCTGGTTTAATTACATATAGATCACTGATTCTCCCAGGAATTGCCTAGTGCCTCCCTGCCTGCCTCTATGTGGCTTCGAGTTCCCATTGGAGGCAGCCTGATCATCAAGTAACTATGGTGTACCTTGCTGCTGCCAATCCTGTGATGGGGGAAGGCCCTGTTAGTATACAAAGACTTCCTCAGCAGGGTTATCGTCATGGTTTTGCTTTGATATGAAACTGGGGAGAAAGCAGCCTGACTTTCAGGAGAGGGGCACTGTGTGCTCTTGTAATGTTACATATTACTTACAGAGATGTGTCTCCAGGCATGCCCATTGCCCTCTGCTCCCAAAGTTCTTAGTTTTTGGCACACAGACATTTTGTTACTTTTACCCAGCCATACTGGGGAAAACTAATGTCTGATGGAAGCTAGGTTTGTTGGCTTAGCACCCAAACCCTGAGAATAATTCCAAGTCTCACTTGTTTACCAGTCTATTCCAGCATCATTATTCACTTCAGCAAAACATAAAAGTGGCCAGATTTTTAAGGCAGATCTCCACAGGATTCTAAACCAATAAAACAAGTACTAAAAATAATCTTGCATTAGCAAGCTCCAGGGGTCAATATATTAATTTTTAAAAATATATGGAGGCATTGTTTACATTAGGTAAGACCATTGCTTTTGTAAAACTGCCATTCACTGAAAATAGCCTTTTTTGTTTCTGCTTTGGGATAAATCCGTGCTGGAGCATTCTCATAAGAAACAAAAGGCTGGATGAAGAATTCTCCCTGCCAGCAGTGTAATGATCACAAACCAAACATGAACCTAAACCTATTTGCCCTGACACAGCCTATTTGCATTATTTTAAGATTCTTCACAGCATCATCTACACAATATCGCTTTTCTTGCAAGACATGAAGAAACCCTATAGGTGAGAATTGAGGAAATAGAATGCTTTACAGTAATATGCACAAGAGCTTCTGAGGACAGGAGGATGTCACACTTGTTATGATGCTGTCACTTGTACACTTGTCACCAAGGGGTACAGTCGTGTCCTTCGCACGTACATTGCCATGTCAGAAGTCAGCTCTATGGTGCATGCAGTTGCCTTGCAAGTCTTGTGAAACTAAACTGCCAAAGAGAAGGATTAATTATCCATTGGATCAGTGCAGCGACCCTTCCAGCAGCAGCCCATACGTAGGCTGGATTCAATGTACCATGAACCTGTACTCCAAATGGACTGGAAAATAAATCGCCTACACAAACTCATTTTTTCAGCTCTGTTTGCCGGGAGACCTATTTTAAAGCTATGTGTGCTGTGGACAGAGTTTCTTCCTTCCAAGAGAGGGCACTATTAGCTTTCCTTCTGCTGTTCTTAGGAGCAGGGGTAATAGGAGTAGTCCCACACAGGCTTTGCAAGCTTGGTTTCCTTTTGGAAATCTCAAATAGCTGCAGATGCATTCTACAAGTGCCCCATAGGATGTCTGGCTGCAGGGGCGAGCACTGTGCCTGAAGGATCCCACCACTGCTGTGCCAGAGCTGCATCCCTGTGACATTTATGCCTAGCCCAGCTTGGTTTGACCTAGAATGGCTTGGTCTCCATGGGCAGTGGTAGAGGTCACATGTTGCTTTATTTCTTACCCATGGCCATTAAATTCACACACACAACTTCAGCTTTTGATGATTTAACAGTCTCCAAGAGCTAGATGGAAATCTATACAACCAACCTTACTAGCTGTACTTTGGCTTGCTAAATCAGTGCCAGTACAAATTTGGCTAAATAAAAGCTGTCTGTGAGATAAGGATATCCATCTCTTATACCATCATTGCTCTTATCTGAGTGACAGTGTCTAGTCCAATGCTTAAATCTGCATCCTCCCAAAAAACAAAAGGAAAAAAAAAGTGTAAACCACTCCATACAATACAGGATAAAGATGACAAACACTTACTGTACTATTTCTGAGTTAGTTCAGTTTTACAGGGCTGTAACTCACTGAAGGCAGCAGTCTCTGGGGTTAACACATGCATTAAATAACATTCCTTCTGCTCACTTTAGAAAGAAAACACATTTTCAAGTAAAAGGCTTTCTGCAACAAGTGCTCTGGTGTTGAACTTCACACAGATGGTGCTTATTAGAGAGATTTCAATGCCCAACAAACAATTTAAAGCACCACCTGATCTGCAATTTCAACTCCTCTCTCAACTAAATAGCAGCAAGAATTCACATTGTGGGATTGGAGGCTTACTCCCCTGTATATACTTACAGGTGGGTTCCAAGCAAGCCACCTCATCCTGTGGACAGAAATGTGGGGAGCAAGGTCAGCCACGCTACTGAGCAACCTGAGCAGGACATGTCCCTTTGTGCCTTCTGTGATACCTTCTTGGGGTGCCATGGGTCTAACCCAGGTGGGCACTGGCATAAGAACTAAGCCTGTCCCAGCAAACATAATGCCACCTTAAGGAGGCCGAGTCACCTTCTCTGCTGTTCCCAGCACCTGCCTTTGGTAACTGCAAGGTCCCTCTTTCTTGCCAGACTCGTGCCTGGTACAAATACTTCTTATCAAGTGCTGCTGCAGAAGCGTTGCCCTGGTTGGCAGCCTTAGGACAGGAACAAACAAGGTCATTTGTGACCAGTTACTGCTGAAATGTGACTGCCCTGGAGAGTGACTGTGAAGCCCTTCCACGTTCAGTGCCGAAGGAGGTGTGTAGATCTGTCCCAGGTGCCATGATAGGTGGTCTGGCTATGGCTGTGTGTCTCCTCAGAGCATGTTGGCTCTTATTTCTGATGTGATCTAATGTAATTATTGGGCATTCAGATTAGTTCCTCAGAAGCTGGTTTTGTTGTTTTCCTGGGTCAAGGTCAGGAGTGCCAAAAGGTAAGGCTTGCTTAGTGCTGCTGCTGATAAAGTAGAAGCATGTTGGAGAGTTGTATTCCTATCATTAAATAGTAATTTTCTTTATCTTATCTTAATCTGCCATATCCTGTGCAGGCAGTTATGAGGGTTAAACTGCAGCTGTCTTTCTTTGGCTGTCTTCTCCTCTTGCACCCTCTGTCACTTTTATGTTCATTTGAAGTTGGCAGCAGTGAACTCAGTGGCATTTCTGCATGTTCATCCTTCCCAAATACCCATGCTTTTCTATACTTACACCATTCTTAGTTGTAAATTCTTCTCTTTTGGTGCTTTGACAATGGGATTTAGCACATCACTATCCCCACCTCTCTGGAGTAAGGATGGAGGCACTGCTCTGCCTCTGACAGAGGCAGAGAATAGCAGTTTCCGGTGTGATAAAGACTTTTGGATCTAGGAGTTATTTTCTGATCTTCACAGAGGAGGTGCATAGATGTACAACATACATTTCAGTTTCCTTCTCGATATTAATACTAATTATTCTTCTTCATAGCAATACTAACTTATCTAGAATCTTCTCAAGCCAGCTGATCGCTAAAGGGGGGAGGGAGAATTATATGCCAAAAGAGCAAAGATTTATTTAATTACTTTTATTAAAATAAAAATATCATGCATTAATACGCATTAGACATTTCTGAGAACCAGTAATATGAAGATTAAGACTACATAATTTCTGCATAAAGTAGGTTGAGCTGGTAAAACATGCAGCCTACGTACTGGAAGGGACTGTATGGAAAAATGAGAATGACAAAGGTGCTGTAGTGGCTTTCTTTTTTTTTCTGTCTACAAAGTTCACCTATTAAGACAAAAATTATTTCATTTACTAATTGTGATACTGGGGACCTATCCGGGCTGAATGCATACTGACAGTTCCATCTCCTCTCTTCTTTACTGTCTTGCCAATGCACTGTATTTTGCTCTGTTATGTTGAGGACCCTGCAATTCCTTTAATCTTTGTCTGCTGCATGTTCAACCAGTTGGATAATTAAACACCAATACTAAGGGGACACCAGGGCTTCTTTTGACTGCCACTGCTAACAAAGTTTATCTTTCTGCCTAGTGTAGTACAACAATGTAAGTCACCAGTAACTCTGGTTGAGACTTTATTTTGCCTTAGCTATGCAATTAAGAAATGGCCAGCACTGTGGCTTCACATACCACATGTCACATGGATTTCGAGGGATTGCTTTCACTCTGCTTCTGCTCTTGTCATGAAAGTGAAGTGAGAACCTGCCATGTAATTTACAAGATCAGCATTTTTAGGGCCCTGATAAGCAGCACCTGGGCTTTCATATTGCACTTCCAATGGTCACGAGTGTTACCTGTATTATTGCTCACATTATGAAACTCCAGCACTGTGCATACAGACAACCAAAGAGTCTTGGAGAGAGGAAAGAGTGCTGTTACTAGCTTCACTAAGCTCTGGATAAATCCCCAAGGTGACAAATTTTACCAGAAAAAAAAAAATCGAAGTCCAATAAAGAACCCATAATGTGAGTTCTTCTTTGGCTACAAGCTACAAGCTAGCCACTGCTTTCTTGTTCCCCCCAAATACAACAGTATATTACAATAACAGTTTTCCAAAAATTAAAAACAATTAAAAAGAATAATATACACCTCATTTTTTATCGTCATATACAAACAATCTTTGATCAACAGTATAAACCATTAAACCATATAAAAGTCAAAAGAGTTTCTTATTGTACAAATAGTGCTTTCATAGTTGAGTAACTTTACAATGCTGCAAGGGTACCGTCAGTATCTATGAATATATTGCTTGACAGTTTATAAAAACCAAGACATCATACCTTATATTCGGTTGATTGCATCAATACAAAGCAGCCTAAAACGGGCAATGGATCCATAGGATCTCTGATTATTGTGAGGGATTTTCAAAAATCACTCAACATTAGTCTTGTTTTATACTCTCAGTGTAATGAATTTAAACATCCCATTAATTTCAAGGGGAACAATATAAGGAATGTAGGATTAAAAAAGCAACCTAGGTATGTGAGCCAAGCCTCCTATCATTATAGCCAACTACTTTGATTATTCCCTTTCATAAAATATGAGGATAACATTGATGGTGCTAGCAAATGCACACTCTCTAGCTAGCTTGCAAGAGGTAAGGAGAAGAGTCTGGATAAACTCCAGTGTGACTGGAAATGATGTACCATATTGGCTATGTAGGAACAACACCTTCTACCAGTCCTATTGCTAGCGGCACTTTTGATTTCATGTTTTCACTTTATTAATCAGAAAAATCCATTACTTCAAAGTGAGAGCTACAGTGAGACCACAGGACCTGTGCTGTTGTACATCCAGACAGCTCCATCTGCATCATGTAAGACCATGACAGCAAAGTTGGTGAAGCACCAAACTTGAATCTTGGCTGAATGCATTTTGCTTGCTGCCAACTGCCTGTTGCCAGCACTGCAACAAGTGGTGCATCTTTTGTCAGGTAGGTCTGCAGTTATCAACTTTTTCCCCTGGGAAAGCCAGTTTTGGACGCTGTTGAGGGTTAGCTTGACCACTAACTGTGGTACAGCCTACTATAACCGCACTTTTATCTCCCTGCATAAAAAGAAGGGGTTGAAGCAACCCACACTTCTCAATCCACATGGCCATGGTAATACAAGTGATCTGCCTGAACACTTGATGTCAAACGCAGGCAGGATGTATGGCAGAAATCAAAGCATATCATGGGAATGCCATGATTTCAACTCCCCTGCATAATTAAAGTAATACATAACAAAAAGTGTTATCATTTTAAAATCTCACTGCCTGCCTACACACTTCCTCACCGAAAAACCCATCATTCTCATCTTCATATTATTGTATTTTTTCCTGACATTAAGCCAAAACATCATGTATTTGCTTCTTTTTTTCCTTGACTATGTCCCTGTTTAGATATTGCATTAAGTGCAATATGGAGTACAGGTTGTAGGTTTGGCCCTGAAGTGATACCTTGTCCTGATATTCAGTTAGTTTTCTATGGACAGGTCTCACCCTCCTGCCAAGCTCTCTTGGCTCAGTGGAGGTCTGACCCAGCCCCAATGAAGAGTGGAAATCTGTAGCTCTTCTCTGTAATGAGAGGCAGTGGAAGTAGTGATCAATACCCTATTCCTTTAAAGCAAGAAAACAAGACATAACATCTTTGGTCCTAATGCAGCCCATTTGACAAGCTACTTGAAGGTGTCATGGTTTTCTTTTGTATAAATTTTTTTTCCTGTTATTTTCCTCATTATTTTAAAAAGGCTCCTTGAAAGTTTTACGTCAGAACAAAGAGGGAGCATTTACAAAAAGAAGGCTAGAAAAAGGGATCCCAATATAAAATTTGAACCACTGGTGATAAAACATTACAAAGCATTCTTGCTAAGTGTTCTACCCAGAGTTTGACATTTCATGAGTATACAGTTTCCATCAAGAAGAAGGACACAGGTACATTTTCATATTTGGTCCTGATTCAGATGTTTTCTCCCAGACAAATGCTGGGGGAACAAAAGCCAGCGTACCGTAACTGCTCAGCTGAGAGGCAGTGGTCATACTAACAGATGTTGAACTCCAAATGTGAAAAATGAGCTCTTGTCTGGAAATGCAAAGTTTCTCCTTGACACATTGGAGCATCCACAGACAGACCAAGGACACCTCAGGCACCTTGTGATGGGACCTTTTCATGCTGTTTGAGGTCCTGTGACATTGTTGTAAACCTAACTACATCTCCCTGGGAAGAGAAGAAATACACCCATAGTATGAATGCCACGTACATTGCTTTTTGCACAAGCAATCTCTGCAAGGGGGCTTCACATCTAGCTGGTAGCAGGGATAGGATCTACCTATACCTGCAGGAACAGTCAGTGGTCTCAGTGGCCCTGGGCAAATTCAGCAGCTATCTTAGATATGGATGGGCCAGATGAAGCCCTTCCCTTGCATTACTCTCCCTACACAAGACCCTTCTTTTCAAATAAACCATGAGACCACATTTTCTAATGCCAAGGCTTCACGTGGCCATCTGATGGTGAGATTGGTGGGATGGGGCATCATTCCAACGCATTCCAGAAACCACCATCTAGGTCCAACTCTCTGTCTAGAAAACTCACTGCAATGTTGCCTGTTAGCTGGAAACACAAGCAGGCTCTTGGCCTCTCAATGAATTTACTTCACAAAATCAATTGCAACATGAAGAAAATTTCCCAGGCCAACTCCCTTTGCAGTAGGAACAATCCAAGGCCCCAAATGAAGTCAAGTGCACTGTACACAATCACTGGAAAACATCAAAGATGAAGACTGTTGATTTAACTTACATTTTCATATACTAAGCAGTTATTAAAAGTCCTAAATTATTATTGCAAAAGGAGTTCTGTATTAACTGCTGCTTTATGATAGACACTAAGGACTGACTTGTATTTTATTTTGCCTTCCATTAAAAATTCCGTAAAAAGGGAAATTTTAATTTTCTCAATTAGTAAGACTTAGCTTTTAAAAGTGGTTGTGACATGTTCCATTTCCCTATTTAGCTGTGTTTTTAAAATCAGCCTTTTCTACCCACACCTGCAGCTGAATTTTCAAGGTTTTTTTGGATGTTGATTTATGCTGCTACACCACGTTTGCCTGTATAAGCACCTATGATCCGCAGGGGCCTCCTTGCTGTTAAATGTGCAATGAGCTGCAGTGGGAAAACCAGGACATTTCAGCTGCTTATTGGTTCTTTTTTTTTTTTCTTTTTTAATTCTGCTGGAAATCATTTGGTTTATTGCTATTGTCTGTTACCCTACGAGCATCACACTGCACAGCACCTGTGCCTCCAGTGACAGCCATGCAGCTGCACAGTCCCATCCACTCCCAGTGCCACTGTATCTGCCCCTGCAGGCACAATCCAGTTTTTATTTTTTGCTGGCTTTTGAATAATTACTGACCTGCCAATTTACAAATCATGGCTTACAGGATGCCTATTCACCAGAAATACTTCACAATATAGCTGATCCACCAATCTGGAATTTACGTTCGTACTGAGAGTTTGTGGTTCTACATTTTCTTTCCTACTTTTTTCAACAAAAACATCACATTCAAAATGTGATGCTCTTTTAAACTTACATTGCATAATTTTTAGATTAATCTCCTTGTTTCTAGCAAGGAATTGCTACTGAATCCCTCCTAAATTGTTTTAATGGGCAAGTGTATTAACCTCTATTAAATAATTTTCATGCTACATAATGCTGGTGGATACATATTGATACTGCTCAGTGGCTTTCTTGTTTTAGCTAAGAAATTAAAACAAAACATCAATAAATTCCTTTGTGCAATAGTGTTCAGCAGATTCTGTGGGAGAACATGCATTGTGTGATTTTCTAATGTTCTGCCTGGAGACATAGCAGCTTTAGCAAATTGAAAAATTATCTGTGAATTCTGTTAAGATCTTTTTTTAGTTTTATGTACATTTCTCCCAAGGCGGTGGGTGGAGAACAGCAGCAATGCCTGTGCATACATGTTGCACGCTTGTGAGAGCAACACAGCAAATCTGCTCTCAGGAATGCAAGGAGAAATCTGCTGCTAATTGGACATGGGAACTGAAGTTTGGTTAGTGTTTTAAATACAAGCCACTAATAATCAAAGTCAAACATTGCATCCTCCAGACTGCTATGCCTGGGGCTTGGTCATGGTGAGACACACCTACCAAAGAGGACCATCTTTGGATTCTGTCCAATATCACAGAATCACAGAATGTGCTGAGTCAGAAGAGACCCAAAAGGATCATCCAGTCCAACTCCTCACCCTGCACAGGACCATCCCCAAGAGTCACACCATGTGCCTGAGAGTATCATCCAAAAGCTTCTTGAACTCTGTCGGGCTTGGTGCTGTGACCACTTCCCTGGGGAGCCTGTTCTAGTGCCTGACCACTCTCTGGGTGAAGAACCTTTTTCTAATATCCAACCTAAACCTCCTGTGACACAACTTCAGGCCATTCCCTCGGGTCCTGGTCACCCCAGTATGCTGCTTTATGCTAGACTGCAGTGTGGCCCATGAGCCACTGTACACACACAAGCTGTTAATGCATTTTACACCATGTTACTTACAAAAAGGGTCATTCCACATGACTGTTCTTCTCCTTCCCTCAATAAATCTATAAAAAGAGTGTTCTAAGGATTTGCTGCTTGATCTTGGACTTCAGATGCAATCCTTAAACTGAAACACAGACTGCTGCATTCAAACCACAGCAGAAGCATAAATTTGACTCTTTCTTGCTACTTAATATAGACTACAGATCCTCTGCAAGTCAGCTGCTTATGCTACCCTCAAGCAAGTTGCCAACATTCAACTAGTTAAGGGCCTTTGTCCCAAAATGAGCATTTGCCTTCTGATCTAGTGGTTTGATTAAAATAGCACTGCCAAGTTGCTGGTGGGATGCATCTAAATGACTGACTAAATTCACACTTTAGGCACTTTACTCCTCCTATGCTCATAAGACATGTTAATGATGGAATAGTTTTATGGGTCACTGGAAAGAGTAGTTGCTTTTGCTGCTGTGATTGATTTATACTGTCAAGCTAAAATCTCAGCCTTGCCTTGCCTGCCTATACCACACTGATAACCAGAAGACGATGCTGTGTATTTTAAAGAAGTAGTAGGCAGCCCTATGTTTTAGAAGAGGGAGATAATATATTCCATCACTCTGGATTATTTTTTCCTTAATTCATTTTCACTGCTCCTCCTGCATTGCCAGGATATGTAACCCCAAAGGGACATGTAACCAGCCCCAGCCTCTGCCCCAGTGTGGAACAGCAATTGGCAGTATTCTGCCTTGAAGTGTAACACTTATATACTCCTTTTCTTTGCCACATGTATAAGGGAAAATGATTTCTGCCCTTTAAGAAGGGAAATAAAACTGCTTGGCTAGAGCTACCTGTGTTTCTTGCCCTAGTCAAGTCTAATTTAGTATAGTTCTTCCAGTCTGTCTCGTGAATGTTCCAATTTGCCACCATTAGCATTTCCTTGACATTTAATTAAGGTCTGTTAAACATTATTTGACACTTAATTTTTCAGTTACGGCAACATCTTTAACAGTTTTGTTGAAGAAGAAAGGCATTTTGACAACTTGACAGCTGCATAAGGGATCAGAAAAAAAAATGTCTTGGGTTTGACCATTAGAAAACAGACTAGTGAGCGCTTTAGAATCATGTATGATTCAAAGATGACTTGAGGTGAGTTCCTTCTGTCAGTTCTTAGCAGTAGTGGTTAGCAGGTGATGCATCGTGCCACTTTGCTCCTTGTCCTAAGTTTCCTCTGGAGCAATCCAATCCATACTGCCCTGGGAAGAATTGCTCACACCTCCCTTAGGATCACTTCTCACCTTTGGGCCAAAAGGCAGTATGTGGAGCCAATTTGTAAAAATTCAGTGGTTTGGAATAACAGTTTCTGTTCCAGGAGTTTTGGAAAACTATTGGTAATATTTTTTTTCCTGCTGGTGATCTGAGCACCACATAGCAGAACAGCAGTACAAGCATCTGATTTTGTAAAAGATCCAAAAGTTCTGTTAGAAACATTTATAAAAATACAGACTGTAGAAAGGAATTTGACTGTACAATGTGTACAGCTCTCAAGTTCATCCCAGAGTGGCTTTTTACCATGCTACCATTTGAAAATGAAAGAAATGCATCCATATTTCTTCAGACCAGGAAGATCCTGCTTCATCCCAACAAATGTCCGAGTGCAGGCTATGTGCCTCAGTTATTTCATGGAAATGGGCAAGAAAAGATCCAAACTGCCATCAGATGGGATTTGCAGTTTCAGCCCCCATGCCGAAAAGGAGAGGTGTGCTTATTGGTGCATTGCAGTTGCCATTTGCTCTGAGCCAGAGTCCATTCTTGCAGCAGCCATATAGTTCACTTAAGAGTCTGGCTTGCCTTGCTGCAAGAAGAAATTCTCCATGGTCATGCCGAGGCTTCAATGTAGTCACTTTTTGGTGCTGCTACCCTCAAGTACTCTGGGTTTTCTGCTGCAGGAACTTTCAAGAGACCATTAGGTTTGGTTTCGTTCGGTAAGAAGTCCTGCTGGTAGTCAGGATTGTCCAGATTTATTTGGTGGTTGCCTGCCTGGATCCAGTAAGGGGAACTTTCAAAGACGGTCTTTGCCAGTGGAGACTGGTTAGTGTTGAGATACTCGGGGTTGTCCACAGCTGTGCTGTGTGAATTCTGGTAGCTGGAGTCTGTGGGGACCTTTGAGTTTGCTGTGAGAGAGAAGTTGTTGTAGATTGGATTCTGGACTGCTGAGGCAGATGCTTTCTTGGGCACCAACTGATTTACATACTCTAGAATAAAAAGAAAATAAAAATAAGAAAATGAAGACATAAAACTAATGCAGCCATTTGCGTCCCCTGACATGTAGTTTCAACCCAGCTGCCACTTGCTCTTCGCTCACAGCACATCACTGAACTTCCCCAAGTGGAAAAGGGCCAAAGGCAAGAACTGCCATTCCGTGGCACCAAATGCACCAAATGCTCTGCCCTGAGGTTCACCTTCAAGAATTTTGTTTGCAAACCAGCAGAAAGATGGCTTGGACCACGACACAGTGAGATTGCTACTGCTGATTTTAGTGACGTGTGGGTGGCTATGTCCCAGATAGTGTTCTGAAATGGCAGCCTGGGAGCTCAGCTGCCAGAAGCTGTTTCTCTAGAAAAAATGTTTGGAGATGAGAAAAATGACCAGAAAATACAGGGACTCCACATTTCACTTCAGTGCCGTTCCTCGCAGGGCCTTTCACCCTTTTTACCTATGGCATATTCTTGGAAAGGTTGGTTGGGATTTTTTAAGGACACAAAGCATCCTGAATGTGTAACGCATTCCCCATCCCCCTCAGTGCTTGCTGGCTCGCTTTCTGATCACCTACGCTGTAAGTCTATGTGAAACCATAAACTGCCTCCTGTGAATCCACTTCTGAAAGCAATGAAGCTGCCATAAAGCTCTTTATATTGCTGAAATGATTTAGGGGATGAAACCCATTTTGTAGAGGATATTTTCTCAATTAGAAAGATTTAAACATATAACCACACATGCAAACTCCCTGGCTAGATGGCACATACAGCAAACATAAGGAACCTGGCTTGTGAGGGAACTGAAATGAGAAATGGGCAGAAGCAGCCAGATAAAGTCTAAGAAAAGGATATGTGTGCACTTTTCCACCTCTGTTTGCTAAGCAAAGAAAGGTAGCAAGCATTTGAATTGCTTCCTGTAAAAAAGGAAGGGCAATGATTATATTTACAACCAAAAGGCTTGTGAATGAGCGGCCATGAGATGGAAACACAGGAGAGGTACTCACCTGGGGCTGGCAGGAAGCTGTCATCTATGCTGTCCTCCAAGAAAGCGCCTGTTGGGTCTGAGCTATACCTCTGGACAAAACTGTCTTCCCGCACAGGGTGCCCCTGCTAGGTGAAGTAGAGAAAAACAATAGTAAAGGAACTGTTTTGTAGAAGTTGATCCACACAGGAGGAGTTACTCCTTTTTTAAAGGTCATTCCACTTACCCCATTCCTGTCAATGCAGGTTGTAGCAGAGTTGTTGCTAGTAGCACTCTTAAAAGATAGAGAAAGAAAATACAGACATTATGAGAAGCAGTTCACTCTTAAAATTGCTTATCATGTTTCCACAGTGGAAAAGTTTCATACCAATGAACTCAAGAGGGGAGTGCGGGATGTCGAAGGGCTGTTGAAAAATCCCTGGTGTGGCACAAGATACTCATCCGCATCCACTATATCTTCCATGTCCTCCTCCTCCATTAGGGTGCGATAAAACTTGGAGTCCGTAGGGCTGGGCAGGTGCATCCTATCATCTCCCTGTGGAAAAAAGTCAGCATGGGAGAGGACTTGCAGACTCCTTTCAAGCCCTCGTTATCCCCTTCTCTGTGAGACAAAGTAATTTAGCAAGAGGCCCAAGATGCAAAATCTGGATCTATGCATTTAACCAAATTTCTTCAGAGTTTAGGGGAACTTGGGCCTGCAATCTCTGTCCAAGCTGCTGTAAAATAGATACATTTTGAAGAGGATCAAACTCTTGTTTTCCTCTCATGACTGCAGTATGGACTGTTGCTGGTCCTAGACTGGGACCAGTACTAAGAAAATAGTGACCAGTCTTGACATTTTGTTTGTGGTTCTAGCTGAATGTGTTAAGACCTGGAAAGCAACAATAAATCTGGCCTTAAGTTATCAGTATTATATGTTTTCATATGCATTACTAATAATTTTGGGCTTCATATTAAATGCCCATCAGACATCTTCCCACCACTGTGGTTAGTACCTGTATAACGAGATAGCGTGGAGGGTCACGAGCCATTTTCGAGAATTCGGCTATCAGTTCACGAAACTTGGGACGGCTGTCTGCATCGATCATCCAACCTGGAGGGAAAGGAATGCACAAATAAAGTTGTTTTGGTGATCAAACACAGTTTAAAATAAAATGTAACAGCAAAAAGAGCAGTGCCATGTGTGGAACAAAGAAAGAAGCTACCCCTAAGGGACCACCATAAAAAGTTCATTCACCAGCCACTGGTGTGAATTTCAGCATTTAAAATGCAGATCTTGGGAGTTTTGGGAAGAAGAAAGGAGGTAAGAAAACCCTGTGTTGGAAAAGCTGTGGGCTGAGCCTGTCTCCTCTCCTGCTGGCCTATCTCCATGTGGGCAGCAGGTCCCACCTGAGGGATAATGCAAATTAAGCCTGCTTTGAAAATGCTTTTGAAGGAGAGAAAGCAAAAAAACATCAGTGGGTGCCTGCAGAGGTACCATGATTTGACTGTCTGACAGTCACTGCACTGCTTCATGGAGTCCTGGGAAGCCTACAGCAGAAGCCTCCTTCTGTACCAGATGTCTTCTAAAATTCAAAACATCCTCACTGAGAACATTTTAAAATTAACTATATCTAAGCTGTATTTAATTAGTAAACAGACTCAAACAAAAAGCAGTCCTATAGCTTGCTGTGGATCAATGGTAGAAGAGATTTAGAATATAGATACTGGTGGGTTTACATGTGCTATTAGTTAGGAAACCCACATTTTCTGTCGTCAACTCACAGATAAGCTGATCTGGAGACTCTTGTGTTTAAAACTAAAACCAACAAAAGTCAAGCTTAGTGTGTCTAGAGGAACTCAGAAGAAACACCTTATCCATAGTAATGGAGAAATGAAGTGCTAACATGTCATCTGAAATCTGTATTAGACAAAATCTCATAATTTTCAGTGACATTTTACCATGCTAGAAATATATCTCTTGATAATTCAAGAAAAGCTTCTTGCTTTTAGACAGAGTGAAGCATTTGGAAGTTTGCTGTTCTTACAGGAGTAGCATCTACTGTTTCTCACTTTGAGTTGCCTACATTTAAGTGCTGTTTCTTAAATTAAAAAAATAGTAATTATTGTGCAATAACTTTGAACATTTCAGCTTATACTTTCTGCTTATAAAACAGGTACTCGGATTCCTGTATTCCTTTACACAAAATGGCACAGCTTCAACAGGGTCTGTGCTGTAGCCTGCAAACATGAGGTGATCAGAGCAGTGAAAGATGTGCAACTGAGCCCTGTGCCAGAAGGAAGGCTCAAACCCCAGATCCTAACACTCTTGCATTTAAAATTCAGTGCAGTAGTATGAAAGCAGATGGGGACACTCTATTGGTTATGTTTTAAAAGCAGCAGGTACCTGATTAGGTGCCTGTAAAAATTCATCCTTTCTACATCTGGACTAACCCTACGGAAAGGCAGTGGGATGAGGCGTCAATAGGGTTCAGCATCTGTGAGGAAGAGTTTCTAGGACACTGTTTTCGGGTCTGGGCAGCTTCCAGGCTAGATGCACACACCTGTATCCATTTCTTGCCTGCCCTGTTAAGCATGGGATCAGGGTCACCTTGCGTGGCACCTGTTCCAACACAGTGACATGTGGATGCTCCAGGGTTCCCCAAAAGTGCTGCACTATGGAGCGTTCGTAGTAGCGTGGCTCCGATTTCAAGAACAGGTATATGTTGCTCCAGTGCAAAGGTCTTAAATGCCACCTAGTGGGCTGCTTATCAGTATCCTCACAGCAGCAGGCAGGGATGCAGCAGTTATGGCCTAGAGATGCGTGGGAAGCCAGGTAATAATCTGACATTTTAGCAGGTGATATAGATGGAAAGGGGGTTAGAGGTCCAGAAGCCCTTTGACGTGCTGTTAAGTGGCCAAAAAGTGCTTCAGAGAGTCTCTGCTCTTGAGCTACTTTGCTGCAACAGCTGCATGCCAAAAAGGGGCCATCCAAAAACGAGGAAGAAATTGGAAGAGGAATTCTGGACCCTTATGTGTATCTGGCATTATAGTGTTGCCTGTGCTCCTGGCATTCCTTTAGTAAAAGGACATAATCCACATATGTGGTTGCAGACGGAGGCATATTAGTGAGCTAAGGGTGAGCCTGGAGGAGAAGGCAGTGGTGATTTTATTTTCTAGACATACAAAAACAGAGCATCAGGTAAACTGGTTGGTGTTATGCTAATTTATACTGCCTGACCATATCCATTTAAAATAATTGATAATATCAGCCAGTGGTGTGAATGGTGAAAAAAACATTAGTTGGTTGAATTAATGACTCATGAAATCATATCCCACGCTCCTAAGCAAAGCTCAAGGTGTGGGAACACACTCTAGTGTCACCACTCTTTTTACATAACCCTACTTCTGTGCCATTACCAAGAACACAGCACACACAAATGCAACCTAACGAAGGCAACTGTGTTACTTATTCAGCTTAGATGAGCACCCACAATCCGAAATGCGAACTCACATTTGACCATGATCATGTACACATCGATGGTACAGATCGGGGGCTGCGGCAAACGCTCGCCCTTCTCCAGGACAGAGGAGATCTCACTGGCAGGGATCCCATCATACGGCTTGGACCCAAATGTCATCAGCTCCCAAACTGTCACACCTGCAGAGTGGGAAGAGAAGACCATGAGAGCAACTTTGCCAGGAGCTAGGCTGCTTGGCATGGGTGCAGAGAGGTGGCAAGCAGAGAGGGCTCTCCTGGAAGCACTGCGTTGCCAGAACCCTAACCAGAGAAAACATTTTCTGCTACGATTTTAAAGAGAGACTAATACAACAGGTTGAAATCATTCTGCTTTCCTTTAAGGATTTGCTTTCCCCCCCCCTTTTTTTTTTTCAATCTCAGCTAATATCTTAGTGTTGAACATTCCACAAACTTCCCCAGCCCCACAGAAAGGAAATAAAGGTTACTGATTCCAACTGAGCAAGTGGTTTTAAAAATGAAAGTTGTCTTTTTGTTTGAAAACAATCTCTTTGGAGACAAGCAAAAGCAGTTTTTGAAAGATGTGCAAACCAGCTGCCTCAGCGTCATTTGCTGACATACCATGGACTCTTGCGATGTGGCTGTTGTGATTGTCTAGTAGCTTAGGATACAAAACAAGATTTTGGATGCCAAGATACATAAATGGATTAAGAGGACCCGAGGCTGTACTTCTTTTAAAAGAACACAGGATCTGACCATCTGCATTAAATATTTTCCAGAAATATAAGAGCTAATGGGGGGAAAATTTTGCAATACATTGCTTTGCAAAGTTTCCTTTCCGCTACTTTTTTTCATGCTAGCTTATGAATTACACCAAATACAAAATAAATTCTCTAAGGAGGTTATCACTTTGCTTCCCTTTTAGCATAGTCTTCTCAATACCAGGACAGTACAAGCTTTTTAGCCCACAGCAGAGTTATTTGACACTGACTGACAATGTTTTTACATCCTCCTTCTAGTTAAGTGGCTTTATTATCAGGTCCGTTATAATTCACGTGAAGCTGCTGAAGAAAACCATCAGCAGAACTTCAGCAAACAGACCAGAGTCTCTTACCTGCAGCCCTATTCAGGGGAGGGATCATTACCTGAAAGCATATTCTGCAAAACTTCTTACACCTCACTCACTAACATGCAGTTTCACGGGAATTTTACTTTGTTGGATAGGTGATTTCAGCCCAGAGTTTATATATCTGATCTCTTGTTCTTCTCACAGTAGAATGCAAAAAGGCCAGTGTAGAGTCACTAGCAAATCCTGCAATTTTCCAACCCATCTGCAAGAACTGTAGTTGCTTTTAAACTCACCATAACTCCAGACATCACTTTGATGAGTGTAAATTCGGTGTAAAATTGACTCCAAGGCCATCCATTTAATTGGAACCTAGGAAAATTCACAAAGAATCCTTAAGAGACTGATCCAAAATTTACCAGTGATATTTACCACCAGGTGGTAAATCAAGGAAGGAAAAAACCAACCAACCAACCAACCAACACAGCTATCTGAATGGTAGAGCAGGCAACTTTTGAGTCCCTTTATTATTTTTATTTTCATATATTATGATGAACCTGGGAATGTGTGGAGTATTAGACATATGAGAAATATCTCTTACAAAATAGTTTTACAACATTTTTAACAGTCAAATAACTACTTGTTAAATCTTCTGTCATAACAGGACACAAATCCAATCTCAGGCTACATGACAAAGAATGATCTACACCCATATGGTTTCTATTTATGGTTGCTGCAATATTTGCAAGCAGCTTCTCTTTAATTTCTCAGCAGGACACATTCCCTCCATCAGCACGTAGTACAACATGAAGGCATGTTGAACCAAGTCTGACAGGTCTTTCTTCTGCTATAAATATACAACATTCCCTTTCTCTTTATAAACTGCACAGTCTTATTGGTCTTGGCTACACTGATGAATTCAGCCTTTTTTTTTTTTAAATAATCTTGCTTTTTCCCAGACATTCTGAGTGGGAATTTCAAAAGCATTCACTGCTCTGCTACCTCTGCTCCCACTGCAGTCCCACTGGCCTGACGCTGCTTTGGCTGATTTCAGAGGACTTCCACAGGCTTCAAAGGCAGCATGCTGAGATGGCAGCTGAGTGCTAT
Source organism: Manacus vitellinus (assembly GCF_001715985.3). Classification (NCBI taxonomy): domain Eukaryota; kingdom Metazoa; phylum Chordata; class Aves; order Passeriformes; family Pipridae; genus Manacus; species Manacus vitellinus. The sequence goes on from NW_021940535.1 coordinate 3,680,146, forward strand.
GAAAAACACACTCCCATTTTTTTCCCTTTGTTTAAGGCTTGTGTGGAAGCACAAGCTCTAGCGATTGCACAGCAATTGATTCTCTGATGTGCTTTACCTTGCCTCCCTCAGCGTGATACTCCTTCTCATCGGCACCGAGCAGCTTTGCCAGCCCAAAGTCCGTGATTTTCACGTGTTGAGGAGTCTTAACGAGGACATTCCTGGCAGCAAGGTCACGGTGCACCAGGCGACGTTCCTCCAAATAGTTCATTCCCTACAATAGGACACACTGTTGGGTAGGCATCACACACTTTGAGCCTGGACACACAAATAAGTCACCAAACTTCAGCTGCTCTCTGGTAACTATGCACACCACTGTAAACACATGGTAACCTATCCCACTTCCAGAAAAAGGCTGGCTATTTCAATTTACATAATGTTTATTGCAGGGTGAGGATCAGTGCTTGCACAGTTACATGGAGAAATAACTGTTACCTTCCAGGAATCTTCTTGTGGGTCCATGCACTGGTAGAGAGATGAAGGAAAAATAGACAGTAGTGGGTATAGTACATAATAGCAGGAGATGTGGTTCCTTTGGGATTTAGCTCAAGAAATACGAAATTAGGATGGAACTTACAAATAAGGGGATAAATCCTTCTTTCAGCTGCACTTGTGCAACCCCAGTGACTCCAGGAGAGCACAGTACAGAGTTGAACTACCACCTTCCATATATATGCATCCCAAACCTACAGAGAGTGTTTAGGCAATCATTCAAAGTTGCTGATACTGAGTCTTATTACAGTGTACTCTGTCTTCTCCCTGCTAACAATGCCCACCGCACAGGTGAAAAATAAAAAATTAAAAAAATCATCATTTTATGTCTGAACTCAGAGTTACATCCATTTACAAGTCCTCTTTGAAAAAGGCGAGTTCTTCCAGTTTCACTGCCTCCCACGATTAGCCTGGTTTCACCATAGCATATGTGCTTTTTTGGTACAACTGCCTCTGGAGGAAGAATATGACTAATTGTGCCAGTTTGACTTTGAAAGCGTAAATTTAAGAGCTGTGTTTCTGACTACAGAGATAATTCCCCTTTCCCTCTTGGTGCATGGAATAAAAAATGTTAATGACTTCCAAGTTTCCTGCAATATCTTTTCCAAAACTCACAATTATTCCCAGTCCATAGGTTTCTGCTAGCAGTAGCTTATGTGCTTATGATTTTATGAAGAGAGTTAATAAAACATTACTTTTAACCTACAAAGCTAACACCAAAATGATCATGTTGATGTGATGGCAGAGGACTGGAGGGAATAATTGCCTTTCAACCTCCACCCGCTTCCTAAGCCCACTGCTAACCTGGACCACCATCGAATCCTCCATCCAAGTCCCTGAGCAGAACTTCACCCGTGCACTGCTGATGCTGCCAAAACAAACCACCCAAACGAACTGGCCCAGTGCCACTATGTAGCGTGCATTGATTTACACAAATAGATCTTTAGCGAGCAGAGCTCTTCAAATAAAAACTCTTGAGCTGCTGACAGAAAACAGGCCATCTTAAAAAACCTAATAATCCCGTAATCTAGCCCCAGTAGGACAAAAAATTTCCTGCTAAACATGAGTTGCCGCAGAGACTAATAAGACTCAGAGCTGCTGAAAAGCAGAATATCAGTTTCACACTAAGCTGTTTAAGACGCTGATGGTTGAAAGGCTTGTGCACATGCATAACCTTACACTGAAGATGTTGAACTGCTTGTCTAGAAAGTTCAGCAGATCTTTAACTGTGTGCAGGCCTGGGGTTTAAACCATTTTTCCATCGTTAGGCATGAGACCTATGTGTTCCAAGAGTTCCTTGAACAGTGTTTCTGCACATGGAGAATCTATGCTCTGTCATAACATCTTGTCTGAAAGAGAGGACTCCATACCTCAGTGAAAATAATGTTTGTAGAAGATGAAAAGAAAACTTATTTCAAAGCTGTGAAAACAGAAACAAAAATAAACTTCCCAGGGAACTTGCCTCCTGCTGGTTAGTTACGAGACATATATTTGTGGCAATTTTTTTCCCCCTAGAAAGTACATTTTTAAAGAGTCAGAGAATGTCCAAAAATCTGGCACGACTTTATCAGAATAGTAACACCAGACACATTGGTGGGAAAAAGCCATATGCATGATTTACGAGTGCTTTGAGGAGAACTTCAATGTCGAACAACACAAAAGAGTATTTTGAAGGTCAGGCATCGCTGGCAAGGGTAGAGGTTGCTATGGGCAAATGTTGAACTGACATGAAAAAATCAAATAGAAGCTAACAATTGTGAATGGCAACCTTTTGGGCAAGTGATACCCCAAGGATCCATTTGGGGACTGATTTTGCCACCTTAAAGATTAAAAAGGAGAAGAAGGAGGAGGAAGAGGGAAATGTGGCCTCCAGCTAATCCTCCAAAGGGACTGAAACCAGGACAGAGCAGTAATTGATTTTAAACAAGAGAGCAAAAGAGTCAGAAAAAGGCAGCTCTTATCCCGGGTGGACAAATAAATTGAAATTCACTTGTTGTAGAATGCAATGTAAAAAAGCACACACACACTGAGATGAAAAATGTGCTCAGCAGATTTTTGGTGGATACGTTTCTGAGGTCTTCAGCATGTTTCCTCAAAGCAAACCACGGCTGGGCGAGTCTGGGATGTATACAAGGTCTCAAGGGACCGATAAGGTTTTAAGTGTGTGGTTAGCCTGCAGACCAGCATTCCCGAAATAAGCAGCATTAGAGTAGCCAGGCTTTGTGGATACTGGCATCTCATATGATGGATGTTTGACAAACTGCAGTTAGTTTTTTGCTCCATTCTTCCACACTTGCAAATGGCTAACTACCATTGAAATACAGCATATTGCTGCTAAGGGCTAAAGGCTGTACTTCAGTCTCCTTTGCTGCTCTTTGGCAAACAGTACCAGGTGTGACAATAAGTACTTTATGGCCATTGCAGTTAGATTACAGACACCAACTCAGTGCCTATAAATTATGGAACAGCTCTGGGTGCCTGAGTGTCTCTCGGTCACAGCCAGCCTGTACAAGAATGGAGCTGGTATTCAATAATCAGCAGTTTGATCTCAGGCCTCAGAGATTTCAGCCTGAAATTCTATAAGGCACACAGAAAAGGTGTATTCAACAACATCACTGTCCTGTGACACAGCCCAAAGAAACTCACTGAGGGAAGCAGCATTTTGCTATGCAAATTGCCAAATTCTATTCCCTTCCCTGCCCCTGTGTTGCATCACATTAGGATCACATTATTATTTCAATAGCAGGTGTTTGGTTTGGCTATAAATGTTTTGGTGATAATATTATTAATAGGAGCATTTTGAAGAACAGTTAAAGTTTGCTCATCAGCATGAAAATGGTAAATTGTTTAAGATGAAGTAACCACTTACTGTCACGTATAGGATATCTAGGATCCAGGTGGTGAAACAGAAAGATTTACGGAGACAGGTAAGTAAATAAATACATTACATGCTGTCAGATCTCTGAGTTTTAGCTGATCTGGAAGTGTGCTGTTGGCTTACCTTTGCAATCTGCACACACCAGTTGAGAAGGTACTGGGAGCCGATGTTGTCCTTGTGCTCTCGGATGTAATCAAGGAGGCAGCCATAAGGCATCAGCTGTGTGATGAGCTGAACAGTAGAAGTGAGGCAGATTCCCAACAAGCGGCACACATGAGGGTTGTCAACGCTAGCCATCACATAAGCTTCCTGAGAATAAAGGAAAAAAAGCAATGTGAAACACTCTCTCTTGCATGATACAAATATTTGGAGGCAGTTTAAAATAAGTTGGTCATTCAAGAGGTGGCCAAAATATTATATGCAAACTCTGTGCCTCATATCACATACAAAATACATATATTTCCCACTCTGTGGACCAAGTATTTTCCATTTAGTGGAACGTCCAGATTTTTAACACTGAATCATCACTGAGATGCCACAGAAGAGCCAGTCTCCCACTACTGGTACACTAAGCAAGCACTGAACATAAAATCCCGGGGGGATTAAAACTTACAGACCTAGGAAGACTTAATAAATTGAACATCAGCTGGGAGCTGATGGCATTTCCCCATTTGGACCACCTAATTGCAAGGGCAACACATTTTGTGAACATTTGTCATATGGTTTTTTTAACTCTACAGATCTTTTCACAAAACTGACTGGAAATCAGTATTTTTGAGACTTCTGCTCCTCTGTCAAGGTTGGTACTAACTCAGAAAGTCAGAGTTGTCATCTAGAACATGACTGACAGTTTCATTTTTTGAGACCATATTATTCTTGATGATGTTATTCTTCAGTCCATGTCAAACCAAACAGATTAATAATCAGTTCACCACTTTAGAAACTTGAATATGTGTCTTTAAGTAACACCAGTGAAAATATTGTCCCAATTTGGAAAAGGTCTTTTACACTCATATAGCAATGTAAATTATCTAAGGAAGGTACTTACAATGTGGAAGCCCAAGCATAATAGACCCTTTGGTCAACTGGAATTTCGGGTGTTAGTTTCACAAATATGTGAAAAACTCCTTTTTCAAATCTGGCTTCACCCTATGTAGCTTTAGGTACTTAGCTAAGGTACCCAAGGTACCTCCTTTTCTTTTGTTCTTTTTTAGGAAGGGAGAGACACTTTCAGAGGCTGATGCACTACACTCCAGACACACCGAATACATCCTTTAACATGGCCATCAGGTAAAAATTCCTGACTATATGACTTTGTGTGCAAAAACTACTTATGGTTGAAATTTGAGATCTATATTTATACTGAAATCCACTGTCAAGTGCCAGCTCAAAAAATGGATTCCAATTGGGGAAAAAAATTAGAGCTGCAGTTATTTGGTTTGTTTAACTAACTTTGTATCTTATTTACAGTCTGTCAATTCTAGATGTTTTAGAGGAAAAGCAATACAAGGGGAAATAAAGGGGAATTTTCCCATTCAGTGAGTGGGTCAGCATCTTAACAGCGTCTGGAGTAACACCAACTAATCATCCTTTGGTAATTCAGGCTAGTAGCCCCTCAAAGCCTAAAATAATAGTGAAGACACTATTGGGGCAAGGAAAGGAGCAAATCTGCTCTTTCTAAGAGCTTAAGAGAAGAAATACCATAGCACTTTACTCATCATCTAACAAGCGCTCCACATAGCTGTATAGCTGCTAAGAACTATTATTAAACAAAGTTATTAAAGCAATGACGTTCAAGAAATAAGCAACTCCAATTCTTAAGCAATACTTTCTGGTCTTGGTATTGTTGTTTAACATGCCAGCCTAGGCAAAACATGACGTAATGCAGGTTCTTCTGAGGTGCTAATTCCGCATTTGGTATCCTTGTTTTGGAGCCCCTGGGATGAAAGTGGCCTCGAGGCAGGCAGGTTAAAGATGATCTCTAGCACAACTGCGTAAGTGCTCCTCAACCTACTGCATGTCAGCAGGTCACTGAAAAACAACCCTCTGCCATGAATAGTACTGATTATATGGGCTAGCTTGAGGAAAGATAAAGCAAGAACACAATATGCTATTCAGTTGTGTAGATATTTGTGGCAGCATTTTTTAGAGAATCTTGCAAATTTGTTATCCAGTGCTCAGATGTAAACAGAGACCAAAACAACTTTATTTCCCTATGCTTCTAAACTGAGCTGTCATAATGAGGAAGGATGCCTGTTTTTTCCCTTGCTTCCTGTTGAGATTCAAATCCATATTGTATTCATTTCACTGAGACAGGGTGGGGGGAAGTCTGCAGAGTCAGAGCTTTTCTCACTGCCCATCTGCTGCACAGTCCACATGGGGCTGACCCGGGGGCTGAGAACTGGGAAGCTGAACGAGTGGGGTGGGCGTATGGGCCACACAGCTTTCGGAGAGCGTCCAAGTGTTGACACTGCCTCTTACATTTGATACTGCAAAGTAAAATAGGCCACTGCCTCCTCAAAGGGAGCAGAAGGGAGCTATTGTGTGGTTGTGGGTTCCTCTAAGTAGCCCAAGACATTAAAGTGGGCCTTTGTTTCAACTGTTTATCTTGGAAATCTCTTTGGTTCGCTCTGACCTGCTCCAAGTATGCTTGGTATTCAACAACAATCTTCTGAATTAGCCCTACCCTAACAAAATCAGCAAGAGCTTGACTGGATTATAAGGGATGAAGCTGCTGTGCTTGTTCTATACCTAGTGTGTTTCTGTAAGACAAATCATCTTTAATTGGACATGATTATCCCTGAGGTTCCAGTGACCCTGAAAAATTGGTTGTATAGCAAAAATCTGTTTTGAGAAGAGCTTTTGGAGTCACCTCCCTGACTTCTTTTCTGTATTTTTTAAATTTTCTTCTGAAATATAGAATGAATTCCACCAACCAAATCATCTACAAAATGAACAGGATTGAAAAAGCAAAAGCTTTTTGTTAAGCATCCTAATTCAAATGAAAAGATTATGTGGGGATATGCTACAGAAACTTCTTTTAAAGGAGAAAGTACTTTGATACCACTGAAGAGCACACAGTCCCTGCACCTACTGTTCTGTCCTGTGACTAATTTGATCTGCTGAAGGCAGGATGAAGTATGGTAGGCTTGTTCACTAATCCTTCCTTCAGGATACAGAAATGCAGTTAAGTCTAAAGCATCCTTTGTGAACAGTGTTATACTCTTTATCACTGTGAAGAGCAAAATGAGGGGCAGATCTCAGAGATGCTGAACAGCATCTCTGCCAGCTCCTCAATGCAGGGAATGCCAGAGAAGGGAGGGACCCCAGCCTGCTCGCAGGCAGGCAAGGGGCAGGGATGAGGGCCACATGGGTAAGGACCTGGGGAAAGGCTGAGACTGGTCTGGAGTCTAGCTAAACTGAAATCAGGATGGATATTGCTTCTTGTATGGATTTCTGAAATGGACCACCTATTATTTTGCAGGGTGACTTGAAAAATCTAATGTGCTTTATTATTGTAAGTAGCACAAGTGGTGGTTTGTTCACAGCCATTTATACTGACAGTTCTCACTACCAGAACTGTCTTTTTGTTAAGATCTTTGCCAGCTTCAAGCATTTGACATGAACCTTCCCTACTTGAGGTGTCATTAGCCGGACAAAACTGGATTTAAAAAAAGAAATCCAGCTAAATTCAGTTCCTACCAAAATTTTAAAAATCCATAGTTTTTTCCATGGTTGAGGAATTTGTGTGTTTGGTTAACACCACTATTGCTTCCAGACAAACAGGTCCATTTGGGACATACCAGGGACAGGACAGACTTTTCTTGTTGCTTAGGACTTAATCACAGCACCGGAAATACGAAGTTACACTGGACATCTGAGTGCTCCTCTCCACGCTTATCATTGTCCTTTCCTTTCATATAAATTTATATATCCTTCGTGCTGTATGTTCCATGGCTTTAAGATTTTCTATTTAAGATTTTCATCAGTTCCAAGTTCAGGGAACCTTGTATTTAGGACTCTAGCTCACTTGTTGTAAACTCACATATTTATGAATTCCTAAATCAGTGTTCTATAGTCTTTTTCCTTGTTTTCTGAAGTGATGAGCTATACCCAAACAAGAAAATAAAATTCTCAAGCCTCTTTCAGAGTGAGATAATTTCTTGTGTTTTATGGCAGAGAAATCAGACAGATGGGATTTTTTTTTTTAATTTTGGATTTATAGTTAATTTAATCCTATGTAAGCACACAACTAGCTTATGCCAATCTGCAGTGTCAGCATTCAGAAATCATTAGGTCTATTGTTATTTGCTTTAGTTGTATCACGATAATGACAATGAATGCTACAGTTTAAGGCCTGAAATATCAGAATAAAGAAAAAAGAATTAGCGGTAAATGTATGTTCCTGATCCCCTCCCTGCTACCCCAGGAGTATAAAACCTGTATTTGGACTGTGAGACACTTCACAGACTGGGCTGCAAAGCACAGTACTTCTAGACGGAGAATTCAGTTTAGGGTGCAAAATATTTCTTCCCATACAAAATCCTGAAACCCCTTTAGTTGTTAGAGAAGAAAATCCACAGACCACTTGAGAAAACAAACGTGAAAACTTACATCAAGTATTTCCTTGTTGGCTTTTGGTGATGTAGCCTCTCTCAACTCTTTAATAGCAACAGGAATTTTAACCTTCTCCCCTTCTGGGATCCAAAGTCCCTACCAAAACAAGTACAAAGAGTTATTCAGTCTCATATCTAACAGGTTAATTCTCACAGTTACATACATTTTACATCTTCTGAGTAGACTTACATGTTCTGAGCAACAGGAAGACATGGCAAACAACAAAAATATGCAAAAAACATGTCTTACGTATGGCTAAAAAATCCTGTTAATGCGGTGGTATTTCTCTTTCAGTCACCTCTACTACATTTTTTTGAATAAACATGTTCATTACTGTCCCTGTACAAATAGCCCAAGAGATGCATAAAGAATATCTTTTATAGATGGAAATCTAATTAATTAGAGCATCACAGCAACTGCATGTGCAAAACCTTGCCACTTCCAATTTATAAATCATGGGATGAAAAGAATGAGCATTTTTTCATTCAAACAAGATGGTATCTATCCTGCACAAATAGTCTAGTCCTATGCAGTGGCAGGGAACTCTATGTCCAGGTGGTACAGTGCTCTACCAGGTGGCAGGTCAACAGCCTGGCACTGTGAGGACATGCTGCTGAAGTACCCAGCAATGTAGGTGCACATCTTTTCGTGGCCCCGAAGTTTCTAGTCATAGCTGGAACCCTGCTTCAGAATACAGAGCTTTATAAAGAGATATATCAATCTACAGTTTCAGTACTACTGGCAAAGCCTGAAACATATATCCTGAATAAAAGGAGGAGCACAGAAAAGTGGAACTTGATGAAGAAACACAGGGGATAAATAAACACCAAGAGAAAAAATACCTTGTGGACCTACACAACTGAAGGTGTGTAGACACTTCAACACATCTGAGTCAGTTCTAATGAAAGAGTGATTGAAAATTATAAAGACAAGACCCCAGATGGCACACAAAAATAGCTTAGCACTAAGCTGACCAAAATGCATTTATTTTTTTTCTTAATATTCTCAATACGGTGTATTTGACTGTGGTATTTTTCAAATCAAGATCTTTGTTTTCCAGGTTCAGCAATGTGGCTTTGGCAACACCTTATGTAAACCTTCTCCTGTTACCCAATTCATAACTCAGCTAATGATGATTGAGTCATCTTTCTACCACTCAATAGATATATGCTACAAAATCTAGTTAAAAAGACCCCTACACAATGGTCAGAGCTCCCATTTCATACTTTGTTTGGGTGGCTTCTGCATGAGGGAGTAAGACGTAAAGGAGAAGAGAAACATGGTGATCTTACCTTATAAACAGTGCCAAAAGCTCCAGAGCCTAAAACTTTGACCTTTTTAAATTCTGTTTCCTTTAAAATTCTCAGATGAGCCTGGTTTGGTGCCTCCCCGCTGGGTGTCAGTGGTTCGACAAGCTGGTGCAAGACAGAAGATGATGTTAGAAGGATATACAGTCTAGAAGGTTGAACACTTTTGGGAAGTAAATAAATCCTTCCTTTAAAATAATGAACATTTTATTTCCTGTGAAGTTTATGGGAGGATAGCTCTACTCTGACTCACAGGAATAAACATCTAAAGTTGCTCCAAAAATCACAGAGTGGTGACTGCCATTTTGAAGGAGAATGAAGGAATACAACTACTCAAATGGAGATTTGGACTTCAAAGCCTTAAAACACAGCACGAAAAATAATGTAATTGCAGCAGATCCTAAAGGAGATTTTTTTTTTTGAACTTCTGAATACATTATTAAAATGTTTAAAATAATGGGCAAGAATCACCTGCAACCTTTCAGGTCTGCTGTTGTTTAACTGGATGAAATTCCCATGGTACCCCAGACCACAGGGTGTACAAGCAGCAATTGAAATTCTGACAGTGATTCTTTCCTCAAGAAAAAAGATGTTGAATTGGCTATTAATTTTTTCAAAATTTGATCTAAGCCTTATAGCAAATAGTAGTAATGCTCTCCAAACAAAGACATTTAACACTTTTATGATGCATAAGTCAGCTTTTTCCCTTATTGTTTTTCGTTTTGCCTTTCCTTTGAATGAAACCATATTTAACTAGATTCAATCTGATTTTAGTGGGTCAGCAACCTTTCCGTTGTGATGAAATATCCTCATTTTGAGGAGTCCAGAGGTTACAATATGAGCTGAGCACAAACTGAACTCTACTATCACAACTGTAGAATATAGTGATATGTAAAAAATATAGTTACGTAGTGCACTGAAAAACAGGACAGTTTTTTTTTTTAAGGATTTTAGTAGCTGACTCTGCAAATCCAGCAAGTACTGAAGGAAGCTGCAACTGGGATTTTAGGAGAATATTAAAAATAATTTGCTAATTATTTACTAGGACTGGACTAGAAAGAGAAGGGGGCTGATCATAAAAGAGCAGCTTCAAATCAGGATAAGGAATTTTACTGTTTTATACATGAGGTATTCAGAGGGTGATGCTATAATGCACACAAAGCCATGCAAAACGAAAAAGCAGTGTAGAAACCTTGTTCATGCCCAACAGGGTGAGCCATTCACTTTGATGGCTTTGAGGGCTTTTTGTGCTAAAAACAAACCAAAGACAAGACATAAATACTTCCTCAATTCCTTTCCCTGATCTCCTTTTTTTTCTGCAGGATCAGACATGCACCTGATCAAGGGGTTAAAAATTTCAAAAGCACTCCAAGCTGCCACAGGAGCCTCAAGGCTTGTCTGAAGGGACATGTGATTTTAGGCTGAAGGTCTACCTAGCAAGGTGGTATGGATCAGCAAACACATTGCACCTCACCCTGAAGGTATAGGTTTTTTTCTGAGTAGATAATCTCAATAACTATTCCTTAGGATTGAGACATCTTTTAAAATCTTTTGAAAATTATATCCAGAGGGATCAGATTTGAGATTAACTGAGAAGGTGATAGATGCACACCGCCTCTTTTCTGGGTAGCATAACAGACACTGTGTTTTCCAAGCCAAGGGATAGCAGACGTACAAGGCAGATGCATGGAGCTTTAATTCTCTGGTAAAAGGGGGATGGCCCCTGTTGCCCCAAACAAAGCAGTGGGTGTTGCAGCTGTGCCAGCAGCGCTCACCTCCCTCTCCTGCAGCAGCCGGCGCAGGGTCCGCTTTCTGACGATGTGGCGTCTTCGTAAGTAAAGGCCGATGCCCAATCCAACCACCACCAGGCACAGGAGACCTCCAACAACACCAGCTGCGATAGATGGAATTTTGGAGCTGCAACACAGAAGGAGATCCAGAAAGAGAAAAAATTCTTAGGTGTAAGATTTTAAAGAAGCCCTACAGAGGTTGCATGAAGCCTTAGGTTTTGATCAAACACATGCTCTGGACAACCATGAAGAGCCTACTTGATAAATTTTCAGATTTCTTGGGCATCTGTATTTTTAAGTTTCTCATCCAGTAATCTGTTCAAAATCTTCACTCTTCTCTCAAACTCGCAATTGGAATTGATCCTCATAACTTAAGAGAAGGGATTTCTTCTCTCTCTGACAAACCCACCGAGCACATAAGCATCAAATCTGTGATGCCTGTGTACTCCAGCTATGGGCAGTCTGCATGTGATCAGACACACAAAGCACATGGAGAGGAGGAGATCTGGGAAGGCATAAGCAGTTGTGATATCTGCAGTGAAGCTGACATCTCATCATTATTGGAGGGGCTGTAAGAGTCACGCTGAACGTGAGATGATCTGCCCTCCCAAGTACAAATGTCTGAGGCCAGGTATTGTGTGTGCCATCCCCGTTGTATGTACAGTTTGCTGCCTCTTTATTAGAGCCTTGATAACTTCAAATTTAAGTTGAAAAGAAGAACCTGGTTTCCAAGATTGTTTTTTTGGTTTGTACTTAGATACCCATGCCAGCTTTTTTCTAAGTTGCCCCAGGGATTCCTATTAAATGTAGTCACTTTTTAGCATTACTTCTAGGCTGAATTTGTCTTGCCATAGCATGACTCTGTGGGAAGAAACAAAATCCTTCTCTTTAAGCAAAAGAAGCCTGTTTGCTTGTTGTATGACCTTGAGCATGTCATGAGGCCAAACAGTGTAATATAAGATCTAGTATGACAAATGAGCATCCATTTGGGAACAGAATGGTTGGAGATGTACAGATCACAGGCCCTCTGTGTGTCTGAGTCCTCTGTAATGCAGGTAACTATATAAATCCTAAATATCTCTCTCTCTCTCTCTGTCCTTCATCCTTCCTTTTCCATCCCCTCTTTTTGTTGTCCAGTAACAGCTTCCAAGTCTCACCTTGACAAAAAAAGGCTAAGCAGAACAAGATTTTGAAGTCTTGTGCCAGTAGCAATATTTCTCAGTTCTTTAAACCATTTTTATAGGTCTGAGCCTGCTTTAAGCTGTCACTTCCCTGTACAGAGCTGAAGACTTAAGGCCCAGCCTCACAGTGTCCAGTGTGGAAATGTAAACATGCATGCATTCTTTCCAGCTCTGCCATTAATTGTAGCAAATGAAATACTCACCCATTTGGACAGCCTTCAAGACCTGGCCCTTTGCACCTGTAAAAACAAATGAACATTACAAACATAGCAGCTCTGGCCTACATACTTCTATAATTCCAACTAAGAGTGCTACTGATTGAAAAGCTTGTGTTTCAGAGCAGTCCAAGTATTAACATAGGAATTTATAATAGTCATACACTCCACTAAATATCAGTCAATGACCTTGCTCCAAAAATCTTTTATCTAGAGGAGTAGCTATGCTGCATACTCAGTTTAGAGAATGTTTTAAAACAAATTTCTATCATGTGGTAGAATGGGGGAAGGACGTAGATACACAAAATTCATGGATTCCCTGGCTCTGCATGGACATCTGCATTAGTGCAGGAGCCCAGGGCTGATTGTAGAGAAGGAAAGAAGTACATGTGGAAAGGATAAGGACAGAAATACATGTGGAAATGTGTCATTGGAGACCCTCCAGCATATCCTTGTTTCCTGATAAGGTAAAGATTTCAATTTTCAGACTTCCTATTGCAATAGAAAACAGGGACTCCCATCAAAAAACCAGGATTTGACAGCACTCTCTCTGGTTATAGTTTGTGGGCATGTGTCCATGACATTTTTCTTTTAGAATCTATAGTCTTATGTTACTGGTAATGTAAACAGGTATAACAGCTATCTAGAGAGCCAGGAACTCTACTAGCAAGTCTTTCACCCTCCATTTGAGCTTAAAATTCTCAAAATTAATTTTGGCAGCCCAATGCAAAAAACGACACGGACAAAAACACAGTGACTCCATTCACTTGATGGTCTAATGGGCATGAGAGGCACTCTGAATTCCCCAAGTGCTTCTGGGCTACGAGATGTATGCTCTTCATGGGAATTGTGGTCTTTGTGGTGTCTACTGAGGAAGAAGAGCATTACAGAGAGGGTGACATCACTTCTGAAAAACAGAGCACAGGAAGGAGTAAAGTCCAGTTTGTGGTATCCGCTCGCTGCGCTGACTTAAAGAAAATGGATCGTCTCAAAACAAATTCAGAGGAGGTCAAGCAGGGGATAAGGAGTGAGCCCATGCCAGGAAAACTGCTCTGAAATCCCTTTCACTAAGAGGAGGAACCAGAAAAATTTCAGAATGTTAGGTAGAGTTGCAGATCTTATAACTTGGTCTAGGTCTGGGGAAGGAAGAGGTGAAGCAACTACTCATTTTAATGGGTTTTTATTTGTTTGTTTGTTTTCATTACTCTGATCTTCCCTCGTGTATTTGTCTTGTTTCTGGGCCAACACAGTGCTCCAAGACCCAGCGTCTGGAAGGTCTTGTAAGTTCACTGGGCTCCCATGCAAGAATGTGCATCCTGGTGTCCTGGACATGCTGGAAGTGCTGTGCATACCAATTCCCAGATCCTGGGTACTCAGCCTTGTTAGCTTTCCTATCTGCATACAGCTTACTTTGTTTGCTGAGTTGTGTAACTAAGTACAGAGAGGCTGCATGTGCAGAGCAGAACCATCAGCTTGTTTATGGTCATAGGAAGCAGATCTTGCTTTGGGTGCTTGATGGAAAACTGATCTAAGACTCCAGATCTCATCCTATCGTGCTCTAATGCCTGGACATGAATTTCTACATGCTAACATAACAAAGCATGTGTGGCTGCTCTTGAATAAGAATGTGAAATTAAAAGACCTCACTTTATTTCAGAATATGATTATTGTCCCTCAAAGTATCTCTTCCTCAAAATTCTGGTTTGCCATGCTACTTTATAATGGTAAGTCCTCTATGTGCTTTACAGAATTGGCTGATAGTATCTACAATCTGAGGAATGACCGACCAGTTCTTTTCCTACACTTCAAAGCAGAAAGAGAAGAAGTGTAGGTTTTTATCTGTCCCCTTCTTTTTCCCCATCAATATCCAGTCTGGGTGGATAAAGTAAAAAGGTGTCTGGGAAGAAAATGACAGATCAGCTTGTCCTTTTCAAATCCCATGTTGTTTTCTGATTCATTTCACAAGTCAAAGAAGACACAAAGCCTATGAGAAATATCCATCCAGGACTACATATAACTATCTTTCTTATTATGGAATTTGATGATGACACTCAACATAAGTAACTCAAGTTTTGTGGAATCTAAACAATCATTTTTTCCATTCCTGAGTAATTTTTCTTCTCGTTACAGAAACTGAAATGAGACTTAGGTTATGAATTGCCTGAAGATCATATGGATATATCAGATGGATATAGCAGCAGTTGTAGTCTCTGAAATATTTCTCTACTTATTGGAAAATTATTACTGTGTACAGTTCCTGAAAACTGTTTAATCCTGAACTCAGCATTTCATTTGTCTGTGTAAATATTACTTGTCCCAGTGCAGACACAGCTATTTATTTCCCAAATCCATCAAGATCTTAACAACTTTGTCCTCGACCCATAGTTCCTAATTTGATATAATACATTAAGTTGCTATGATTTATGGCCTTTCAGAAAGGACTAACACTATAATAGCCTAAGTTACTTCACAGTCATAAAAGAAATTAAAAACCACTGGGCTTTTCAAAGCTTTACAAAAACTTTACTCTGTCCTTTCTCATTAACCTTCCAAGTGTGACGAAGGCATAGCATTTGCACTGTGCTGCTGCAACCTTCCCTCTCGGATCCCCTGGCCTCCTTCTCACCTGTCCCAAAAATCCCTTGGCATTTAACACGAAGACTGGTGAGACACATAGTGTTGGTAGCAACTGCGGAGGCAGGATGTGTCAGTATTGGCTTCTCTTCTCCTTGCTCATTCCCTCCAGTGGTTGCGTCTGTGTCTGAGTTTAATTTCTGTCCTCTGTGAGACCAAATCCTTCAACACTGAGCAGTTCAATTAAGCTAGAGAGTATCATTAGATGCTGAAGCTGTAGACGAGGTAATTCCAGGGCTTTTCAGATGTTGCTTTCTTTGTTGTAGCACATACTCTCAGCTGTACTAGAGGCATGGCAAAAAGAAGCTTGTGTACAAAATCCCCAAGAGAGTACAGGAGAATTGAGAAAGAAGGGGTCTTTTGGGCTGAGCAGGAGAAAGCTTCCTTCATTCTATGCCCTAATGAAGGCTGAAAAACTGACTTAGCAAAGAAAATGAGTCTAGAAGGGATTCTCTGTGGCATTACAAAAGAAGTGACGTACTACCAGTATGCTTACCTAAAATGAAAAAACAAAGTTTGTGACAAAACTCAGCTGAGAAAAGAAGTTCTTTACTTGCAGCTTCTTCAAGTAAGGAAAAGAGAGAGAGATCCTGGGAACCCTTACTTGCATGATTACTGAAGTCAGCACACTTAATCATGCTGATAAGATTTTGTGGGCTCTAGCTGTGAAATTGGACAGGGACAGAAATGAAGTTGTTGTTTCTTGTCATGCAGGAATTGCTGAGACTGTGGTTTCTAAGGATGCAAAAACTTTGTGAGACAGATGTTTTCCACCCACTGCTGAACAGATCCCATTCCCACAGCAAAATGAGGGAAAGGCGTGAAGAGAAGTGGCGTTACTGATGGATTGCCTTCACGAGGACAACGCTGTGCCAGACTGCATATTTCCATACTATGCCACTGACACTGGCTCCTTACTCATCAATGCCATTGGCCTCAGATGTACCATCTGTATAGCAAAAATAGCAACACTACCTCCTAGCTCTCTCGAGTCGTTCAGGTATACAGCCTATTTCTTCTGCCCCATTTGGGCAGCAACTCAAATAGGGTGATTGACCATGTTTACAATATAACTGATGCAAATTCAGTCCATGTAAAAGATGAAATTGATACTACTTTTTATTTTCTGCCTTAAAAACACAGGGCCAAATACACAGAGACATATGTTGGGTACCTCTCATTTTAAAAAAAATTCTCTGTACTGTAACCCCATCTCCTGCCAGACTCCTGTGGTACCCCATCCACTGTCAAAGCCAGGCAGGAATTGATTTCTCTGATGAAGTCTGCTCTGGGAACTTGCTTGTGCACTAAAAGCCACTGCATGACTTGTTGTTGCATCCCTGTCTGGCAGATTACATTCTCCAAGTCTGCATTTATTTGAGTCTAGTGTTTGATCTCACTACCAAGGCCGCATAGTGGAAAACTTTGTTCAGATGTGGTTACTCATTATGCTGCACCACTAATCAGCTGCATGTCCATGTGGCCAGTTAGAAGGAGGATATTGGATCTCTGTGGCCAGTTTGTATCAGAAGGGACTATTGAGGTCATTAATAAAGAGCAAACTCATAAAGATCCCTTTTCAACTGAGACAATTTGTTCTCAGGCACTGCAGTGGGAAGCCCTGATAAGCCTTGCCTGTGACTATAACAAAAATGGGGCATTGCTGTAAATTGCGGCAAATCTACACAGCTGGTACAACTACCATCTGAAAACCAGTGCACTGAACTTCACTAGGAACACTAGAAAGGGCTGTTCCTTGCTAATTTCACCCTTCATCTCCTTTTTTCCATGAAGTCGAGGACCTGGCAGTTGGATCAGCTAATACACAAAGGGATGATGGTTGGTGTGAATCAGTTATAACTTCTCTCTTGCAACACATATTACAGGCATACTATAGAAAGATTTTGTATCAGACAGACCTGCAGGGTAAAAGGCAGGGCCTGTGAAGGACAATACACCAAAATGTGCGGTTTTTTGCTCTGAAAGCATCACAGTCCAGCAACCAACTCTGAAATCCTAAAACCTTTTACTGCGCATCCTATGTCCTTTGCAGGTTGGAAATCAGGAGAGAAGACAGTTGTTACTTGTCATGTAGGCTAACTAGTTCAATTCACAGCTTGTTCCACATGGCAGCTTAAGTGTGCCCCCAAATGAGGACAAAAATGGGGTTACTGTGATGCCCATTAATAATGCCACACTCTGGAGGCAAGCAAGGCTTTGAACTCAGACCAAGTGCTAGCATATGAAAAGAACGGAGAAAAATCAAAACACCATGTTATCCCACTGGGATTTCCCTCCTGAAAATTGAAAGGTGCAGATAAAGACGGGCCATAGGAGTTCAGCATCCACCAGATGTCACTGATGTTCCTCCCAAAACTAAAGGACCCAGCAACAAGCCAGGTGGGGGAAAATAAAGTGCATCACTGCTGGGTGAGTTCTGTAAAATTCCAGGAAATTTTCTATTTAAGTTATCAAACAAACCTGTTTCAAACCCCCTAAACCATTTTTTTTTCTGTCTTCCATTGAACTTTTCCTGCTGTGTACTCCTGTGTACTCCTGACCTCTCTTGTTCCCTGTTAGTTCTTCTCAGTGGTTTGACATGGGACTGTCAGGAAGAGAAAGAGCTCAAGATGAGCTGTTCCCCTATTTCTTTTTTTCCCTGTCTCCATTCAGCTAAGATTTTACTCACCCTCGGGTGCAGTTTGGATGGCAGAGCTGGCAAACAGCATTCCCGTCGGCATATTTCCAGACCAGGGTGTCATTCTCACCCAGAACCCCTGCTGGGCAGGATTTCACACAGTGGGGGCCATCTATAAAATGGGCACACTTCATGCAATTGTCAGGGCCCTGCAAAGAGAAGCAACTTGTTTATAATGCCCTTCAATCAGCCTATTCAGGAGGAAATTCAGAAGATAAATCTAAATGCCTTCCACTGCCAGTTTTCAGCATCGTCTGGTTTTATTGCCTTGCTACCTGATATTCTTGCAAGTAATTGCTATTGTAGGATGGACCATACAACAGGTAGTCCCTGCTCTTTAAAGCTAGTATTTTCTTGCATTTCAGTGTTGCTTCTTTTATCCTGGTTTGCCTTCTGCCTGGTTGGAAAACGTATATTTTTCATTTTAAGGGGAATAATTCAATGACACCTCAGTAAGGCTTTATCTGAAAAGCATACGGCTTGGCAGCTACGTGGTACAACCTCCCATCACACAATTTAAAACATTGGACCTGGACTGGCTGACACCTCCCTGAAGTATTGGCCTCAAATCATTTACCTGGTTTCTCAGCACAGGTTCTTTCCTCTGTTAGAGAGAAGTATGGAGTAATGGAGGTAACCCAAGGAGTGCATGAATTTTTTTTTACTTTGAAAAGCGTTTAGTTTGTGTTTAAAGGAATTGCCTTTAGCCATTTTTGGCAGAACTGTTTCATGTTCACCATGAATGACCTAAATATTTTAAAGCAGGGGAACTAGCAATTCTGGGTCAGATTCTGCTATGGAGAAAAACCAGACAAGATCCAAGTGCCAGTTACAGTGGGACTACAGTAATACATGCTATAGGAAGATTATTTTAATCACTGTAATGTCTAAGGGCCACTATAATAGACTGATTACTAGATGCTGGGCAAATATGGAACAAGGGGGTGGTCATTGCCTGAAGGACCTTATAATGTTAATAACATCCCTGAAGCTACAGTGCTAGAAGGGAGGATGGAAATGCTTCACATTACTGAGCAGTGACTCTTCAAACTGATGATGGGCAAGGGTCAAACACTCAGAGGCTGCTAGGAATGGCAAGAGATGTTTAAAGAGTTGGGTCAAATAGCACAGAGGAGGACCTGTGATGAGAGCAGGAGATTTGATCTCAATTACAAGAAAGAAAAAAAAAAAAGAAAACTGAAGTTTTACAAATAAGATACAAGTTTGATCTAACTTGTTCACATCAGCATGGCAGTTCAGTATACACATGTCCCTCAAATGTTTGCCAAATTACTATATTGTCACATACATAAGTAAGTCTTTTTTTCCTATGTAAAAGACACAAAAAATTAAAGACCCTACAATGCCCGAGACTGTGGATTGCATGTCACAAAGGAAAAATAACACCCTGAGGTTTCCTCTCCTGTTCCTGCTTCCCTGTCCCAAGATCTTGACTTCTAACCACTCTCACCTCTGCTCCACATCAGAGAGGGGGTAAATGAGACCTCAGGATTATCTCAACATGGGAAATACTTATTAATACATAGTTTGAGATTTGCTAAGGTGAATCTGCTCTTACAGGTCCAGTGCAGGTTGCATTGTACGCAGTGGAGTTTTGCACCAAGCACTCAGGGTGGCAGGGTAGGCACCTGGAGTCCTTTTCAAACTCTCTTGGCTCCCTGGAAAACAACAACAACAACAAAAAAAGAGAAATAATTAAATCCCAGGCTGATTAGTGAGTGATAAATTGTGGTCTTCTCTCCTTTTCCTGAGTTTTCCACTTTAAATTGACTGAGATGATGATGGTACTGAGACAGGAGGAGATACAGGGGGACTCCTCTTGGCTACACCAGTAGCACTTGTGAGGACATAAGAGTAAGGGAAATTTGGTTGAAAGTGAAACACATGGCATACCAGATTGCACACTACAAATTAGTTTACTTTCCCTTTTTAAGCTAGTGCCACAGAATATTCACAACCATTTCTAGAGGCTTTTAAATGGTAGTGATGCAAAGAGATCAGCAAAAACAGTTCAAGTGATTCCAAGGCTACGAATAATAATTAGGAAAGCTTAACAGCAAAGCACTGATAATTAAACTCATGTCCTCTCTACAACACACAATGAATCATTAAAATATGAAAGTTGGGAACAGATGGTTTCAATAGCAATAAAGCTGTTCCACTTCAAGTAATGGTGTTATTAATTAAACTAAATCTACCCATCATTTGACACAAAAAATGCCCAGATCTGCCCTTCAGGTTATAATAGCTGCTGGAGGGAATTCACTTAAAAAAGACAGCTGCTGAACTACAAGTCACTAGAGAAATACAAACATCAGAGGCATTAGCACCCTGACAAGTACTTGCTTAATTCTCATGAGCTTTAAAAGTCAGACTTTAAAGTTTTATTGAAAAGTCTCTGTAATTTTCAGTGCTAGACGTACCTTTCCTGTCTACATCACCTGTTGAACTGCCTGAAAACCCAGCCACAGCCCTGACACACAAGCGGTAATATGTTCTCCATGGCCTGAGTGAGGCTGAAGCAATAATTTTGCCCTGAAATTGCTGTTCTCAGTGATTTTTGGATGAAAGTTCATTCTACCTTGACTGTAACTTTGCAAATTGCAAGGGTGAGCTGCTCATCTGAGCACATATGAGTCCCTGGCTCTGGGGATGACTGAGCTCCTGGGGACTGTAAATGGCTCTGGCTCTCACCCAATGTACTTGACATGACAGTCACAGCTTGGATTTTCACCGGGGCTTTAAGCTCCTTTATTTCTTATGGGAAGGAGACATAAGGCTTAGCCTCCTTGGGCCTAGAGATACTCTCCTTGTGGGCTTAAGGGGATGTTTTATTAGCAGTTCACCATAGCAGGAACAAACTCCCAAGCAATACTGACTGGGAAAGGAGAGGTACCTCAACTAGGTACTATGTTCATGTAACATCTCTGCAAAGCTGGTGAAATCCCACGCAATCAGAGACCCTTTTTTTTGCCTTCTTTCCAGTTACAACATATTTTAAAAACCAAAACCCCGAAATCATCACCGAAACCTCAAGCACCCCTGAGACAACTTACCCTTGTAGGATGTTGCACTGTTTCACACACTCCTTTTGGCGAGCAAAAAACCTGCAGGAGAAGCAGTGGAAGGGTCCTGGCCCCCAGCAGCCCACGTCTGAGCACAGAGGGTCACAAACATGCTTGGCAGCAGCTAAGAGAGAAACAAAGACAAGAAAAGCCATGAATGTCAAGGCAAGAGAGAGCTCAAACTCTCCATCCTCACTTCATCTGACCAGACAGTTTCTCCAATCTGTTCCAAAGCACATGTGAATGCTCCTGGCAGTGTGGAAGAGGAGAAATCATGCTCCTCTTAAGTTCCAAAGCCTGAAACTAAGAGTGACTTCTGGTCTTTCAAAACAAGAACAAGTTTCTCCGTGACAGCTTAACAGATGTATAATAAAGCTAAATCAGGCTGAGAGAGATGGGGTTGTCCAGCCTGAGGAAGAGACACTTTCAGGGAAACCTTACTGAGACTTTTTAGTAGGTAGAGGGGGCACATAACAACTTTTTAACAAGGCCTGTAGTGTCAGGACAAAGGGAAATGGTTTTAAACTGGAAGAGTAGATTTAGAATGGATGTAATGAAGACATAGTTACAACGGGTGGTGAGACACAGTTGCCTAGAGAAGTGGTGGATATCTAATCCCTGGAAGAGTTCAAGGTCAGACTGGATGGGGCCCTGAGCACCCTGAAAAAAAAAATCCCACTTTTCCCTCACCACCTTCATTAAAGCAGTATCACTGATTAATTTTGTAGCCAGGGAAATAGGGGGAAAAAGCTTTGCTCGAATTATGAAAATGCAAGTTTACACTTGCATTTCAGCATGAGCTTTAGTGGGGACCAGGAATGCAGTGCTGACTTACCACACTCATTTTTATCTCTGTTCTGTAAAATCTTTGTTTTCTGGCTCTGAGTTGCAAACAGGCTGTGCCAGTCCATGGTGTCAGCATAGCAGAGGTTCCTGTTCTTCATAACGGCGACATCTCCGTCACTTATTTCCTTGAGGGAGCGCAGCCCTAAGGACTGTATTTGCAAGTTAACAACAGCAAGGGAATACTGGCCACTAAAAGAGAGATGGACAGAAAGAAAACACATGCAAGAAAGATAATTAGTAAGCAGACTCGGCATGTTTTTCTTTTAGTTCTCAAATGTGTGTTGCTGTTTTCTTCCAGCAAGATCCTGCTCAGCCCTCTAAACTTATTGCCTAGTACATGACATGCCTATTATATAACAACTACAATACTCATATCTGGTTTTGCAAGGGCTTTTTAAGCTAAAACTGTCAGGACACGTCTTCTGACAAGTAAATGATGTGCAACAATGGTTGTAGGTAAAGTAGCTATTATTTTGTGCTTGTCCACCAAGTCATTCTTCCTCTTGGGGCAAGCCTAGGAGGGCACTGGAAGCGCTGCTGCTGTTGCACTGCCTGGCAGCCTCCATCCCCCACTGCCCAGCTACCTCAAATCCCAAAGTGCTTCTGATACCTTAGTAACTTATCCCAAACTGTAAAGAACCACTCTTTGTCCTGTTTGTGTTTCCATGATGGTCTGGGTGACCCTGGTCCTGAAAGCAGGCTCAGGGCAGCCTTCCACATGTGGCACAGCGCTGAGGGTCTTTACCCCTGGGACACATTATCTGCTGCTACAAAGATAGTGCTCTACTCCTCCAAAGGTTTGCCCCATTTTGCATTAGTTTTTGGACATCTGAGTCTCACACTACTTGCAACCTTGGTGTGCTCAGACAAGAGCAGCTCTAAACAGTGTTCCTCTTACAGTCGCTTTGGCACATGATTTACTTACTGTTGTTTTGTTCTGCCCCGTATAATCTCCAGATTTTCAAAAGCATAGAGATCAGTAGCATTCTCGGGCCAGGCTTGAATCAACAAAAATCCTGAAATGAAGAAAAGAAGATTTAAAAATAATAATAATGAAATTAAACCTGTGGTCAGTACTGGCAGCAAATCCTTGAGCAAATCCTGCACCAGGAGAAGACCCTGGTGCTTTCCCCATGCTTATCTGAGAATCTCAAACTGAAACATGACATTTTAGGGAGCAGGGAGATATTTTTAAACCCCGTTTTATAAACAGTTTACTTCTTAGCCCACCACGAGGGCTTAGGAGCATAACAGATGAGCATGTCAGTGAGCCGCACATCCTGCCACACCGAGTCACCAGTGACGATGGCTCTTGCCAGAGCCTGCCTGAGAGGCTGCAGGCTCTGATCCTGTGGGACAAAGGCATCACTCCATCCCATTTGTGAGCAGACCTCAGGGAAGAGGAGAACTGAAAAGCAGGAACTGAGCAGAACAGGCAGCTGCTTGGAGTGGATTGGCTGAAGCAAGCAGAATTCTCTGCCTCAGCTGAGGTGTTTGGGAGGACAGGGAGAATTTGGAAAATTGTAGGCTGCTGTATGACGCTCTGTGGTTAGTCACTGCCACCCTGAAGGGAACCAGACAGGTAAGAGAGAAAGAAAAAGGGAACTGGAGTCATGTCTGGGGACCCAGCTCCGATGTTATGTTCATTTTATAATGGGCTGAACAAAATTATTTTTAATTGATGCTTGGTGCAAGACAGCAGCTGAGCACTCTGCTGGCTGCTCTGTGCTCATGGAGATCCAGTTGCCCCAAGGAAGAGCTCTTCAGGCTGGAGAGGGTGTCTCCGTAAGGATGATGCAAGCCACTGAGCACGCTTCCCTAAAGAGCTGCTGAAAGGTTTTCCACAAATAGAAACACACTTGGCTTTTTTTAGCTGGAATGGTACGCCTCTGCATCACCACACGCTTCTTGGGTGGCTGAGGATCTCCTCTACTTTTACTCTTCTCTAGGGCTGACAGTTCAGCAGAAGGGGTGTTCTGGCCAAACCACACACCTTGGATGGGAGACCAATATGGGTTATGTGGGCGTAATGCTGGCGAGGCACTGCTGACCACCTTGGTGAAGAGTGACCCTTGGTAGCTCAGAGGCAGAAACTCTTTGCTTGCTCTTCTCTTCATATGCTTAAAAAATTTCCCTTCTGTCCCTCTGAATTTGGCAGTATCAGTCAGAACATTTCAGCTTAAAACTCACTGCTAACCTGATATTTCTTTGACTGTTTTGAAGACATCCAACTTCTTGGGGTCCAAGGGTAGAGTCTTCGTGAAGGCATCACTGAAACAAACAGAATGAGGAATTGGGAAAAAAATAGTTCAGCCTCAACTTCTCCCCAGCCCTTCTTTCCCTCCCAGTGCACAGTGACCAGCAGGTAACTCACCCTAGAAATGCAACTGGGAGAATGCTGACATCCCCATTGATCTTGGTACAGTTTTTGAAGGAGTCAATGTTTGTGGCATTTATGGAGAGGATCCCTTTAAGTTCACCTATTCCAATGCCATTGCACACTGTTAAAGGAGAGATACAAAATGAGAAGGGGAGAAGGGTGAAGCCCAGTTACACGGAAGGGGGGAAACATAGAGATGCCATGAAAAAGCATTCCAATATGGTCAAACCTACCACTCTGAGTTTCACAGATCTTTTGCCTATTTTTGCTTTTCAGAAAGTGCCACAAGATAATCGCTTCCTGCTTGCCCAGCTGTGCAGCTCTGGTCTGAGCTTCTCTGCACACGGGCTCTGTTTGGCACATGCTCCTCTTTCTCTCTTTGTCCCATTTTAATTTTATTCCCCTTGATGAGGTACTGGGAAGGACAAATGAAGGAGAAGGCTGATGTGCAAGATACGCATGCACAAACACTTTATCTGCTGTACTTGTGGTGTATCCCAACTTGAGAGCACGCCCCAAAGTCGTGTTTCCTGATCAAACCACTTGTCAGATCTCCAATCAGTGGATCTGATTGATATCAAATTTGCGCTTAATTAAGATCAGAACTCCCTGCACTTTTTCTTACAAGTTACCTATCATCTCAAAGCCTTACTGGTTTATTCCATGCTTTTATACCTTTGCTGCATAGCCCATCACACTTTTTACACTTCCGAACACCATTTTCTTCCACTTCATAAGTATCAGCATTGCATGAGCGAACACAGGAGCCATGGTCTGTCACCACGTAGTTGTCTAGGAATAAAAGGATACAAAGGTCATTGAAACACAAGAAGGATGCTTTGGGAGCTGGACAAACACTTCAATACTAGTGTAATACTTTTGTCACACTCAGAAAAGTACAGGCACTAACTATGAATACTCACAAACATAATTTGAAGGTAGATGAACATCCAGTGCTATCACCCTTTTACAGAGAGGGGCATGGTCACAGAAGGATAAAACAACATTCAGGTTCTTGATGGGTTAAAAAAATACAGACACGGAACAGCAAGAAAGGAAAAGCAAGCATCTGTAGCTAAAACAATCATACAGTTTGAGAGGGAGTGTTAAAATCAACTACTTTCTACCAGTCCTAATTAAGAAACAGTTAAGAGCTGATAATGCTTGATAATCCACAGGATTGATCCCATATAGCCATTGTTTTGATGATTTTTATATGATGCCTTTCTCTCCACCAAGAGAAAAACTTTTGGAAGTCAGAATGTAATGATTAAAAATCACGGAAGGTGATGGAGGCAGTTTGAATAGGCTCACTTTGTCAACTGTTCCCAGTTCCCACAGGAACTGAAGAGAACAAGTGCTCTTTCACTTGGCCACAACACAGAGGGATGACATAGGTCCCTTCCCACCTCTCTCCAACCCCCACCTCCTATGCGGTTGCAATCTGAAATGAACTTACGTGGACATTCCTTCACACAAGTGGCTCCGAAGCTGTATTTTCCATCAGGGTTGACATCCATCTGGTAAGTGGTGGGGTTATACAGGACTAATGGGGGACACGTATCCTTGCACGTAGCATCATCCCGAAACTTGCGGCATGCCTGTCATTGAACAACAGCACCCATTAAACAACCTTCTCCTTAAAAAGTGACAATGGTTTTACATTAGGTCTTTAAAACACTCTGACGGTCTGTTTCCTGCTTAGCTCCAATGGAAGCCCCAGGCAGCTACAGGGATGGTTCCTCAGGCTTTGAAGGTGAAAGGTTCCTTCAGGTTGGGCAATTGAGTTTAATATTTTTTTTAAAAAAGAAACCATGAACTTTTCTTTTTCTGAATAAGAAACCTTGGCACTCTGGTGCAGAGCTGCTAGGATTCACGTGGGAACGGGAATAAATTTGCATGCCTTGGACAGAAAAATTTTCCCTACAGGCAACAAGTGGATCAAGACAAATGGTACTTTTCTTGACCACTTTTTAATAACCTAAATCAAATCAAGTCCTTTCCTGCCGATTACTGAATTTTCTGGCTAAATATTAAACCAAAGCCATTATATTTGGCTGCAGGTAATGAACAATATAGCAAGTATTTTTGAAGGGCAAGTTGGTTCTTCCAATTTAAATCTGCATTAAATTAATAATCACTCTCCTTTCCCCTTTCTTCTCCCCTGGTTTTCCAAATGAGAGAGAATAACTGTCTTCCTTGTGAGCCAGTAAGGGCATCATAGCCCTGCAACTTAAAAGAGGACCAGGACTAAACATAATGACAACATCCAGACTGGATGGCTTCTATGGCAATTACTCAGATGTCCCTTAATTCAGAATGAAGTGTAGTGCAAATATGGGGAAGAGTTAAAACCACAGCATACACCGACCCCCTGAAACTCTTGTAGAAAAGCCAAGAAATTTTTTTTTTCCTAAAGAAGCTCTGTTTGCTTTTTCTCCCTCCACTGCCCCAGGGTTCCCCAAACACAGAGCTTTTGTGGCAAGTGAAACCCAGAAAGGGAAACCCTGATTTCATGTCTGAATTTCAATGAAATGCAGAAAGATGAAGATCCATCATATCTTATTCCCCTTATAAGTTCTTGCTTTAGTAAATCAAGATTATTACTGACTAGCGCTAAGGAGCACAAGGCAAACTTATGGTGGCCTGAAAAACTGCTGTAGCACGGGGACTACTTCGGACCTGGGGACCTGCCCATGTGGGGAACTCACCCTACAGCAAACAGATGCTCTGCAACAACTTCGAACTGACTGGGCACTCAAAGGCACTAAAATGGTTTAGAATGCACCAGTAAGGTTCACTGACAGAGTCAGTAAAGACCAGCTAAGGGTGCTGTGAAGTTCATGTCATCTTCCCTCCCACCAACCACCCACGAAGGGAAACCCTGGAGCACCCTCCAGGACAGCATCTCTCAGAAGGTTTCTGGGTTTGAAGAAGGCTAGGGGACATGCATCTGAATGCCTGCCTCGTCGTATCAGAGATTTAAGCAATTATGGTGGTGGTGCAGCATCATTACCAGGCAGTCACTCTCCCGAGGCCCCGTGCATCCCGCAGCACACTGGTTGTGGCAGCAGTCACTGGGCACCTTTCCCCTGCAGCGGCCAGAGCACTGCTGGGCACAGATGACTTTTGTTACTGGAAGATACAAGAAAAAATAAGAAACATCAGCTATATTTGCTGCACTGAGATCAAGAAATATGAAGAAATGGTCTGGTGCAGGATCTGTGCTAGATTTTCCTCATAGGATGCACATTCTGTCCTCACATAAGGCTAATGTTTGGGAGGGGTGAGAGCTGGTGTGGGTGGTAGTGAGCAGGAATTGCATCCAGCTTGTAATTATCTTGGCTGCTGCGAGGTGCTAAGAATGCTGACCCCAGCCAGGAAATATGTCCTGCTTAGAAAGAGCAACTAGGTCCCTGTCACATCAATGCCTAGATCAAGAAAAATTCTGTGGAGTCATTGTATCTTACATCTGGGCAACAGAGCAGGATCTGCCTCCATTTCGCTGAAAAAAATAGCTATTATTTTTGCTAGCTCTGGGAAAAACAATGTGACAGAACTGCCAGGGCTTCATACTAAAATGGGAAACCAT
The DNA here is from genome assembly GCF_001715985.3 of Manacus vitellinus. Lineage (NCBI taxonomy): Eukaryota > Metazoa > Chordata > Aves > Passeriformes > Pipridae > Manacus > Manacus vitellinus. Next base: position 3,707,901 of record NW_021940535.1, read on the forward strand.
ACATTGTTGGTGTGGTGTCAGGATCCCTTCAATGCACTAAAAATATTCTGAAATTTGCAGAGAGGAGAGACTTACTCAACAAACAGATTTCATATGCACATTGAATTATTTTTCTTTAGGCTTCAATTCCTCGGCCAAATTTTATCTTCATTACACAATTCCCATAGGGTTTGCACCACTGCAATGACCCAGAGGAAGAACTGGCCCTGGTTCAGCTTTTTGCAGGGAAGCAAAAACTGCCTGCAATATTTTGTTGAGAATTGGGAAAGTGTCTCCATTTGAATAGCAAAGCAGCGAGAAGGATAATCAGAACAATTAAAAAAAAAAAACCAAAACAACCACAAACCAGAAATGGGATTGCTTGTTCTCTAGAAAAAAAGTACTGGCTCACAGAGCCTGGCATTAGACACCAGAGAAACCTGATGGCTACTCTGCTTCATTACAGCACCCCGAGCATTTCAGCTGTGCTCTGCACTAACTGTTATCAACTTTGCAGTTGGCACAACTGAGTTACAATATCACCATGAATCCTAAAAGTCTGAAATAGAATGTTGTTAATTAGCAGAAAATTATTGCAATAAGTAGTCTGCTACAGGGTATATAACAGTGACTTTTAAAAATCATACATTCTATCTTTTTCCATTACACACTTCTGTATCCAAACTGCATTATTTCATTATTCTTGTAGGCCTGTAAGCAAGATGATATACTTTCAAGGAAACAGATTATTTCCACAACAGGCATTACCTTCTTGGATAGCAACTTCTTCATTCAACTAGAATGAATAAGAGGCACATGGTTCCATATGAACAGTGTTTTGATATAATTTTTTTCATAAGCATTAACAGGGGAATAAAGCACCTCGTCACTTTGATAGCTATTGACTAGAGCTTCCCGCTGGAAACATATATCACAGCAAATGTTTTTACTTCATACAGAATATCCCACGTTCATTTTCAGGAGAAAAAACTTTCCCACATATGGAAATGTGGGATATATTTTCAGTTGGCCACATTCTCAAATGCCTGGAGAGGTGAGCAAGAGCCTGAAAAAGGTTTCATTTTATGCACTCATCAACCTCCTGAATCCAGTGAGAGTTTGTAAATGCTGAAAGTTTGCAGGGTTGAGACCTGAGGTTTTGCAAGGCCCTGAGACAGCTGTGCAGCCCCAGCTGCAAGGAAAAACCTGGGAAGGCCTTTGTGTGTGCAGTCACTGTCCACCTTGAGAGCCAAACTGCAGAGCTGACTGAAAGAAGCTAAAGCTTATACTAAATGAAGACAGAAAAGATTTGCTCAAGTTCCAAGTTATATAGATTTGGCTTGGTATTTGCAGACAAGAAACTTAGGGTTAGGTGATTATTTGCAATGGAAAACTGAATATAGGATATTGCTTCCACTTGCCTTATGTCTAGATCAGTGGTTTTTTCACTGAACTTTTCACAAAAAAAGAATTAGAAACAGTGTATTTCCCCACTTTTTAGAGAAAAAAGAAATGATGAAGTAGTGAAACAAACTGAGATGGTCTTCCTCCTCAACCTTTACTTTAGGAAAAATAAATCCTTGTAGACTCTGAAGCACATCTAAATGGATGTTTCTGTTGCTCTCTTCATATCAGGCAAGCATCCTACCTGCACAATTTTACAGTTAAACATAGGCAGCCAAACATTTCCATTTATATATCTAAAAATGGCTACACATTTTCAGAGAGCCTTTCAAAGGTCCTCCAAGTACAGTACGTAGTGTGATTATATCCACATGAAGGTGACATCTTTTGTGTTTACAAAAAAAAACCTACGGGGATTCCAAAAAGAGAAATTAAAGCCAGCAAAAATTGGGTTACATTGTTACTTCTAAGAGTAGAAAATAATCCCAAGTATCATTAATTGGCCTGCAGAATGACTCCACAGGAAACAGCAGGAAGGCAAACAATTCACCACACAGTTACTGTGTTCTCTAATACATGGTAAAATAACCGAGCGAATAAACGCTCACAAGTGCAGATGGGAGAAAGCTGTGGGCAACACACAAGTTTTCAATGCAGGAGACACCTGCAGAATTTTACTTCCGGAAGAACAGCACATCTGCAGGGAAATCCAAACCCAAGGCAAACCACCTTGAGGTTTCCCATCCAGAAAGGGAGTTACTCGTAGGGAGCAGGCATGGCTGTCTTCCCTGTGACTACCTTTTTGCAGACCATGTCCACCCATGGTGCACTTCAAGAAGCCCCAGCATAGCAGGATGCAGAGAAGGACAAGTGTGATACACATGTTACTAATTTGCACTTGACAGGTTAATTTTTCAGTAGATAGAAATTTAGTATGTCAGAGCACACAAGCGATTTCTTAACTAATCTTACATTTCTGGCAGTTCTGTTCACCAGGGCCCCAGCAGTGGTCTTCTGTACAGTTCAGATGGCATTTGGGACCTAAAACATGAGACAGAGTATAATATTCTGTAAACACAGAAAACAACAACATACTATGAACCACAGAAAACAATGACTTGAGATTTCCTGCTCAATAAACCAGTGTAGGAAGCACCTACATAACAATGCTCAAAAAACCTGAGAACTTAAATCCTTATCCTTTGTTCATCTCTGCTTTCCTACGTGCAGTTCTCCACCTCTACACCCTTGAACAAGTGAGCATAATACCCAGCCAGTCTAGCTTACGAAAGAGGTATACTTTTCCCAGGAACAGGAATCTCAGCTACTGCCCAGCTGGCCCTCCTGTTGGTGGGGTTTGCATGCAATGGCAAGTCACCACTGGCTTGCAGCCGGGCATGTGCCAGCTGCTCACTACAGGCCACATGTAAATCAGTGTTTCTGAACAACGCAGTTCTAAAAAGTAAACAAATCCAACTGGATTCACAGGCAACCGCCAGCTACTCCAACCACAAAGTAATTTGACTTGTCTGCTTTGTGCTCTCCTCCCATTCTCTGCCAAAAATACTCCTCAGTGTAGGACTACACTGCAGATGGACAACTGATGGAGAGGTGATAGAGTGGATGGACACCCTGCCTGACCTCAATGGTTCAGTGCTGGTTCTTTCCCATCCCTCCCTCCTTACTCTTTTTTTTCTTTCTCTTAATGACAAGCAGAGTCCCAGAGAAACAACTTATTTTAGACTATGGGGTTGTCATTAAAGCCATAAATGGCTGTCTAAGCAGATTAATAGGGAATTCACTACAGTTAAAAGGCATTTCCTACTAAAGTGTTTCTTCCTGCTAACATCATGTGATTCTCCCTCCCTCCATCATCCATCAAATAGCTGAACAAATGCCAATACTTGTACAAGAGTTGATTGATTTGGTGTAAGACCAAAGAAATCCTTTTCTTTTTTAAGTTGAAAAGTTAAAGATTAACATTTCTGGGGTGTTCAGAGCCAAATTCCTGTGCTGACATGTATAGTTTGCAACTCCTTGATTACGCTTGGGCTCTGCACAAAAATAAGTCAACGCAGAAGTTGGCTATTAGCTCAGGCAATTATGCAACTGGAAGAAGATAAAGAAAATATGCTTTCCTGTCAAGTTATAGTGCCAGAAATTAAATGCTCAGAAATGAAAATAAACTCTCCTTTCTTTGAAATGACTGGGGATTTTACAAGGGACTCATAAGGCTGAAGGATTAGCTTAAGCCTACTCTAAGCATACGCTATACAAACTTCTAAATATCCCCTCATCTCCCTGCTGATCTGAAGCATCAGATTTATCTGCCTGTTTATCATTACTTTTGCAAGGGCAGTCTGTGCAGCCCAAAACAGTTGAGTTTTACAGCACACAACTTGGGCCTTAACTCTAAAAAGGCTACAAGCAACTTCATGAAGGTACTCATATGGGCTTTCTAGACCCAAGCCTTATATTGTAAACAGAAGACTGCTGGAAAGCAAATGAGTGCATGTTTTTCTTAGCTGTGTTTGATTAATACATATGTAGAGTACTGCCTCGAACCAAGAGAATCACCCCCAAGAACTTTGCTGACCTATGAGTTAACGACTGAACCAACATGAAAAATTCTATCTTAGGCCAGTGGTGCAGAAATGAAAGCACTTCCCTTGGAACAGGGTTTGTTCCCTCGTGTAAAAATTGTTGGACCACAATCCTACTGCATGAAAGATGATATGTTCATTATACTGTCTGAAGTGGAGGGGGTGAGCACAGAGCATTTTTTGTAAGTTAATACTCACAAGAAGATAAGTTGCTTGCAAATTCAAGCACTGTGAGAGGCTTCTTGCTCGTGTCAATGATGTCATTCCAGAGAACAGTGTCCATGTTGCACAGTTTGGGGTTGTTGCTGATTTTAACACCTCCATTGAGAATTTCTGTTACAGAAAGAAAAAAAATTTGTAAGTGAAGCAAATCCATAAGACTTCTGTCTCTGATCTAAAGAAACAGAAATAAAGCATGTATTTCTCCACCTCAGTCACACAATGCTAACAGAAAAGGACAATTTGCATGGCATCAGCACTCCTAACAGTGTAACCAACACCAGGCTCAGACTGATGGGTTCTGGAGACTCAGCTGCTCTTGGACGCCATAAAGATGCCACTAAGTGTGGCTTTCTGCCTGGTGCCACCTCTAGGGGCCATGGCACTCAGCAGAGATGGCACTGCTGGTGTGCATAGCCAGAGACCGCGTGAGACCCTAACACACGTATCACCAGTTCCCATCGGATTTAACAGAAAATACTGACATGTATGCACTGGAATCAAATGATGCAAAATAACAAATAGATACTTCTTTGGCAGTTTGAGGGACAGAAATGAATCTCACCATCTTGTTGATGTTTTGGATTTTCTGTACCTTTCTGCAATGAGAAGTTATGACTTTCTTCACCTTTTGAAGAAGACTGGCTAGTGGGAAAGCAATCAGGAAACGACACTCAGATCCTTGTTTTTAAAGCAGGATTTGATGGCACGTGACTTTGAGAGGCAATCCAATTGGATCTGGATACCAATAAGCTAACAGTTGAAGTCTGCTTTAGAGATGCCTCTACCTCTTGCCCTCATCTCACCTGATAGCCGTTTCATTGGCAGCTGCCGGAGTCCCTGGGTTTTATTCATGTGGTAATTGGATAAAACTGCCAGGGCATAAGAGTTGTCATACAGCACATTGCCTCGGATGATCTGGAGGTTTTCTAGGGGAATGACATCCACCATGTTAAGTGCAATGAGGACGTAGCCAGCAACCTCCTGTATTGACTGAGAGAACAACAGAAGAAAAAAGGTGCTTAATCCATAGTACTCTTCAATAATCGCTTTCTACCTCCCACCCCTCCAATCCACCATCTTTCAATTCTCAGGAATGATAAACCATTTCATCTCATTAAAATAAATAGATCTGAGAACAAAAATGGACTATGTGGAAAACTTTGCCAGTTAAGCAGGTATAAACTTACCCTTCGAGCACTTACCAGGGTATCATTGAAAAGATCCAGCTTACCCCTGCTCTGTCCCCAAGCAAGGGTAAGTGGGGCTAACTAGGAGATGCAGGTAAACAGGGCAAGCATGTATGATATGGCAACTAAGTGTGATGCTTCCCTTAAATAACTGCCTAGCCTCCAAGCATTGGCAGCACAGAGATGCCATCTGATTCAGGCTTTTACATTCTCTTTTCCGCGCCCCTTTCCTTGCAGATCCTCCATTGCTCATCAGAGGGGAAGATCAGGTAAGCTTCTCATTCTTAAGTAACATATATTTACAGAACAAAAATACAAGTGAGGTACTGTTCCTGCATGTAGGTCAATTCCTGCCTTGCACTGTGAAATGTGTGCATTTCTATCTCCTACAAAAATCACCATAAATGAAAAACCCTCAGGCTACCACTTAGGATATTTTCCTGTTCTATGAAGACTACCAGTGAATTTTCAAGAGACCTGTTACGTTCCTGGGAACAGTGAGCTCCATAGTCAGGTTGTGCTTTGGAGAGAATGGCAATACCACCATATTTATAACCCATGTGTCTGAACCATTTACTGTCTGATCTTGCTTTTTACTTGCTGGTGGAGAACCTGGAGGTACCCATGTCAGACAGTGCTCCTCCCTATGCTGCGGCTGCGTTTTAGCATCCATCCCCTGTCCTTTCCTCCTCTTCCTCAGCTTGCCATAGTTACTCAGGTGCTTGTGCACAAAACAAATGTTGAGACGGGAGTAGCCCGTGTGTCAACTGCAGAGGATTATCTTGAAGATTGCTTGAAGAATCCACGTGGGAAGTTATTGCATAGGACTTGCCTGCCTGCTTAGGGTGTGAGCACTGCAGGCTACAGAGGGACTCACCACCATGGCAGGGGAAGGGGTCACTGTTTGAAGAGCACGGGAAAGGCCTCCACACTTCAAAATCTGCCATCTGTGGGTTGCCACTCACTTTGTGCTTTGCTTTGCCCAACAGCACCACAAATTCTTTTGCTCTCTGAGAAGTAAGACAATGGGTAAGGATGCAATTGCACTTATAAATAAGAAGAAACCCATCTGCATGGCACCCATTACAGGCTGGCAAGTGCTTGAAAAGCTATTTCTCAAAGTGCCTGATTTGTATAGTAGAGTTGAGCATATCCTGCAGCCTACAGGTATGCCTAGACTGTGAGCTGCAATTGCTCTGACATTAGCTAGCTATGTTTTTTGGATCACCACAATTTTATCAGTAGCTGATCCTTTGCATTTTCCTTAAAAAATGGAGTAAGATTCCTTTAGCAGAGAAGACCACAGATGAACACTAACCTTCAGGAAAGAGAGGTCACGATTGTGCTCTACGTATGTAATCTCCAGGTTGCTGAGCACCACCTCACAATTATTGTACATCCTCTGCAGGCTGGTGAAATGGTCTTCCACATGTCCCAGTTGAGTCAGCTTGTTATTTGTCCCTTGACAAACTGTGGAGAAAAGAAAAAAGCTCCATGAAGTAAAGGAAGAATACAAAGACTTGTTGCCCACTTATCTGCCCCAAATACCACAGTAAGTTAAGCATCAGTTTCATAAGAAACAAGAACGTTACATGTCATGTCTCTGATGGCAATAGTGTAGGAAGTATGCAGTGTTTCCCAGGCACTACCTGGGTACAAAGATGTACCAGAATTTAGAGCTGGAATAACCCTCCGTCACTTTCTGTTACATAAAAAACTCCAAAACAAGACTTTTGTACATAAGTAGCACTAAGTTTTCTGTATCACAAACATAACACAGTTCCTGAGGAGAGTACATTGATACAGCACAATCATCATTGTTACAGTACAATTAATACATCAATCATTACTGAAAGTGGTATGTTGCTAGAAATCCCCAAAGGCGATTTCCCTGAGGACCCATTTACATTACTGCAGGGGGAGTTGGATCTCCCTTTAAGGTCAGTGGAAGGAAGTGGGGGCTTCCTGTAGGATCCCTCAAGCTACAAATCCAGATTTTAAGAGCAAATTGAACCTCCAGGGCATACACATCTCTTGCCAGTCTGACATTTTGGGGGTATGATAAGATTCAGGAGATTTCCTGGCATATTCTGCTTTAGCACACAAACACACCTTTGTCTACTTTGCTGGTGGGGAAGGAAGAGGTGTCACACAGAGCACCACTGAGATTCCAAACATTTATAAGAGTGGGATGCAAAAATAATTCCCCACCTGAAATTATATTACTCTGCTTTATTAAATCTAGAAGAATTGATAGAAGTTATCACCACTATATTTGATTGCAATGGAAGACCAAAATGCAAATTGCGCTGAAGAAAAAACACGACACATAAACCCCCAAAACTTTGTACTCAAACAGTTTTTCCCTGGGCTATCCCTACGTAGCTAAAATGAAAACATCTCTGAGTTATGGTAATATAGAAGAAAGCAGAACAATACACAAGGCAACGTGATAAAAAACTTCACAACCCCTTCCAGGTGGAAAGCTTCAGCCCAGCTTTGCTGTTCAGTGGGAGCAAAAGGAGGCTTTTATCTCGTCATTGTTACAACGCATCCCAAGCCTGACCGCACAGCTTTCCGTAGCACACTGAAAGAATTGCATTCTTTTAACCTGGAGAAAATAATACATTGCAAAGATACTTTTGTATCATAATTCACAATTCCTAGAAGCACCAATCACAAGCTGGAACACCACTGTGTGGGGTGCTGCAAAGCAAATAATAAAGACTCTTGACAAAGCTGAAAATAAGTATCGGTGCTAGCAACACAGGATGACACTTGTTGGAAGATTTACCGAACAGCTGATGTTTTATTAGTAGGTCTCAAACCATCACAGTAGGAAAAATAACTCAATAAGCAGTGACAAAAGCACACTTACGAATCATCAAAACCATTCACTGAACATGTGCTACTTCTCAGAACAGTCAGCATTAAGGAGTTACAATGATAACAGATTAAATACTCTTGGACAATGTTTAAAGCAAGGCTATTCACTCACATTCTTCAGTTATTTCTCATTACACATCTAGATAAACATTATAGTGTTTCGGATCAAACTGCTAGTAAATGGGGACAGTATAACAGGGGCTGTGAGTACACCATCTAAGCTGCTTTTTACTTCACAAGTCTCAAATGGGAAAAAGACATTTGCTTTGAATTTTTGGATTTCTTTACATTTGCTTTAGACATTCTAAGTGGGATTTTCTGTTCCAAACTTAACTATTCCAATGTGTTCATGCTTAAAATCTGTATTTGCCTTCTGCTTCAAGTACAAGGACCACAAATTATGAGCTAGAGTCACAGAAAGGTGGGGTGGTTTTTTTTGGTTTTTGTTTTTTTGTGGGTTTTTTTGTTTGTTTGTTTGTTTGGGTTTTTTTGTTTGTTTTGTTTGTTTGGTTTTGTTTTTTTTTTTCTGTGGAGTGGTCACATTTTGAAGGCAGAAAGTTAGACTAGTCTACTCTGGAAAAAGGTGTTGTTGTGGACAGAGGTGAAGAGGTGTTGAACTGACTGGAAAAGTAAAAGAGTTGTCCCAGAGGTCGTCTTGAATTTTAAACAATGTTATCCTACAACCAAGGAAAAACCCTAGTAATAAGAGATCCTTGGACAGCTAAAAACCTCAACTTGGATGCTCAGATTAGGCATCTCATATCTGATCTTTAAAATAGTGTGATTTTTGAAGGCACTCAAACACAATGCAGGTGCAGTGTAGACTTCTCACAGAAATAAAGACATGTAACTCTGTAACTCAGCCTGCTAAGGTCTTCAGGGTCCACAAATTACCTGGTGCTCTTGCTGCACCTCTGAGGCTAACAGCAAAGATCTGCCCTGATACCCAAGACAAGGCCTGATGCAAAAGCTGCAGTGTTTATGCTATGTCTGAGCTGAAGAAGAGGTGGAAGGAGGAGCCTTCTCTGGTGGCATCTCCTGGCCATCCGTGCCCCTGATTGACCTTACGTGGCTCGGCACCGGTCCGGTTGTACAACAAAACAGACCAGCTCACTGAAAAAAACCCCTAAGACAAACTGCACTCATTTGAATGTGCTTCTCTTGGGATCAGACAAGTGTTGGAGCTCTGAACCTGGGTCAGACATCTTGAGAAACACAGACTTTTTCATTGCTTATTAGGTCAAGGCTGATGCAGCAGGCAGAGGGCATGGTTACTCTTGTACTTCTCCCTCTCCCATGGGACCACTCAGTGAACCATGCGAAAGAGTTGATCCAAGCTACAAATAATGCAGGACAATAAATAAATAATTGGACAGAGGGTATTTTTAGCTCAGAAAAGCTCTTTGATTTGGTTCAGCATTGTGCCCCACGCATTCAAAAGAGCTCCGAGGATGGCAAGGAGGCAGAAGCAAATAGTGAAGAGAAGGAGCTCGCCTGCTTGTGAAGCTGCAGAGGGAAACCCAGACATAACAAGCTTCAAAGAGGCTTCAGGTTGGTCCTCCAGGATTTACTTTTTTCCTTTGTACTGTAAGTAGAGAGCACTTTCATGGCTCTATACCAAAGGTTTCTTAAGCCATATGCAAAACCACTGATCGTCTCCATCAGGCTCATCACATCTTCTATATAATGAACAGTAGACGTAGATGAGGTGTTAGTTAAGATTTGGAGAGCAGAAGAAAATGAGTTGCTTCTTTAAAGAACTCAACAGTATGTGGCTAGCATCAGTCAGACCACCATAGAGGAGCTTTCCCCCTCAGGCAAAAATTTTCTGTTTGCTCAAGGAGATACAAGGTCAATTCCCTGTTTGCTACAAAGAGATCTAAGTACATCCACAAAGTGAATTTCATCACTCCACTATTTACCAAATGAGAACCTGGGTCATAAGCTGTATAGCTGAGCAAATAAAACCCTAATCAAACAAAACAAGCTAACCCCCCTGCAGCAGTATTACTGAACTCAGGCAAAGGTGCAGAATAATTTTCCAACTAGAACACTTGGAAAGAAAAGAAAATAATATAATTCCTGCAATTTCTTTGCCTATGGAAACTATGTTCTGAAAAGATACATGCTATAATTATCTGGATATAATATTACAGTGTGAATGCCACTCTGGCCAGAGGCTAAAGCACATACAATGAGGTGCTCGCCTCGCTCCATAGAGTTTTAAGTGGGACGCGCATGCTCAAGTGGATGGAATTTATTATGATTTAACCACTATTGAGCTTGACCTATTTGCTCTCTAAAGAACAGATTATGATGCCACATACACTCATTACACACTTTCGTTTCAATGTGCAGCAAAGCCAGCACTATCCAGGTTTAGGAGTCAATGGTGCGCAAGGGTACTTGCGTGATAGTGCTGGGGGCTATAGAAGTATGTACCACATAATACATTTTCTATGTGGGCACTTACTCATGGCTGAAGCACACTGCAACTAAAAAGAAGAGTAAAAAAATCAGGGTGACAATTTCCCTGACCAGTAGAAAAGCTGAGAACTTAACTTCAGGCTGAACCCTAAAAGATGAAAGTTTTGCTTTTATCTGTAATGCTAATATAATAAAAATACAGCCAATCTGGAAAGTTTTGACACAGAGAGGCCATCCCAAGAGGCTGCTGTCTGAAGCAGTGCTGAGAGCAGGGCTGCATGCTGGGAGCATGGGGTTCTCCTGCCCCAGCTTGCATGATCTACTGGATCCACAGAGCCTCAGCCACCACTTCTGCGACATGGAGGCAACCCAGAAATCTGCAGGGCTGCAGCACGGCATTACCACCATGCAGCATTTAAATTCTATGTCATACTGATTTTAGCAAACATGCTGCAATTCCTAAATGCTAAAGTGATGCTGATCTTGCATCAGTTACAGTATTACCTCAACAGACAGCCTAAAAAAAACCCAAAAAACCCACCAGATATTACTCAAATGTCCCGAATGCTGCATAAGGCAGCAGCAATCAAAGGCCTGAGGAAAGAGGCACACTATACCAATAGATGCAAACTTGCTGAACTTTTGCAGTTATGAAGAGTGCAGGGTTGGCTGTCCTGGATACTAAAATCCTTTGTGTGTCCACAGCCATGCTTACTAGTCCCCTTCTCTGCCACAGACTTGGACTTAAACAAGTACTTCTAGGTGATGCAAACAGGTTTATCCTCTGCACTCTCTTGCTTCTTGGCCATATTTTTTTTGTGAAGCCCAAAGTAATGAAGTGAAACCAAAGCATTTCCTAAATTGGCATTTTCCCCAAGTGATGGTAGGGAGATAGAAGGTATCCATCCAGCTGTAATGCTAAATGACTATATTCTCCCAAATCCATACAAGCTCAGATTAAACAAAGCAGTCCCTGCAGCAAGTGCCCTGATAGAAATAAAATCTGTTTTCATCTTTTCCCCAGAAAATCTCTGATTACTTAAGTCCCAATCCTGTCGGGCATATTTGCCCCAGACTTGAGAAAAACCCCGGAGAATACTTTGAAACCAAATTATCACCAATCCCTAAATCATCAGCTGTTTCTATCCATGCTTAGCCTGTGTTAGTTTCCCTGCAGCTCTGACAGACATCAAAATAATAACTCACAAAGGCAATTTCAGAGATATTCAAGTCCATTTCCATGCTTCATATAGAACTATATATGCCTTGATATGACAAATTTATATGCTTCTTCTGCATGTTTTCTAGTCATTACTGACAACAACACAAAACTTGGAGATAAGAGATATTTATTTAATTTGCCAGCACATATATAAATATTTCTCTCTTGCTACTTGTTAGTAGTAATTTCACTTTTGATATTTTTAGGTATTTCATGGAAGAGCGGTACAATCCTGAGCATTTGGTCCAAAGCTGCCACTGAAGGCCTGGGGAGACAATGCTACTCAGTATAGTAAAATCAATGCTGCCCACAGCCAATTCACCTTTACCACAGTACAGGGGGGGAAAAAAACAACTTTCAAGAGAACTGGAATATTTTTGTAAGAAATATTGCTCAATTTGGGTCTGCATGGGCAATCACACCATCCCAACCCAGTCGGTTAGCCCCTGGGTAAGCCCTACACAACACACAGGGGATCCTGGTCATGCCCTGCACCTCCACACTCTTCCCTGGGAGAAAAACTGTTTGTCCCTTATGACAGCTGCCACTGACCTTCATCTAGCAGGGTCTCAGAAATTAAATGAAGATGCTTGTGTCATTCAAGCATAAATATGCACATCAGTTAAAAGGGCAGGTCCTGTATATCAAGTATTTTTTTTAACCAGCTTCAAAGCATACCCTTACAGCTATCAAACAGATCCACATAACCTACTGCAGAAACCAGTGAAGGGCAGCTAGTACAGTCAAATGATCAAAATAATGGCATTTAAGGTTACAAGAAAGTACTAGGGCAGACAGGACATTTGCCATCGTGACTAACCTGTTTCCCGATTGAAAGAGAAAAAAAACATGCAGTGGTTTCCCTAAAGAAAACAGGGTATGAAATATCAGAGGCTGGAATAAAAAAAGAGACATTATGTTATATGTGATCAACAGTTTAAATATAAACATTTCTTATATTCACAATTTCCTCAACACAAGAGAGAGAAGGGATGGAGAAACTGGAAACCCAGTGTTGCTGGGTTGAGTGTGTTTAACATAATGGGAGGAAAGTTCACATGACACAAAAAAGAAAACCAAATCTGCTGCAATGTGCTGTGAGAAGTTATGAAAAGGAAAGCTAGGAAACAGGTGAGTACAAACAGTGCTCAGATGCAGGTAGATATTTTCCCTTGAGAACAGTAGTTGCAAACCCATACAATGCCTAAAAAGTCCACTTTCAGCTTAATGACAGCAGCATTTGGGCACTGGAAATTCTTCTGCAGAAGATAATGATTTTTGCAAATATTCAAATACTTTAATTTAAAACGTTGTGAAAAACAACCTCATGTGGCTGTAGGAAGTCCCTGCTCAAACAGTGTGGTTTAGAGTAATGCAGTTGCTGCGATTAATTCCAACTTTTAGACACACTGGGACCAAAACAATGGCAGAGCTCTTAAAAATACTTAAATGGAAACTGTAACTGCATAAGTGACCAAAACTAATGCCATAGTTGAGAAAAAGAATATGCCTTAAGGAAAAGCTTTCCCAGATGGTTTTTTATTTCCATTTACTTGACAAAAACAACTTTTCCAGCTAAATGTAATTTTAGGTTTGCCTTGCTCCAGTTAGGATTGGAGACCTGCCCTTCAGTGTCAAAAGTCATGTCCTGAATTGCAAGAGATAGAGGCAGCATGACAGTTGGATGGTCTGATTCCTGGTGAGTGCCTCTGCCTGAAAGAATAAAGAATCCTACACAAACCACCTTGCTCCTGAGTGAAGACCTTGCCAAAGTCACAGTATTTCTGACAACAGGGGATTCAGCCTTATTAATTCCCCAGGCTGCTTTTTTTTTTTTAGTAATATTTCTATTTTTCTTCTCTGTTGCCATTTTTTAATTCAGTGTGTATCTTCATTAATCCTTCAGATTAAGGCCAGACAAGGATGTGCTGAAATCAGTCTTTCCACTGGCTTCAATGTGAACTGGATGGGGGATTAAATTCTTCTCTCACTGAATCTGGTGTAAGTTTGCAGCAAGTACAAGGACAGAGAGGGCTAGCCTGGAGTTTAAGCTTTCCCCTCTGAATGCCCAAGGATGGAACCGTGGGATTTTCTGCAAATATCAGCAGAATTTCAAGGAAACGGGAATAGTCACCTTGCAATTTTCTACAGTTTGGGAAAAGGTTGATTTCTAAAGGTAAATAATAGATGGGAATTTTGAGATGGGGCATTTCTAGTGGAGTACTGAAAGATAACCCAGATTTAGACCAGTTTTCTTCACATGGCTTTGTCAGTGATCTGTAAGAAGACGTCAAATCACTGCTAAGGATGCCTGCAGATGACACAAACATTGCTGCAGTTCTAAATATCAAAGAGGGACAGATGACCTGCACAGGCTGGTTTGTATAATTTAGGAAAATAAGCTCTCTGAACAACATTATTTGAACTATAGCCAAAGGCAAGGTCTTACATCAAAGACTGCAGAACACATACTAGATAGAAAATGGGGTGCTGGGATGCAACTGCCCAGAAAAGGACTTGGGGATAGTACGATGTGACCAGTGCATTGCTTGATGCAACAGAAAAGAGCAGCCACCGGGTGCATCAGTGCGAAAACATCGAATGAAGGGAGGCAGAAGCTGGCATTAATCTCTGGCTGTGACTGAGTGGTGGCCTCGCACTAGAGGGGTCTCCTGCCCCTGCAAAGCAGATGTCACCTGGTGCAGCTCCCACTCCCAGTGGTACCAGGATGCTCCACTCAGGCTTCAGCCTTTCTCCAAGCTACATTTCAGTTCATGTCCCTGACATATGGCCAACGGCTAGTGCACTATGATTTGCCTTGAGTTTTGTAGGCTATTTATTGAGAATGGTGGCTAGAAAGTCAACCTCCCCAAGATGTCCTCACCAGCAGTTGGGGTGCTGCTGGCTGAGTTGTTCTTCCCACTGGCATCCTTTGGAGAGGCTGCTATAAAGGTAACTAAGAGCTTGTATGGGGCTTTCTCTTTTGAGCTGTTGCTCAATTAAAGGCCAGATCTATTACAAGTGCAATTACTAGTGAACTTAATGAACAAGCTATTCCTACTGTTTATTAGTGAGGAAAAATCAAGAATAAGGGAACTTCATATCTTTCAACCCCTATGCAAACATATGCACACATTTATACATAAATGATAATGACTAGTTTATAAGTGTTACACACAACACTTAATAAATTTTGTGCAGAAAACCACACAGGCACCTTCCCCACCCTTTTAACCACCTTTACAGAAACTCAGGCTATAGTGATGCTGCTATTTAAAGTCGACATGGACTTTGAGGTCACCCCTCAGAAGTTTCTCCATGTGAACCCAACAGCGCAGGGTGATGAGCTTGGCCCTACAAATCTAACAGGAGCAGGATGGGCAAAACAATGAGTTCATGCCATACCTTGCCATTTTTAGGCACACAGTTCCCTGTGTACAAAAAGCAACTGAAGATGGATGCTCTAAGGTGCAAAACGTGGCTCTTCAAATCAAAATGTCAACCACAGCTTAGGTATCCAAGTGGTGTACAGCACAGGGAAACACCACTAAGTGCTATGGAGAGGAACAAGGCTTTGGGAATCACTGTGGAGGAAATTAGAGAACGGGGGAAAGGCAGATTTGGTAGTATACTGATAATGCTGGGTGGAAGTTTTGCTATCCAACTTATTCTGGGTCCTACAAGAGAAAGCATTGCTCATGCCTGTGTTTTAGAATGGTGATCTTCACGCTCCGTGAAACCTACATACTGACCAAAGTAAGTTTGTCAGGTACTGTACTCGTGTACCCCAAACAAGACCACACAAGGGGCAACAGACCCTAGTGTCAGCCCCAGCAGGCTCTGTGTGCTCCAATGTTTGTTTCCTGCAAGGATGAGTCTACCAGGTAGCACAGGCCCTGGCTAACAGTCCATGGCTGCAGCCCTCCTGCCCTCCAGCTTCACACACTACAAACAAAGTAATATTGCTGTGCTGGGCAGACCTCTGGAGCGTGAGAAGGACTGTCATGCAGCCCCATTCATATGAGGTTCAAGCCCTGGGAAATGGCCCATAGAAATACAATGGTTCTGGCATCCATAGGGAATTTCTATGTTGCTGCAAGTGGTGTAAAGATCTGTACAGAGCACAGCAGCAAGGGGCCAAGAGACCTCCAACAACGGGCATGGCTCACCAAGCCTTGAATCTGGTGAGATATGTGTGAAAGGGCTGTGGCATCTCAAGACCTACAACTGGATATCTGGGAAAACAAGTGGATAGTAACGCATAAATAAGTACTGTGTTCCGGGGTCTAAAAAAGAATATGTTCTTCATTGTTGTTTGTTCTGGCAACATCTACAGAGCAGCAGGATTTTACAGCACAATAAAAAGAAACTGAAGATGTGTGCCCATGAAAATGTGGGACCAGTTGCTAGTTACATCACCACTGAATTGTTTAAAATTGTTTAAAAATGTGTTGAGAAATGAGTGTTAAAGGCATTAAACTACACTGTGAACATTTTAGCATGTGGGATTTCTTAAAACATTGTAATTGTATATTTTAATTTGTGCCTTCCAATGAAAAAAGTCATATGTTTTTCTTTATTTATATTAAATCAAGTCTTATGTTGCAGTAAGATGTGGTGTTCATTCACGTATTTCTGAATCCCCTGAGGTGTAAATTCTATGTGAGCACTCACACACTGGCTCAAAAAGGGCAAGAGAAACCACTTACAGTTGATTCCAAGTAGAAGACTAAGAGCTTGCTATTATGAATGTAACACATCCTTATTTTTTCACCAATAAATACAGGATTAAACATACACATATATATGTATCTCTCCCAGATAAACAGACTGACCTCTCTAGAGACTGCAACATATGTGGAGAACTGCTGGAAACACAACAGTAACCACACATGTTTCATTGGCTGCCTTGAACTGCCTGTGCCCACCTCCACGATAACCTCATCTACTTCTGTGCGTGGTTCTGTTCACTGAAGACATGGTAAGCACTGCCAGCAACCACAGTGAATGCTGCATCGAGCCTCTGGGCCTGTACAGCTGCATCACTACCCCACACTTCCTCTGAAGCTGGTTCCAGCCTCCTATGGATTCAACTTGGAAAGCTACAGGAAGAAAGATCTATGCCCCAAAATTCCCTAGGAGACATCTTGTCCCTTAAGAACGAGATCGCCTTCTCGAACAAGACTAAAACAAGATAAAAACTGCAGACAGGACTAAGATAAATAATATTTACTGCTTCAAACAATAAAGGTACTGTTAAGTTTCTAAGTAGCAAACCTCCCGTCAGCTAACTACAAAGAACAAATAAAAGCTGATAAAAAGCTTTAAAAGTTTGTCTTCGGCTACTAGGTGTTCATGGGAATAAATGCTAACACATTAGACTTCCAGCCTAAATTTAGATATTTGTGCATGTTGACAAGAAAGCAAGTTAATACATGCTGCTGGGTTTGAAAGGCTTCCAGTAATATTTTAGTTTAAAGGAATAGCAGAAGAACATAGTAGATGTAAATGAGTTCTGGATCACCTTCTGATCTTTATTTAAGCCTTGACTAAAACTCAGTGGAAAGACTGCTGTTGAAATGAATGGGATCTGAATCAAGTTCTTATTACACTTAATTTAACTGTGTGAAATTTAATAAATGAGGTAAATAGACTTTCTACCACCCTTTATTCTGGAAGGAGGAGAACTGCAACAACATTTTGAAAGCACAGCTAGAAAGCCACAAAATTATTTAACGACACCTGGGTAAGTTTTGAAGATGAAGACCAATTTTTCTTCAAAAGTCTGGGAAGAAAAAACATTGAATTTAGTCATCATTACTATAAATGTTGCATGTTATAGCAAGTGGACTGCTTTTAGAGTTTGTCTTATTTAGCAATAGGGAATCTCAGCCACATTTAATGCCAGAGTTCAGTTTTATGAAGAAATGTAAACAAGTTTGAACCTTTTAAAAGGTACTTGAAATGCATGATTACAGTACATTATATGCTGTTCAAACTCTGAAAAAGTTCCCTGTCCATCTCATGATTTGCATGGTTAATGTCTGTCAGGCAACCTGAGCTGGAAGGAAGGCAGTCTTCCTCATGTTCTTTCTTCTTTCACCTTTTCAGCAAAGTAAATGCTCCATGGCTCCATTGCAGAAATTCCGCAATCTGAACCCTAGAAATACAACATTATATTGGATAAAGCTCTGCTAATGCTCTCAGACTTCTGTCATCGTCATGTCCATTTGCACAGGTCCCAGAGAATGAGATGGTGGGGTTTATCTTTCTTTTCTTTTGTAATTGCTTAGAGAATAGGCCCCAGGCACAAGCTTTATGTATCTCTGACTTGTCAAAACACTTCCTCCTTCTTATTTTTCCCCAGCACTTGAAAAGAAACATTTCCGTTTCTGCATAAAGTATTTGAGACCCACATACGCAATGTGCTGAACACAAGCCTGTAAAAAGCAACTGTTACTTGTGGCAGACTTCTGAGGACCCCTTATTTATCACTTGTCATTGAAAACACTAATACAAGAAACATATTAAAAAATGGGTAAATGAAATTATTTTCTTTCTTCGGGAAAGAACAAAAGACCAGATTTATCAAAAGGCTGCACCTTATATTAAAATGTGTGTCTTTTTAGGTCACATTATTGTTTCATATACACTCAGAATTTATGGCTGTTTAGTTGTGAGCAGTTCAAAATCGTTATGAAGGTGACTGCAGCTGCTAGATTTGATTTTGCAACTCCTCTGTCCCCAAAGTTTGAGGGATGGTACCGATTTTATCTTCCTCATGGACCTGTTCTAAGCAACAAGACAGGCAAAACAATGCACAGCTTTCTCAAACACAAAAAACCCCCTACATGCAAATATGAAAATCCAGATGACATGCAGATAAGGATTTAAAAAATTCCACCCTTACATAAATGCCACAAACCTGCTTTAACACATTCCACACCCTGCAGAAAAAGTTGCCTGAAAGAAACTGCTCCATCAGTTTAGTCAAGAGGGGAATAAACGTCCCCTTGTACACAAAAAGTTGGTAAATCAGCTACAACCTAAGCTGCAGCACAGAATGTGAAAATGTTATCGGTAGTAGCCATTTGGACTGTGCTTATCTTTGCCAAAGATGTCTTGAAGGGGGAAAAAAAACCCAGAAGCTTTTTACTAGTGCAGTGAAATGCGTGTAGAGACATGAAAGAAGCCTGACTGTAAAACTGATCTCATTCACTCCTGTTCCCATCTGCTCCTCTGTTCCTGCAATGTTTCTTCTGCAAAAGATTGCACTCAAGTGTTTTGACGGATGGAGAGGTTTGTGTAATCCACTGGGTTTGGGTTTTTTTTCATGCTTTTTTTTCCCACTATGACTAGAAATAATCAACTTTTGTCTTTTATTATATTGCAACATGTTGGAGACTCATTGCTGTACATGGGTCCCTGGTTTGGCTTTTTTTGTTGCTGTTTGTTTGCTTGTTTGTTTCCTAGAAGAGAATGAAGGGAAATAGAGCCAGGAATATCCCAGTTCCTGCTCCACCCCAGAACACTCCAGCATCAGCATTACTGCTGTGTGGCATCTCGGCAGTGTTGCATGAGTGCATACAGCCAAATGCACACAGCATGTACATGTTTATCACTCCAATGCTGCTAGGGTGCCTTACACCTTCCAAAATACAACAACAACAACTGCCTAAGAAACCCACCGCGGTTTGTGTCTCCTGGTACTTCCTTGCCTTCAACTTCTTGTGGGCAGAAGTTTCTTTAACAGCAAGAAAATTAAAATCACATTCTACCATATGTCTTGTGCATCATGTGGAGGTGCCACATTTTTCTCTAGCCCATATCTTAGGTGGAAATTCAAAGAAAGGAAGAATTGTTAGAGTAGCACCCTCTGAAGATATTAGAGGTAAGCAGTGTAAAGATCTGAGATCAACTACTCCAAGAATTTGCATGCTTGAATCTTCCAAGGACTTTTACGGAGTACTAAACTATCAGGGGAAAAAAGTTATGTGAGGCAGGCATTTATGAACCTCAGTTCATGAAAAATAAATGAAAAAAATCACACTTAAGTTTTCCACAAAATGACATTAACTTCAGAAGTATCTGGCTTTGGCCACTGCAACACAGAAAGTTTCCGACCGTGCAGAACAGTTGCCTTCTGAGCAAATGGGCACGTCACACAGCCAACCCTCCTGCTCCATTGAGAAGCTGCTCCCTGCATTGTCAAGTATCTTTTGATAAGCCTTACTAAAACCAGAGCCACCTTATCTGGGAAAAATGACACTTACCAAGTTTTTAAAGCTGTAGGTCTGTTTGTCTGCCTTTGATGCATTTGCCAGTCTTCCATCACTATCTATCAGTTCATGCAGGAGCTGCAGCAGCTCTTGTGAGCCCAGCAAACAACCTCGCTACAAGTGATGAAGTGCTACCAGTTCCAGAGAACAGAGCAGCTCTGTGTGTTAGCAGCTTTGTGTTGCTTTCATCTTTACCCCCCAAAGCCTGGGAACAAATACTCATCTTGAACAAATCAAGTTATTTCTTCCATGGGCTAGGAAATAAATTTCGAAGTGTTGAATTGGAGACTACATTGGTTGCATGGCCAGTCTTGGAAAAATAAAGCAGAACAATCTTCTTCCTAATACTAGAAGTAAAGGTCTGCATTACAAAACCTCGATGCAAAGAATTTAAAGAGATTTTCCAAAGTAGGAATAGGAGTTTGGCATGCAAATTATAGAGCAGTGCTAGTGGGAGATTTCCATCAGCACTGTCTAATGAAAATCCTCTCTTTAAGATGGATCAAACAAGGATGGAAGTTCTGCCACTGAGAAGTAAAGTTTCCAAAATCTACTATGCCTCCGCGAAGGAACGAGAGCCCAAATTTTGCCCCAAATGCCAAATTACTGTGTTGATATCAGTGTTTCATGAAAGCATTTCAAGAGCTTGTCTCACTCCAAAATGACTTACTTCACTTGCATTGGTTCTACAGTACCTCTGAGCAGTATCCTCATTACTAAGCAGAGCACAACACAGCCTTAAAAGTAATAGTGGTAGAAAAAAAAAATGAAAGATGGGCTCAGAGGAGACAGAAAACAGCTGCTGGTAGATGCATTACATTTAGCTTACAAGCTCCCCAAAAGTTCTGGTACAGGAGCTGAGCAAACCCATGGGAAAATCGAGCTTGTGATCTGAATATGTTATACAGCTACAGGATGTCTCTGCTGTCACCAGCTTTCCTTTTATGAGAGAAACTCTGATAGAAGCAGTTTGTGTTTTAGCTCTTGGATCCCATAAATAAAATTACTGAGTTCTTTCAGACATATGCCAAAATAAGTTTCCATTAAAAGTCTCAAAACAGTCTATGGAAAGTTTCTGCTACGATTTGCTGAACTCTCCCAGTGAATGGCAATACAGTTTATCCTTGAGGGAAAAAGCTCTGTCTGTGTGTATCTATTCTGGATAACGTGCTACTAATACAACCCAGAAAAGAAAATGTGGATCTGATAGTAGCTCAAATGTGGTGATTAGGGTGTTGCTTTTCTCTCTGCATGCTGGAGCCCACAGTTCCAAGGAGGAATCTCACAACCCGTGCAACTGCACTTCGAGTGATATGACTGACACACTGCAGGATGCTGGGACACAGCAAATTACTGGCTTTCTGAAACCTCAGGATTGAGGTGGCACTCTTGAGAGGAAAAGCCAAAACTGCAAACACATTCTTACCTGTTCCTAACAACACGTCTTCAAGCATGCAAAATTGTCTGCCTTTCTTTTACCACTTAAATGCATTTATTTAAAAACTTGACTTTCCATCAGCAAGGTATAATAAGTTTTACACTTCAAGAATACAAAACTCATTAAGTGGAAAATCTGTATCGGCCTAGGTCAGTGACCATGTTAAAGATGAAGTTGCTGAAGTTGCTATTGCTTTTGAAAATTTTGCCTTCTTTTTGGTTTTAAACAATTTTTTAGATTTAAATTTCACTATAAGTAATCAAACCCTATACTACAGAACTGGAAGTCCATCTCCTGTTGGAAAGCATTTCAGCGTGGTTGTTATGTGAAAACTTACAGAGAGGCAACAGGATTTCGAAAGCAGTGAATAAATATGCACAACTCTCAGACAGAGCACTGGAAACTTTTTTATTTTCCTGATTTTGGTAAAAAGATGCTACTAGGTCTCTGTGGTTATTAATGCAAAAGTGTACTATCTCATGCATTCCAAGGCATCACTTGAAGTGCTTCCTCACCAGTGATTTTCAGCCCGTGTTCTACACCACCCTGGAAGTCCCTGCATTATTTTCATGCCCATGAAAGGTAAATAATGAAAAGCAGGTTTATATTCTCTAGAGAGTACCCCATCTCCCTTGGAAATATTGAAGGTGCCTGCATATTGAGCAATGCTGGAAACCACTGGTATGCATAATCCTATTCCAAATGTACTGTGAGCTCCTTCAAAGCAACTCCTACCACTGCCTTACTCCCCACAGCATTGCATATGCATGCACACACATATATATTTATTTTTTTAAAATATATATAATATTTAAGTCACCTCTTGAAGCCACCAGAAGTCTACTTGAAGTATTTACAAGTTGAGACTAAACTTGCAATTCTTGGGCTTGGAAGACAAGTGTAAATTCTCATTTTGTAGACAAAGAAAATGGATATACCTAAATATGATTAAGAATAGAAAAGTGAATGTAGGGAATAAACAACTTAGTTGCTAGAACATCAGTTCTGCTTCATTTAATCATCACAAGCCCCTGGCTTCCTTGCTCATTGACCCCATCAGTACTGCCTCTCCATGAAGGCACATGGCTGCACAGCTACCACTGCTGCACTGTGACAGTCCCATTCCCACCACGGTACCTACACTCCTCTGGAGTTTGCTTGGACATAGAGAAAGCATGTTTTATTGTCAAAAAGGCATTGCTGGGCATTTTATCATTGCCAGACAGTGATAAATGTTCTTTATCCCACTTCAATACATCTCTTGTTCAGGAGTCAGATACATGAGCAGACTGCAGGGGTGAGGTGACTCTTCAGTTTGCAAGAGTGGAAATGAGCAATAGGTGAACAAGCTATTCACACCTTTTTGAGTTGATATATATATAAAATTTCTGAAAGGAAATAGTGCAGTAACTATATCCTAATCCTGCCTCCCACTCCTAACATGAAGCTTCAAGTTTTGACCTGCATAAAGAATTTAACATCTTCTGAAAGCACAAAACCATACTTGACCCCAGCACCAACAATTCACAGGGACCAACGGTCTGGTTTTGGGAAGCAAGCAGTACACCCTGAGGGGTCATGCCCCTTTCCCAGTGGGTCCCCACCTCAGCCCAGAATTGTGCAGGGCGTACAGCTCTCAGCACAGTGCTGCTTATCCAAAGCTGTGCTCCAGCAGCCTTGGCAGATGTTCCTCAGGGTTGCCCTGGGGTAGAGGGATGGTATAAGCATTGTACACAGATCTCCAAGCTCTCCCTGAGCATAAACAGTGCCCACCACTCTCCCATAAAATCTTGTGTGCTAATGCACAGACCCCTTAAACAAATAAACAATCCCAACCATGCACATGCTTACATGAGTCTCCCCATGGAGCCACCGTCATTTCTTCTTCCCTTATTTTCAAGGAATACATGTAATCAGCTTTAATTTATACAGACCAATTAGAGTTTTTAGATCAGATGAATAAACACCCCTCTAATTGTGTAATGAAAATTCCAATGTTGAAGACACAGTAAGTTAGGAAGTGCTCTGGAACAGTTCAGAAGAACAGACACTCAATACATTTTATAGCTATATATGAGAACACATAGTTGACTGTGAGTGAAAAATAATGCTGTCTCAATTTCCACAGGAGTTTATCATCACATAATACTGTAATATCCCGGATACTATACCTATTTCCTTGCTATGATATGAAAAGTTTCTTTCCTTGTTCACTAATTGGTTGGAAGAAAAGGAGGGGGGAAGTTACTGGGGGGGAGGGGGTGGGTGGTGAAGGAGAAATGTTCTGCTATGACAACCACCCAAGTTAGTACATTAATTATTTTTTAGCACTGTCATGTAACAGTGAGTCCCTAAATAAAAGCAGTCAGCATATTTATCAGTGACTTAAAAATGTACTTTATCCTCTGTGGCACAATATCATGACTCAAAACAAAGCTTGAATTCTTCAGTCAGTGTTTTTTCCTCTAGGGTCATGCTCCTGTCTTGATTAGGAAAATAGTTAAGTTTTTTGTTTGTTTGTTTTGGGGTTTTTGTTGGTTTTTTTTGTTGTTGTTGTTGTGGGTTTTTTTTTGAGGAAAGCACAGTATTTTCTTTAGTTCTGTTGTGAGATATTTACTACTGAACTCATGCTACAAATATATGACAGAGCAATAAAGACAATTTAATAGCCTGGGAATCTCTTGCTCAAGAGGACTAAGAGGTCAAAAGTTATGGCTTTGACATATAACATATGCCTTCTGAGTGCCTTCTAATTGCAGGAAATGTTTTGATTTCGCAATCTTACAAATATTCCTGAAGACTCTGAGGTATTTCTCAAAGTGATTTACTTATGTAGGATTTAAAAAATGGACACTTCCTCTGGCCACCTTATATTACCACAGAGTGCCTTCATTAATGTGTACTTTAAGAGGCCATGGACAGCTATTGAGGTATTTCCCCTCCTGGAAAGGGACTGTAAAAATTATATTGTATGCAAAGCACTGCAGATGGAGGAAGAGATCACCATTGTTATGCTAGACATAGGACAAACAAATATCAAGTCCAACTGTACTGCAAATATACACAAACCCTACCAATCCCTGCCCCTGAAAGGGCAGAAGACCCGCATCATGCCACAAGCCTACCATTCCTACCAACTGGGTGCTGCTGACTCACTCATGATGAGAAAAGGAAGCAAGAGACACAGCTGCTTTCAAAGGACTCACTGGTGTGAGCTGTCACTGGACCCTGCGCAGTCAGTGGGTAGAGATAATTAAACCTAGAGAACTATTCATTCCTTCTGCACAGGATACCACGTCCCTTTATTTGCAGACAGCTAAAGATTTCAATACAGACACAGCACAAATCATATTTCTCTACAAACACCTGGGTAATAAGACCTAACTTGCCTGTGATTTATTAATTTAGAAACAATTAGGAGACTAACAGAAATGAATGGCACCAGTGATAGCTATAAGCAAATTACTTACCCATTAGAACTCATAGGGTCATGTGATGTTTCTATAGGTTGCCTGTGCAATGCTCAGCTGTGCCATGCCACACCCCTCTGGAGATATTTGGAGCTCCTGGGAGGCAGTGGGGCTCTCTGACATTTCTAAAATTTGCTTCTAAATGTTCACCCTAAACTCATGCTCTAGGTTTCAGACTATTTATATAAGTTTCAGTAGCATTGTTCTTTACGTTAAAGTAGCTTGTTCCTCAGTCTGGTAGTATCTCCAATGCATATGCCATGTCTAAGATTAATTTGATTCATTCAACTCTCTTAGCCCTGTTTCCTAAGCCAGTGTATTTTCCCTGATTTTTCTTTTATTATATCCATCCAGTTAATATCCATCTTCCATTAAACTGGGGACCAGAACTATACACAGTATTCCTGCCAAGGACTTAGCAGTGTATTGTAAATGGCATTAATGTTTTATCACTACTGGGACTTTCTGCACAGTGTATCCTTATTTTCTTCATACACACAAGGGCTCCCCTGTTCTTTGACATTAAAACAGAGTAAGTATGCACTTTTGGGTTTTATGCAACTTTAACTTTTGTTCCATTTCTTAGCATCCTCCAATTCTATTTAAAAGCCATCCAGATCTTCCTCTTCATTCTTAGTATCTTTCAGCTCTCCATTGTGAAACCTTGTTGGAAGAAGCGTCCTTACACCAAGATCCTTAATGAAAATATTTAGACACGTCCCAAAAACAATCCTTAAGGATACCCAGTAGATACCTGTCTCCCCATCTTTTTTGATACAATCTGTTCTGTCCTCTTTAATCAGCTCTTCATCCAAGTTTAAACTCTACTACTAAACTTCACCTCCTTCAAGTTATGTAGTAACTCCCACCATTTCATTACTTGGGTTACCGAAGTTCAAGTAAGTAATTATCTCCACAAAATGAAACAAAAGCAAAAACCCAACCATCTCAACAAGAAAGACAACCTGGGAGGATTGATCTTTGCTAATACAACTAAAGCTTTTGACTAGTCTCCCTTTACTTTATTAACTTTAATTTTCCTTTCCTTCAAAACACTTTCTGAAGCTGAGCATGATCTCAAAGGCTGAATAAAGGTTCTATAGCTATGAGGCTTTCTTCATTCCTTGAAAATATGGGGACCTCATTTTATTGCACAGACACATAGAATCATGATTGCCTGATGACAGATAAAATTGCTTACTGTTTAAATAAAGTATTTATCACTCCTTCTAAAGTATACACAATAGGAGCTTGACCCAGGTATGCTGTGATTGGAGAACGAGTGGAAAAGTCGAGATGATACATTTCTCTCAGTGAAGTTACAAGATTGTGAAATTCCATTATGAATTACTTTCCTGCAGATACTCTCCTGGCCATGCACCTTTTACTGTACATGCAAACATCCTGTCTGTCTCCAGGATCATATAACACATTTCACAGTGACAAAATTCAAGCTGACACAACTTGGAGTTAACCTCTGATTCATTTTCTTCTTAATGTAACTTTCGGGCATTCACACCCTCACTTTGCAGCGAAATCAGGAAGACTGGTCTTTTAAATCCAAGTTAATTTTTAAGGACAAATATAATTTTAAAAAACCAAACCCAGACAGTCATATCTGTGTCGCTGAGGCTTTATGAGCTGTACCTGATAAATTGCCTGTCTGCAACGCCACAGAAAATACTCCATGCTGCCTCCTGCACACCTTGTTTGTAAAGCTCTGTTTACCTACCTGTCACTATTTGGCTAACTATTAACCACAATTAACCTGATGGGCTTTTTTTCCAAACAGATCAAATATTTATCAGAAAAGCAAAACTTATTCAGTAAGCTGAGTGCAAATGTTGTCTCAGGCAAGGTCAGAGAGGTCATGGGGAGCAATACGGCTCTATTTCCACATACAGTAGTTTCTTCATTATTGCTGGTTGCAAATTAGAGGGAGATAAGTAGAAGATCAGAACTGTAATTTTCTGTTAATTATTGGTTTTCTCTAAAAGTATTATTTGCACATTGACAAAAACATTTTAAAATTCACTGCAATGCTACTGACCAATTTTAGATTTTTTTCTTTCCTACCGGCTGGTTCTGAGTAGCAAGCAACAAAATATTTCTGGAGTGCAACTGATGTGACATCCTACCAGCAACTCCTGTATCCTTTGCTAGCCTCTCACTTGCACCTCCACTTGCTCTAACATCAGGGTGATGGTTTCTGTTCCCTTCATAGTGTCCCCGGGACAGGCCCACAGAGCTGCACCTGTGACAGTCTCATTGCTCTGAAACACTGCTCTCACATGCAGTTAAAAGTCTTGTCCCTCCACAGTTAAAAAAATCACTAGTAGTTAAAGGAGGTAAACCCAACTTTTATATTAATGGTGCCAAAATTAGCCCAGGCTATAGCTGAAATAAAAAATGCAAAAGAGACCATAAGATGGTACTGTCAGTTCTGGCAGATCAGTCTTACTCCCATCTTCCTCAGGGAGGGGGTAGGAGGTGTTTCAGCAGATATTGCAGAAATCTAAGCTGAGAGCTCAAATTGTAATAAAGCATTTCACTTTTCCCAGACGGTGTTCTCCTATTCAAGGATGTTTGTGAAACCATGCTGCCAAATCTGTGATTTCACAAACTTTTCCACGGTGATAACATAAACAGTGAGTAGTGATTTATCTGAGGGATCAAGCTGTGTTAGAAGGGGAATGTGAAAAAATGTGCATTTGAAAGCATTCTCTACCCTGAGGGAGGAAGAAAGCTCATATACATGCATAAAATGAACCACACACCCCAGACCTGACAGAATTCAAGCTTTTTTTCGTGTGCTTTCTGAAAATTCATGTCAAATGCAATGAATTGAAAAAAAACTTACAAAATAAAAAGTCCCTTTTTTTAACTGAATTAGGCCTCCCTTACCTCTTAATAAAGCAACTTTGGGAGAGTTGCACATCAGACCATTAATACTATTCTCCATAACTAACCTGAGCTTTCAGTCTTCCTTTTAAACTAGTAGATGATGGCTTTCTCAGGGAAGATCAGATTTTGTTCTCAGTTACATCTACATCAAAACAGAAGTAATGACACTGACTGGAGCAAAATTATTCCAGATTTACATCTCTCTCATGGACAGCACCAAGAAAGTTCAGTTTAAAGATAATCCAGTTAATTAAATCCAAATTCATCATACTTTTTAAAGTCATGAGCAAGAAGAAAAACTCGCCTTAGCATTTAGTCTTATTGCCAAGAAGCACTCACTATAAAACCCACTTGAATTCAAGACTGAATGTGCACATACGTGGTAGCACGGAAGCTATGACAGAAAGGAGAAAAACTTCCCAAACTTTGATAATTACTTGATCTGGAGTTTTGATTAAACGGCCCTTCCAGTAAAAAATTATCCTCTAAGAGGGCCACAGACTTGAATTCCCCTTCATATTTCCTTAATGGTTTTCACATTTTATTTTCTCTGCTGCAGTCAAAACAACTTCTTTGGCAGTCATATCTTCCTGCAGTATGCAGCCTGTGTGACCACTCTTAGTCCCACAGAAGGCATCTGGGACTACATTCTCTCCTGAATGAAAGTGAGAGCATCTGTCTTCACCATTGAAATGAAATCTTTCTCATTTTTGCAGAGCTCTCAGGACCCTGGCTTAAGTGTTGGGAGAAAAGGGGAATATCACATGGGTCTGTTTATGCAATTATCAGGTCATGCATGCACAGTACACAAGGGGGTCATAGGAGGGAGAGAAGTGTGGCCAGTCACCTGTCCTAGCACCCACACCTTGTCCTGGTGCCTCTCCTTCCCTGCTCCAAAAATGCACACGGGTTTACAGCAGCCAGCGCTGTACAGAAGAACCACATAATCAGAATGTGTTCTTTAATCCTTGTTTTCCTCCTCAAGAGATGCTCAAATGAGTTTTTAAAAAAGTGATAAAGCTGCCTATAATGTAAACTATGCTGTAGTATATCACGTACTTACTTGGGTACCACTCACGGTTCGGCAGTGTCACACAGGGAAACAAGCACATCAGAAAGGATAAACTCTGTCCTAAAGCACTGATCTGAAGGCCAAATGAGCATCAACATCTCAAAAGCAAGACAGAGAAATTATGATCTTGCAAATCTTGGTTCATCATTTGTTTTGATGTGCACCATCACCCCCACTCCCTGCCTAAACCAGGACACAGCACTGAAGAGCCAGAAGCCTGGAAAGACAAATATTTCCATCATCAATAGCAGGGCTGTTCTCCTTGTGATCAGTCGCTGTCTGTTTGTTGCTAACATATCCAAAGCTTTCTCTGCATATTTCCTCATCCTGGGCTCTTCGTGATTTCATCTTCTCACTTGGCACTTTCTCAGTGAGATGCAATTTTTCTTTTAAAGCTGTAACCTCTGCAATCTCCTTTCTTCTAAACAAGCAGTCATAATGCAGTGAACCAGAAGGTTGCTTTCCCCCAACCTCTCTCAAAGTAGCAAAAAGAAAAAGGTAAAAAGACAAAAGGTCTTGTTTTAGGAAAGAAAAGCCCAGGAGTAAAGAAGGCATGGGCTTACTGTACAGTGAGGAGTACGTCCACGAGCTGCAGCTCAGGTGGGTTGGCATGGGCCAGGGGACATCACTCCCACATCCTTGTGCCCATCCCAGAGCCAATACTGTTTTCTTTCCCATTGCTTGACATCATCATCCAGAAACTCTCCAAATCCTTTTGCCTTGTTTTCTACATCACACAAAAACATTTCAAGCTGAAAATCAGGGCTGTGACACACTCAGAGTTAATTTGTTCAGGGTAAATTTAATAACTAATGGCAGTTATTGTTCGTTAATGTGTGGAGCCTTGTGCCCTACTACTTTATTAAAATGTC
The DNA here is from genome assembly GCF_001715985.3 of Manacus vitellinus. NCBI lineage: Eukaryota > Metazoa > Chordata > Aves > Passeriformes > Pipridae > Manacus > Manacus vitellinus. The sequence continues at coordinate 3,737,866 of NW_021940535.1, forward strand.
TACATGTATTTACCCACATTCAGGAGGTGTTTAATCGTCTCTGTGACCACTAATAGCAAATCTCTGCCAATATTTGATATGAAAAAGTGCTAGGCATTAATGAAGTGCCAATTTCTGTGAGGCATGAATAAAGATTCCCTCATCAACAGACAAAAAAAAAAAAACAACCTAGATTATCTGAGTCGAATGAAAAACAAATAAATAAACCCACCACAAACAACACCAGAAAAAAGACACAAAAATCAAGACAGTCACATTTTAAAGATGTGTTTTACTTTTAGTGGTTGATGGTTCTTTTAACCGCAGTTAAAGGGAAAAGAGTTGCTGGGGTCATCTGTGATGGCAAGAAGGTGAGAAGTAGCAACCCAGCCTCCCAGCACATGGACACCAAGTGAGTTGCAGAGGGGAGAGGTAACACTTCTGCCTCGGGAGTAGAAAGGATCCAAATTGCCCTGCAGAGTGAGTTGTCCATGCCTCAGGTAGCACTGCTGGGACTGATCCCAGCTCAGTTCCTGGTGCTGGCTGAGCATGTGGCAGTAATGGCATTCCCCAGAGCAGAGTGGGATCGCTATTTTCTAAACAACACACCAGCTATGCTGAGGGGGTATTGTTAAAAAAAAGAAAGAATTGTTGCAAGTACTTTTCCAATTACTAAAACTCCTGGGTCTTATCCTTCATTACAGTCCTGTATTTCTTATAATAGTTCACATTTACCTGGGGCTACTAAAGACCCTTTGCAGCAAGCCAAGCGAACCCAGCTCACTCTGCTCCACTGGATTTCTATTTCCAGCCCCAAAGGGCCACGTCAAGAGGTGTGTCAGCCACCACAGGGTTCTGAGAGCCGTTCTGCCCACTGTCTGGTGGTTCATGGTGCAGTCAGGCTCCTGAGAGGCAGGGCTAGTCCATGACGAAAGGCCAGGTAAGCATTATGGAGCAAGACATAACTTGCCCGGGCACGATGGCTGGCTGAAGTCAAGGTTACTGTGGGCTGTAGGAGCCCTTGCCCTGCCATCCCAAGGCACAGATCAGCTGAGCAGCAAAGCCAGCAATCTGCTGCAATACAGCACGTTCCCCAGTTGCATTAAATCAATAATAATAATAATAAATTAAATTCACCAACTGAGTTATGTGCATGTGATTTGGGAAGAGGGGAGGGGGCGGCAAACAGAGTAGGTACAGTCAGCTGCTTGCCAGCACCAGCTAACTCGGGCCAGGGTTTACGTGGCCACTGAGTCAGCTTCTGGGCTGTGAACAGAAAAATCCAAACACCAAGCAGCAAAACATTACACGCAGGAGAAACATCCAGGCACCCACTTGGGGCATGGACTTTTCACTGGATCTGTCACCCACTCAAGTCTGTTTTTTCCATTTTGGCAGATGAGAGGAAAGCAGGGTAACAAAACCAGCTGGGACACAGGATGGTGTCAGCTATCCCAGCCCACAGGTACACTCCTCCTCTGCCCTTGCTGGCTGCTATCCAGGGCAGCATTGGGAATTTGATAGGACAAACCCGTCCTCAATAAATACATCACATCTCATCAGAATTATGCCCAGCGAGGGACAAGGGAGTTACATATCAGGTATTACCCCAGATTTTATTGCTGCTGGTACCATTCATGTACAGCTCACAGGCAGACGATGTGAGGCCAAATGGGAATTACTCATAGTATTTGGCGTGACACAATGTTTTACTATGAAGAAACAAAGGTCACTTTGGTCCAGTTTTTGTCAGAGCCCAAGGAAGTCTAAGTCAGTGCAAGTTATTGCTTCTTCAGCTCTCTGAAATACATGCTAAAGCCATTTAGGTGCCCCGGGGGACACCAACACCTCACCACCTCCAACTCCACTACCCTGATGTCCTTTCTCTCCAGGGTGCTGTCTGCCAGGATGGGGAGGCACCAAGCAGGGCAAGAAGAGAATAACAGTGTAGAAATCCTGCAGAGTTCTTGCACATTATCACCACCCATCTCTGTTCTCCCTCAGAAACAGAGCAAATTATAGCATGTGGGGCTGATGGGCACAGCTGATCAAAGCTACTAATTGTCAAAGGGGCTCCAATGCATAGCTGACATTACACCAAGTAGAATACGAATTTTCCTGCAGACTATGATACAGTCCCCTTCTTAATTTCCAGTACTACAACAACAAAATTGGAAATGCTCTGTAATTTCCTTAATACTTCCTCTGACTGACAGCATAAAGGGGGTACTACAGGCCACATGCTTGGGGTTATTAAACCAAATTCTGCCTTCATTTAACACTATCTTCTGACTTACAGGCATAAAGATGTGGGGTAGAACACAGTCCACAGTAAGTAACAGGAACAACAAATGCAGTTACCTATGCCCTGAAGCAAATACATGTCCCTGAATCCCTGCCATGGGAAACCACCCCCTTGAAACTACCAGCAATTCAGCCCAGCATTTCACATCATGTTCCTGCCTGCAGCACTGGCAAGAACACTGGAGGGGTTTTCCCTTCAGATGCTCAAGTGTTCCTGGTGACAGAGCCTCTGGCCATAGCCTAAAACATGCAAGGCAGTGCTTATCCAGATCCATGTTTTACGGCCAAGTTCCAGGACTGCCTTAAATAATTAGGCAACATAAGCTTTTATTGCAATGCAAAAACTATACTAGGGAACATGAGAATGGGCAGTGTGAAGCAGGTTTCAAAGAAGGGTTGATCGACATGTGAACTTGGGAGTATTTCTTTAAATCTTCACTCTTTTTCTTGATCATCTGCATAAATGACAAAGTAATATTCTCAGGAACACTGACTCATCTGGGAAAAAGCAAGAGCTCCCAACTATTTTTCTTGTACCTATCCCCTCTTGCTTTGCAGTTTATTATTTGTAAAGAAGAGAACAACTGTTAACCAGTGGACAATATGTTCATACTACCCAACCTTCCTTTTTAAAATTGAGATCACCTCCTATTCTTCCCCTCAAAAATACACAGCTGAGCCTGTGTCTGCGTACAGAAGGGTCTTTGCATGAGCTGTGGCAAGACTGATCTTTTTTTTTTCCTTCTCGGCACTGAAATAATCCTGTCTGCTTCCCCATCCTTTCTGCTTTCAAAATCTATTTTATGGATGGAAAATCATTGAAACCAAAACCTGAGAAATCTGTTCTTGGAATGGAGAAGGGGAACAGGATACACACAACTGCTCCTAAAAATTTACAAACTTTTTGCAACCTTTCTTTTCTTTTTAGCTAGTTATGAGAGCTCACTGTTGGTGCCAGCATGTGAATACATCTGCAATAACATGTGTCATACTAATGAAAATACCTTTAAAAATGCAAATTATTCATGATCCATTAACTGTGAAAGGCAAAGGGCACACCTCTGTGCAGCACTGCAGCTCTCTGCAGCAGGGATAGCCCCAACTGACCTGACAGAGCCTGGCCTTTCAGCTTAAATCCAACACAGCTGCCCACAGCAACATGGGAGGGGAATTTGGTGGCAGTCGAAAGTGTAACAGTGACCTAGTGAGAGCATTTTAATTCCCATGGGAGGGAAGAGGATAGAAAACTCTCTCTACCTTTTCTTTTTCTATTACAGGCAGATGCGTAATTTTCAGTCTTTCGTGAACAGAAAGTCAGTATCTAGTTACCAGGAGGGGTTTATGTACTGATGTTGTGTATATTTACATAGTCTTTAAATATTTTTATTAGCTCCTAAACAGTTCATCCTGCAGGCCGATGACTTGCTTCAGGGCCTCACGGATCTGTCTGGTGGAAATAAGGGAGAAAAAAGGTGGCTTTATTTTGTACCTTTTTTCTAACAAAACCACTCACGTTAGCTCTCAAATAAAAGCAGAATTTCATCAGGGAAGATCTGAGTACCAGGGGTGGTTATTCCCATTTTACTCTCTGCCTTGTGTTTACCAGGAGTGACAGAATTACACAGAAACTAAGCAGTTTACACAACCACCTGAAATAACAGGATTTGTACTGTTTGAACTCCATAGGAGTTCGTGACTCACTAGCAATGATAGTGCACTTCAAATAAAGACATTCAGCTCCATTTTTTCAGTTTAGCAATCTAGCCTAGCGAGTGGGTCCAAGCTGTCATTCCTCTATTAATATTCTTTCAATAATTAGCTGTTTCTCACAGTTTCCCCTTTTATTTCATGCCAGAAAGCAAGCCTTTCCATGAACAACATACTAAAAGAGAGTGCTACCATTACAAAGTGTCAGTGTTCGCAATATGAACTGCTCTCTGTAAACAATGAGATCTTCCCTTGCCTTGAGTGAACCAGATGTTTCAGGAAAAAAAACCCAAACCTCCCCACATGGAGGACAGTTACAGCAGAGAAGAGATTATCCCACCAAACTGACTGATGGACATTTTTCTCTCTGGTGGAACAGGTCTGCCTTCCACCTTTTTATTTCTTCTAGCTGATCTGCACTGTTCAGGCAGAGAGGTATAAATCAGTTCTTCAGAGTCACGTCTTAACAGCCAAAGCTTTGAATGTGAGGCTTTATCTTTTACCGTGCCTGTCCCCTCTCGCCTACAGAAACTGTCCTTGCTATATTAAGATGTTGGATATGGTCGATTGTAGTTTCTTAGTTGTTTTCTAAATCCTGGCTGAGGTTCATTTGGCACAATAAAATACTGTTTGGACACTGCTGGGCAGAGCATTAAACAATATTGTCTTCTCAGGTGGCAAATAGAGAGAGAACCAGGCTATGAAGATCCTTCTGTTACTCCTGATACTGCTTTCTGTCCCTGACGAAGCCTGCTCACATCCTACCTACCTCTGAGCACAGTTTAAAGTGAGCAAGGTTTTGGCCACGGCTTGCTCGGAAGGGCTAAGAGAGCTGGGATCTGACCAGAGGGAATGCTTTAGTTAGTATTTGAAATTATAATTTCCGATGGCAACATGCTGGACTTAAAGATGACTGAGAGACCATCTTACAGTGTTTCACCTTATTAGAGAGAAATCGGTGTTCTGTGTGTTATTGAAACATTGCATTTGAATAGTCGGCAGGACAATAACCAACATAGTCCTATGTGACATCCAAGGAAGCAAACACCTACATAATTTTCTTCCTCTTTCTGTCATGAATCAAAGCTCAATTTCCCGCTAAACTTCTTTTTCTGAGGTAAACATTCCTGTGCTTTTCCCTGGCTTCTTTTATCGCTAAAAGAAAACCTCAGAATTACACTAGTGAGAAATGAACTTCCCCCCTCTTCTGTCTTAATAAGAAAAATTGACTGTGGGTAATTGTGTTGTCTGTCTTCATAAAAAGCCAGTGTAGATGTTAAATGTTCAGGGCTGAGCTCAAATTATCTTTCATGTGATGAATGTGAATACAGGACTTGGGTTTCAATACCAAAGTCAAGCATCTGATTTTATTGTCTACCCAGAAAAATGTAGAGCTGAATACTTGCTAGCACTAAAGAAATTAAAATCATGATAAAATGAATTGAACATGGTTGGGTACCAGAAAAGCATGGAAGTTTTGCACTGCAGGCTCTATACTTTCTTGTAAGTCATCAGTCAAGAGAAGATTTTTCTCCTGTTTTCTTCAGTCTTGGTTGATTCAAAGACACCAAGAAATCCCATTTTCAGATGTGTTTATACTTCCAGTTTTTCATCTGTGTGTCCTCAGCATAGCACAAATTAAAACCAGAAGCCTTATAACAAGGTATCTAAACAAAGAATACAAGCATGGTCTGCATCAAAAGATCCCATGTTGCTTTAAAATACAGCTGCTGGAGCTACCCTCCACACAGCTATTGTTAATTCAGTTAGACCGCTCAACCAGAAAGGATAAGGCTTGTTTTAGTAACCTACCAAGTCGCTGACTTACAGAGCCAGGGACATACCCCAGGGCTCAGATGAACTAGGAGACACACTTCTACCTGGAGCTTGGAAGGAGACACCTTGGGACCACTGCACCTCTTCACACCATGGCTGCAACTCCTCTGAGCCTTTCCTCCACAAAGTCAAGGAAGCAGCTATTGCAGGCATCACATCTGATGCTGAGATAAATCCAAACACAACCATTTCTGCTGGTCTTGAGGGACAGGTCACCTGCTGTACAGCCTTTATATGCTTGCAACCACTACATAATCAAATATGACGTTGTCTTCTGTCAGTGAGGCTTCAGTTCCTAACAACTGGAAAGAAATCCTGCTCTCAAACTGACTGTCAAACTAACATTGCAATCATCAGTTTACAGTCATTGCTTATTGTGTATCATCACTTATAAAAGAAGAGCATCATAAAATTAGAAAATTAGGAACAAGCTGAATTACTCAAACCCCTCCCCCACCATGACACTCAAGCTTCTTCACAGCATCCACTCTGCTACTAGACAGGCTCAAACCACAGCTGGAAAGTCAACAGGTTCTAATTTCTGCTAGACCAGGAAGAGAAGCCATTTCCAGATTTGCCATCCTCTCCCAGGTATTGTGGGTTTGACCTGCCTGAACCAGGGCCCAGACAGATCTCTGCTTCTGGAAGGGGGCACAGCATCTAAATGGCCACGTCTGCCTAGCATCCAACCGAGATGATCAAACCATAACTTACTGCAAAATCTGCCTGGTATTTCAGAGTTTGGGCAGAGGAGCAACTTTACTGAAATGTGTGCTCCCAGACTTAGTATTTCTAGCAGAGTTGCAATGATTACCTTCAAAACCAGAAACACAGGCACTTTTCCATCACTTATATTACTACACCAAAAAAAAGTACATTTCTGGCACTTTATATTTGAAAAGAAAGTTCACATCCTGTTGTTATGCAAAAATTACCTGTAGGCAGTAGACTACACAGCCTACTAAAAAGCTCCCCAGATGGCTCTAGAATTGATGAACAGGCCATCATTTAGTTTTCCAAAACATTTCCAAGTTGGTAAACGTGACCTTTCATTTGCAAGGAAAAATAGAAGTTGCCTTTACCACTCTTGTCTTTCACTTCACTCTGCAGTACCCAGAGGATCTTAACAGCTTTCTCCTCATCCTGTATAATAGAAATCCAGCTGAAATCTTTTCTGCCTAAACTTAATGAAAATTGCAGGGTACTTTCGCTCTTCCCCCCACACTCTCAAATAACTTTTTGGAAAGCTCTGAAAGTGATAATGAGTAGGCCAGGCTCTCTAATATGTTTGGTTTCCTAGACTGGATAAGTCTTTTATGTTAATACTCTTCATATGAAAGCCGATGTAACTAAATGTAACTAAAGAAACAAGAAAAAGCATATAGGATTAGGGACAGCAAAAAGTTAAGATGCTGTAGTATGAGGACAGTGTGCCTATCTGCACTCCCCAACTACAGTTTAGTGGTTTGGGACCACGTAAGTTAAAAGGAACCTACAGCATGCTTCCAGCTGTTGCACATTTTTGTTATTAAAGATTGTTAAAGAAACTTGAAGATTCTATTAAAATCCTAAATCAGCAAGACTGCAGTTATCAGCACAATTATCCTAAGTAGCAAAATCTGCTCAGAATGAGATCTGCACCTCTTTTAGATCCCAGACAGACTAGTGACATTTTGGGGGTTGAAGATCTACTTATATTTCACTTGTAGGCAGTTTTCCCCAGAAAACCTCTTTGCCACAAATTTATTATTATCTTATTTTTTTGCAAACAATATTATTTCAAAACAGAGAGAAAAGGCTTTAATATCAAAATATTTTGAAAATCTTCATGCACAAAATAATCTTTAAAGGTTGTTTCCACCCTTTCTCAAAGTTAGAGCTATATATATGTCATTAGGGAAAGGCTTCCTAAGCTACAAAAGCCAGTATGTTCATTTTAGAACTACAATTCTAATACAGTTATTACAACTAAATACAACTACTGATTCTTCTATCAAAGAATAAAATAATTTCTGGCCCCGATAATGTTATTTGCAGTCTAGACCGGACTGACAGTATATGCTACATGTCTGTTTAAGTTTGTCATGACATGGCATCCAGCAAAAGAGTAAATGTGTCAGGTCATTTTGACTCCTTTATTGGATGCTTGAATTATGATACTAAGCACAACCAGCTTCCTCGTGCCAAATAACAATGGTAGAATTATCTTCCAAGAGTCTCATCAGAAACATATTTAAATACACACACAAGAGCTCCATAGCTGTACTTAATCTGATATGCAGCCAAGATCCCAATGAGTTCAGAATAACAGAATTAGGCACTTAATCTTTGCTGAGCAACAAAGTTACACCCATATGCAAAAAGCTAGGCATCTTTTTTGAGCCTCAAATACTATTAATCTGGAAAAATACATTCACAGACTGTCCAACAGTTCTGCTTATGAAGTATCCAGTTGTAAGAAGCATATGAAGCATCTACCTCTGTCATGAGTTTCAGCTTCAAACTGTTTTCGTAAGTTACCTTCCTCATAATGGCTTAGCACAAAACTCATGTACTTACACATCTGTTCTTAAAGCAGTTATCCTAAAAATGGACTACAAACAGAAAATAAATTTAAAATAGCAATTTTAAAGAACATCTATGAAATCTGCACATGTATCTGATTTTTCCCCCTAATTTTCTATTTAAATACGTCTATTGCTGCAGCAAATCCCTTATACTCTTTCAAGATACTTCCTACTTCACTCAGTAGCACTGATAAAGCATAAGAGCAACAAAACGTTAACTGTAAACAAAAATGTTCTGTTCTTCTTTGGTCCTTCACCAGAAGAGCCAAAAGGCTTAATTCTATGACACAGGTGTTATCCTTTTTTTCAATGAGAAAAACTGGATCAAGGTTCAGAGACCTTGAGGATGCTGAAGAAAAACAGACTGCAGATCAGTCAACTGCTGTTAACCCAATGCACTTTCTCTCTCATACTGGCTTGGAGAAAATAATAAACAATTGGTTTAGGACCAACATTCCTTTCATGCATCAAATCAGCTCTTCTTTTATCTTGCTGGGAAGCAAAAAAAAAACCCAAAATCCCACCAACACAGAGAGAGACAAATTACAACAAATGTTCTTACAAGATATCTCTGATATAACTGTTTGCTGAAACCATCTGTACGACCAGATACAGTCCCTGTGTGCAAAGCCCAGCTGAGACTGCACGGTCTCATGACCATGATGTCATGATCCACAAATGGAAATACACATCTATGCAAAATTCTTGAAGGAATCAAAATTCAATTTAAAACTAAAGGAGACATAAAAGAAAAATTTTCTGGTCAGATCAGTCTCTAGGATTTATCAGACAAGAAAGGAAGGCTTCTTTGCTGCTTGGGACCTTCAACTTGGGAGAACTTCTGCATGGGCTACAGATTAAATATCACAGGATTCTCCAAGCAAATCACCACCATAAGCTGTGAGTCTGACACTCCTCAAAAAATAGAGGAGGAGGTCAGTTCTTAATGAGGTGTGATCGAGCTGGGGAAGCAATTGCTATATTAATGCATTAGGCTTCAACAGCAGCAGTGATAACGAGCCTACTGCTTAAAGGAAGGGCTCAAGTCTCTAAAGTGCTTTAAGCATAAGCAGCAGTATCTTGTGGACTTCATGGTAACTTTACTGGAAAAAATGAGGCCTACGCTTAAGTCAGCATACATCTCTGGACCAGCCCTCCCCTTACTTTAACATCATGCCATTGAGCCCAGTGTGTGTACAGTGGTTTTTCATAAAGCCTGACCTTTAACAACAAGCCAGTGGTATTACACAACAAATACCAAAAAAATACCCATCGCTATGCAGGCATAAAACAGAAAGTCCTTTTCTCAAGGGGAAGTCAGGCTTCAGGACTGGAAGGCCAAGTGCCACCCGCCTCAGCCTATCTCGGGCCACCAGCATGGCCCCAGTAAACCACAGAGAATTTATAAAATTTCCTTTTTAATACAAAAGCCATTGACCTGGTTCTGTGGCCTTGGGAGCCACCAAGACATCTACAAATCTCTGCAGCAGCCAGGGAGGGACAGATGTCCCTCTGAAGAGCATGTCCATGTTCATGCCTCAGGTCAGGCAAGGGATGTGCTACTAAGGAAAGAAGTCTCTTCTATTCATGGACACCTGGACATCCACCCCAGTGCTCCTTTGGGCTTTTTAAGTGTATCCTGTATGATGGCACCGACTCCACAGGGTGCAGACTGCCTCATGCAGAAGCTCCAGTCTCACTGTATTTCCTGCCAAACAGCAGAAATAAGGCAAATACCAATACCTTGGTAAATTTGCACCTTGGTACCATGTTGGAACATGGGAAGACCATATCCTCAGACTTCCCTCCCTAACAAATCTGGGACAAAAAAGGCTCCAGGCTTTTCCGTGTTGCAGTAGGTAGTAATACAGTCACTGAACACCCACTGCATTAGCAACGTAAGGACAATCCAAAGGCGTCCAGTCAATTCAAGTGGCGGGGGTTGAGCCTGCGTGTAGCGGGAGAAGCCAAAGAAAAAAGCAACACAAACAAAACCTAACCTCACGCCCTCTGATTTCCGCCTTCTAAACAGTACCATAATAAACCAGATGTGCGTGTTACAGCTGTTCTTTGGAAAAACTCTTATATTGCAGTTTTTCCTTCTTCCTTGTCACACAAGCCCCCAAAAATGTGGCATTATGAGCAGTTCCCTCAAGAGGGAAGGATGCCTACAAATATAATACATATGTGCTGGATTTCCAGCAAACCAAAGACAACACGTCACCTGTCATGGCTCAGTCTCTACTGATCAGCTTCCAGGGGGGAATTGGTTTTTCTTGCTGTAATTCTACAACTATGAAAAGGGACAGATAAGGTTTTGACTATAGGCTCTGCAAGAGAGATAACATAATTAGCCAAATATTTGTATAGGAAAATGATTGAAGCTTTGTAGCTTAGATGAATATTGATTGCAAATGAATAGTGAAGAGGGTGGCAAAAGGACTCCAAGATGGTTTCTCCTTGCCACCCAGGGACAAGAGGAGCATTTAAGGGACAGGGCACACATGCGACCTTACCCTAAAATCTAACTGAACTCCTTCCCCTACTCTGTTTGTAGGATAAGCTACAAGTCAGTATTGTAGAAGGCACACTAGAAGCCCAACCTGAGGGTTTCAAAGTGTGAAAGTAAGTACCTGCTGTGCTCTAAAAGAGAAAGACTAAAATGCCCGCTGTGCTCTAATAACTTGGTTTAGCCATAGCTCACAACTGTAGTCCCCATGATCATGTCAGAGAGATGGTGCAATAGCAACATTGAAGGGTTCATTGAGAAAGGCAGCTGTGGATACTCTTCTTTCTCACCACCTCCAGGAGCCAGCTGACTCCTATTCCTTCCCTCCATCTCTCCAGGGTTTTCATTCCACTGCCAAACTCATCTTTGAGAGTGACTGTATTCATTAACCTTTAGGAAAATGCCTCACCAGATGAATTAAGTTAGGTGACATTTTATAGGCAGCGAGTGATTTTCCAGGAACGTTTCTTTATTCACTAGTAGTATATTTGGATAAAATTTCAGTGTTGTTCCTAAGGCTTAGAGCTGGAAGGAGAAATGAGGACACTTGCATGATGAGAAATGTGTGGCAAGTGGCACCAGTCTTCCTGTCTGTGGCATAAAGTCATGTTCTCTGAAGGACCACAGATGAGTAGTTCTGGCATATGTTAGGAAATACATATGTTTTGCTTCTCTAGCAGTTCTAGCCTATTACTCCATAAAAGTTTGAGGAAAAACCTTTTAAATCATTTTCATTCGGAATTCAAGCAGAATTCAAACCAAGACTGTAAACTATTCCGATTTCTCACCTTCCCCAGGGCATTTTCTCCCTATACTATGGGCTTTCCTCTTGAAAAGAGTCATCCCCAGCTCCCCAGACAGCCTCTCCGCATCGGCATCTATTGGAGAGCTAACAATTTTAATCCCACAGCAACTTGACTAGGATGCATGTGGGCAAAAGACTGCACAACTTAATCTCCTGACTCTAAATCCCCTCCAGACAGGAACACTGCTCATGAAGAAACTCTGCTCTTAATTTTATTTAAACTCAATTTACTTTAAATGGAGGCACGTTATGGCTGGTAGATTTAAAATCTCAAACATTTCAGAGGAAGGATGTAGTCATGCCTCTGCGACAACGCTGAGGACATTCATCATTTCGTATGGCTGCGCTCAAACATAACAGGAGCAGACAGACTCCAGTGCCTGAGAGCACTTGGATGTCTCCAAAACCATTCACAATGAAGATTGAAACTGATAGTAGACTTGAGTGGTGGAAGCATTCATTCAAGACCAGGTTGGATGGGGCCCTGAGCAACTTGATCTAGTGGATGGTGTCCCTGCCCATGGCAGAGGAGATTGGAACTAGATGATCCTTAGGTTTAGGGTCTCTTCAAACTGATCTGGATGGCCCTTGTCTGTGAGGCAAGGTGAGATATTAGCTCTGTTAACTGCACCTAGTAGCCCCTGCAGAGTTTTGTAAAAAAGAAACACCTCCCCACACAACCCATGCCAGATATTGAGGTTTGTATTTATCAAGAACATGTGAAGGTAATAAATAGGGCTGAGAAGAAGGTGTGGCCGCAAGAATGATTGTTTACTCTCATGAGGAAATGAGATGTCATTCTGGATATTACGATTTTCTCCTCTACTGCAGACATGGAAAAACTTTCAAAAAAAATCATAGGAGCATTTCAACAAGATTTTTACAAATTAGTGCTTATCAATCTGAGTGGACCAGGACCATTTTTTACTAACAGGATCACGTTTACCTTTGCCAAATGCAGAGCTATTTAGAAGCAGAGCAATATACCACAAATAGAAATATTAGCCAGAGCACTCTGTACTAAAAAGCCACAGATTTATTTTTCAAATGTATGAACCATGAATATTGTTAGAGGAGAGAGACACTAAACAGACACCATCTGGCACACATCTTTAACTTACACACCAAAGTTGTTAGTAGCTTTATTCCTACCATGGAGTTATTCTAATGAGGCCATTCCAACTTCTAGCACTGTATTATATTGTTCCAATACGCAGCTGAAAAGCTTCCATTATGATCAATTTTTCTGCTTTTTCAGAGACCCGTTTGACTTTCTAATGGTCCACAAAGGTCTAAAAGCTCAGCTGGTCGAAATCAAAGCAGCTTCAGAATGGAAGACTTTTTAGATAGCAATAACTTCTCTAGCAGACCGTACTGTACTGGCCACTGGTGGTAACTGGAAGCGATTGTGGTGGTGGTGGTGAGGGAGCTGTTAAAGCTTGGTTGAAGAGCTTTGGCTACTTAAAAAGAAAAGCTCCGCTAATATTTCCCAAACTTCCTTTTGCAAAGGGTGCGTGTACTAAGTGAAAATACCAAATATGCCACCTTTTCTGCTCATGTGACTGCACAGACAATAACCCATACAAAAGGGAGGAGGAGCCTTTTAGATGAAGAATTAAAAAGTTAGGATGTTATGTGCCCAGTCCTTGCAAAGCAGAGCAGTTTATAAACAATTAATCCTTTCTGGCAAGTGGAAGTGCTGGGTGTTAAGCTTAATTGCAAACCTCTGACCACATCCCTCTGTTTCTGCAATTGCAAACTGTCTCCACATGCACTATGCACCCAGCCCCTACATTCAGAGCTCAGCTATGTTTAGGGGTTTTATTACAGACTCCTGCAAAACCTAATGAGCAATAAACTTGTAGACGTCACCAATGACCATGACAAGGGTATTCTGACTAAGTTTCCCTGAATCACCCAGTTATTTATCAGTTAACTAGAATAAATATTGACTGTTCTTTGCACTGTCCTCTACACATACAAACCCACCAGAGGGCTCAAAAGGCTAAAAAAAAAATATCAAAATAAAATCAAAGTTGCTAGATAAATATGAAAAAGAGAAGGTTATCTGCCCAGAGATTTTCTTGCTGTTTCAGATTTCCAGTTTATCAGATACTGGCATTTAGAGAATAATCTTAAAGAAAGAAGACCTGATATTACTATAAAAACCTGAGTAGCTGAAGTTTTTGTCAGTTGGTTTGTTTGTAAAGAAACTGTCCAGAAGAAAAACAAAACCAAGAGACCACTTTTTCAGCTGTGGTAAAGTTTTCTTTCCAGGAACAGATAAACATGCATACTCTGATTTGCATGGGTTTGAAAAAGTCAATGACAATTAAACCTGAAGCAATTTCCAAGATCTTTAGCTATAAGTTTTCCAATCCTCTTTCTCCTCTATGGCATAAATTTTCAACTGCAATCACTATCTGAGTGGTTTCATTTTTGGCACTCAACTCGTGGCATTTTTTTTTTTATTTTCCAAGGTGCCTGTTTGCAAAAACATCAGTCAGTCTGAGGGATGCAAAAGAGCACCTGAGAGCAACAGCCCTCAGCATCTCCATCTCAGCACTCAGCCAATAAGGCACTCAAAACCACAGAATACTTGGCAATATGATACTTGTGTTTACTTGCCTCTACCTTGTCCAGGACAAGCAAAAAAGTAGTGAAGACAATGCAGAAACTAGTCTTCACTCAAAGTCACTCATGCAGATCAAACGTGAGTGCAGGCCTGACTGCATGTGACTGTAATAACAAAACATGTAAACATATGAGCTTTAAAAAAAGCACATGACAATCTTTCAATTCTCCTCTCTGACCCTGAATTAGTGAGCAAAGGCTCTAAGGAGCCAGAACAGAAAAAACTTCCAATGACCTTGGAGCTGTTTGGGTCAGAACTTTAACCTCTCTTTCCCTGGGCACCAGCATAAAGTTGGCTCTAGTATTCCTCCACCACTGGGCAAGTTGAACAAACCAACTCCTACCCAGCTGCAAGCTACAGTACATGGAAGGGAAGGCCAGAAGTGGAGGAGGAAAAGGAGGCCCTGAGAACCAAACAGGGAAGGCAACTGGGGTTACCATGATGAGGTACAAAACCCAGGAGACACAGGAAACACCAACAGAGAAGCAGCTCCTTTAATTCTACCACTCATGGAGTCCTTGGTGCTCAAAAGTAACACTGAGAAGGGAAGATAAAACCAAAGAAATAACACTTTCAGGAGTAACCAGATACAGTTAAGGTCTGTGTTATTCTGGAAGATAAGAGATGCTTCTAGCCCAAAACAGTCTGTGACGTATGTATCAAATTCTGCTGCTGGTTTACAGGTAAAAAACTGAAACTACACTAATAACAAATTCCTCTAATCTTATAAGAAAGAAGGGTAGCAGCAAAAATACCAGTTCAAGGCAGTAAAAAGGAAATGTCTTTTCATTTTTATAAAAATAAAAACCTAAACACCCTATTTAGATGGCTGTCAGACTAACACTTTCTGTCTCTGTTAGTTCCCCTACTAACTGCATCTGGTGAGCCTTAGCTAAGAGTAGCACTCTAGAAAGAGAAGGTACTCTTTCCTTGATGCTTCTCTTTCTGCATGAATATGGAAATGGAAATTTTGTAGGCAAATGAATACAACTCCTCAAATGAAAAGTATGTATTTAATTCCAAGATACTGAACATGCTAATTTAATTGTTTTTAATAAAACATGGTCTTGAACAAAGTATTTTTAATAAAGATCAGACACCTAAAGATTCTTTTAATGTTTTCAAACCAGTTTTAATCTCACACTTAATAAGATGCATTTCACTTTTCTAGAATTCCAGCCCTCTTTCAGATAGACCAACTTAAAACAAAAGAAAAGAAATTCCACTGGCTTCAAAGTCACTCCAGCTGCATGGCCCAGCTGGAGGGAGACAGAAGGTTTTATTCCCTGTTGACTCCTTCAGGGGCTGGAAGGGCCCAGTGTTGTCCTTGACAGTTTGATACTTAGGCCAGTGCGAGGGGGGAGGAGAAGAGACGCAAAGTTAAGAGCTGTCAGAAGGTTGGATGCCTGGGTGGGAATTCTCCCTCAGTTACCCCTGAAAGTCTCTTAATGCTGAGATGCACATCTGACATTGGACACCCTCCTACTGCTGGCCCTGGTGACGGGATCCATCAGGTCCTGGGGCATTAGGCAGGAGCCCATCCATTCGCTTCAGCAGCACTTTAGTACCAGATCCCCAAGTAAGTAGGTGGAATTTTAATTAAAGAATGAGAAAAAATGTTAATCTCATTAACAACCATGAAGGGGAAACCCCACTAACATGAAAGCCTTGTTTTGTAGGAGCATTAGAAGATTTTCCCTACGACTAGCACGTGCAGTGCATTTTGCTGGTCTGTCTGTATGACCCTCTCTTCAGGAACTTCTGGTCAGTTGGGGGTTTATTGTGTGTGAGGGGATAACATCATGCTCTTGTCACTACTCTCGTACTCAGTGCCAGCAAAGCCAAGACAAGAATGCACTGAACAGGAAGTAACTTAATGGAAGTAACTTATAATCACTAAACTCATCCAAAATGCAGCATCCTCATTATGGTCTTTGCAGTGCTGCACTTGCAGAAGGATTTCTAGAAAGAAGTATTTTTGCGAGGTACATGGCAAAGCACATTACATAGGCACATGACAGACAGTAAATACAATGAGAAAAGAAATGCAACTATGGCAAGTGATGACTGAGTGAATCAAAGAGCATCAATAACATTTAAAAATACTAATGTCAGGTAATTGCCTAATCAGAAGAGTTGCAATTTGTGTTATGCTGGCTGTTCATATATGCAATCAAAGTAGACAGAGAACCAATATGAATAACTGATCTCAGGTCTTATACCAAAATATAAGTCTTTTCTTTCCTCAAAGAAGCAAAGAAAAATCCTCAACATCCAACCTATTTGGTGAAACTTGTAATCGGCTGATGGATGATAAAAAGAGCAGCAGGTTATAGAAAGAAAAGGGAACTTTGTTGAACAAATTTTCAGGGACTATTCAAGAAATTTATGTTCTGCTTCACAGCTGTGAAAGCTCTTATTCACCTGACTTGGAAGTTTAAATAGTCCTCTGTCCATAAGTGAGTAAATGAAATGAAATATAGAAGATAAGGTTTGTAAGCTCTGGCCTTGGAGCTCCCTCTAAAATCAAAGAAAGTACAGAGTGTTTACCACCTAAGAAACTTTTAAGTGTCCATTTGTGCCCTTACTTTGCAGGTTTATCTCCTGTTGACTTAAACCAAGGACAAGATTACACTCAACAATTAAATTCCCATCAGTTTGTTAAAGCACAGGACAATCTTCTACTCTTTATTTCTTAAGTCTTGGATTTTTGGACCACAGCTTGGATGCAAGTGCTGTAAGAAGAGATTCCAATGACCATGAAATGAAAATAAAAGATTTGTTTGGCAAGTGGAATGACATCCAGTTCATCAGAAAGGGTTCTGTGCTGGCAAATGTCATTCAAGACATGCTGTAAATAATGTGGGTTTATTTGTATTAAGCAAACATTACAGAATCTAGACTTTCCATCTGATGACTTATTGCCACATAAGATTTCCATGAAAATTTTAGTTTTAAGGGTATTTTAAATGCTTTGAGCAGATGAACAAAAGTAAACATTTGTCAGTGGTCTTACAACTTTACTGGCTATGAAACAAATGCACAGGACAAGTACCCTGTGCATTAAAGAACAGCAGCATATATTTTATCTAGCATACCTTGTCAATATTGTGCTGGATGTCTTTCTTTTGCAGTTCAATATAGCATATGGCACCAAACTGGTTATATCACAAGGTTCTTGCCTGGGAATAGAACTTGTATGCAGCTCAGTGGTACTTAAAATAGAAATTTTTATTAATTTTAAGAATTTAATTATGTTCTCTAAACAATGAGCTGAGAATTCATGCTTGGATGATGGCTGTTGTTAATATAATTTGACCACAGTGAAAAGAATACATGAATCTTACATCATTTCATCATTGCATCTGGTTCAGCAAAATTAATCCAAACCTTCCCTGAAGTCTAAAGCCTGCCATTTCCAGGAGACATCTTAAACTTAACAATATTCTTGTGTAATAGATGGAATGAATTATGTCCTAAGTGGGTGTGCAGTTTGATACCGTACCAATATATTTTTTCCATCAATGGCAACTGCCATCTGCACAGAAACAGACGTTCTGAAGAATAAATGTTATCACCAGACGTATACCCCTGGGACTCGGCCTCAGGAATTAAGTTTTTCTCTCACAATGTGGAAAGCTGTTCAGTGTGCAGCATCTCTGGGAGCGTTGTGGACAGCATGTTCTCTCGTTAACTGGAGAAACATACTTAATACATGACAGGGTTTGCATTTGATTGCTAAAATATGTCTCTCATCTTATTCTCCTTGGGTACACATAGAAGGCATCTGTTAGAGTCCTAAGGCATGACTTAAGAGCACAAGAGGATTCACTATAGCAACGGGATGCACTTAAGAAAAGCCAAGACCAGCTCTAAGAGTAACACTGGCAATTGTGACTGTAGTGGTTCTATTACTGGTGCTTCAGATAGTTTTGGAGCTATAGAGGAGAAAGAAGAGGTTCAAGGACCCTGTTTCTCACATCCTGCAAATCCAAGAAGGCTTTTTCTGCATGCCTTCACATCCATTGCAGCCTCCGAAACATTTAAGACTAAGAGTTTAATTAACAGATGGCTTACACATATTGTTTTAAGACCATTAAAACTGCTTTAAGACTGGTGCAGTCTCCATTCAGCAATTCACTCAGGTTTTGGGTACAGCAACAAAGTGGTGGACAGGCCACCCTGGGAGTGGTGCTGCCTAGCTCCTCTCCTCCTTCAGACCCAGAGCCCAGAAGACCCCCACAGGACACAGCATAAGCTTCTTACTGGCCACAAGCACACTCCACACTCACTTGCAGCACACATGGGGAGGGCAAAGCTCTTTTTCAGTCCCTTCACCCCCTGCCTGTCTCCCATAAAGCCCCTTCAAAACATTTTAAGGAAATACCACTCTAATTAGCATTGAACCAAGGCAGTAGTCAACAGCTTTATTTGGGTATTTTAGTATTAAAAAAACCAAAACACAAAAAATAAATGCTATTTGTCTAGCAGAGTTTTGCAGACTTCCATGGCTGACATGAGCACATACATACACTAAGAGCTGGTGCATGTGTTCACTCATGCAATTGCAAAAGCTTTACAGGCCAAAATGTCCAGCTCCTCATCCTGCACCCAATTTTGAAGAAACAAACCTATTGTACAACATGAACGTAAATCTGGGGTTCAAAAATCACATAACTGTTTCTCCTGCCCATTTGCCTCAACACAGATAACTTACCATCTTTCCCTTCCTCTTCAAGTATAAAGTTTCTGACAAAAAGTAGATCCTGTGATTTGTCTCATTCACAATTTTTCAAGTGGCTCACCTATAGGTTGGCTGGATTACCTACTTTATATTTGAATGTCAACCAGTCACATTGGTTATCTCAAAGGGATGCTAAGGAAGTCTCAACTCCCATCCCACCTATCACTGTCCTTCATAATCTCCAGAAGACCTGCTTCAGAATTTCCTACTGCAACTGTACCTGCAGAAGGGGATAATGAAACTAAACTGGCAAACTTTTGAAGCAGCTTTTCTATAAATAAATAATACCCTATAATATAAATAATAACCCATTGATATATTTTAAATAGTAGATAAGGAGAGGAGGAGCTTTTCAGTCTTCCCTTGCAGTGACTATAATATCCTCCCTCAAGCCTTCAGTGTGCTGCTGGAATGGAGCAGGAACTGAGGGCTCCTGGGAACAAGAGAGCAGCGCAAACCCCATGGGGATGGCTGGACCAAGAGCTGAGGGCAGCTGGTGGTGGTGGCTTGGAGGTCAGGAATGCGAGCTGCAGGTTCCATTGGGAATTAAGTGGGCAGAGTGCAGGTGGGGCAGTCACATTAAATGCCATTTCTGCTTGCAGCTATCAACTGCAGATGCACAAGTTCACAAAGGGCCTTGAGATCACCCAGGAGCTGTGTGCTTGGAGTGCACAATATGCATTCTCAACACAGTCTGGTTCAAACACATATGCTTGCTTTTTTATGGAGGATATGCCTTCATGTTTTCTGTTCCAAACCTAGCCAGGGCAAACAGGAACAATTCACCAAGTCCTGCCAGTGCACACACATTGGGCCAGTCAGCATCACTGGGATGAATCTAAACCTAGCACACATCAGTGCACAAGCAGGCTGCTGGCTGGCAGCACAGCTGGCTGTCAATAACACAGTTTGCAGTAGCCTTGCACAAGCACTTCCCTTTGCTGGGAGCATGTCTGTGCCCACTACAAGACCTCCACTAGCCTGAATGTTTGGCTGCAGCAGTCCCACTTTGGTGCCAGGACATGGTAACCCAGGAGAAAAACTCTTGGTGAAACTTTGCAGTTGATTATTTTGACCCTAACAATATTCAACAAAAACTGCAGAGGAACACTTAAAAAAGATAATTCCGTGCATACTATTCTTTTAGTACATAACTAATTCTTTGGCTTGAGTAATGCCACAGGGTGATTACTACTTGTATTAGAAACACTGCAAAACAAATGCTACAATCCCATGCCTTTTTAGTTTTTTTAAGAAAGCTCAGAAATGCAATTCAAACTCCCAAACAACTCAGTGGCTCTATAGAAAGAGAAAGAACTAGAAGACTTTAAATATTTGACTTGTTAAAAAGTCCTTTCACAGGATAAAGCAAATACAGCAATAAACTTCAGCATTTCAGAGGAGGACTTGAAACTGTAGCTCTGCAAAGACTCTGATTTAGCATAAAGGAGTGGACTGAATCTTTTCTTTCACATGTCACATAAGGGAATGTTTCTTTCAAGTGCCAAATGATCTGGTAATAACAGGGGTAACTCTTGTTATAATGTACTTACTTGGCTTTACTGTAAATGTCACATGTTCATAGGTGTCCCACTTTACTATAATTTGTTCTATAATATAGCATTACCTTAACAAAATAACACCCTCAGATTTTATTTTTAAAGTTAAAAGATCAGGCAATTCACTTAGAAATTGCACTGAAATTTTCTGCATGTTTTGTGACTAGCCATACGTGTTTTAGCAGCTCACAGCCTGAAAACAAGGGAACCACCTTGGGAAGGGAATAGCCTTGTCTGAGAGCTGCCCACTGGCAGGTGAGCAGGTAAGCATCATCTGCCAGCCAAGGCCCAAATTCTCAGTGTGCTAAGGTTTCAAAAGGATGATGACAAAATGATCAAAATCAGATTAGTGATGTCAGATTTTAAGTCTCACTCCTGAAAAAAAACCCTAGAGAATCACAGAATATTCCGAGTTGGAAGGGACCCCCAGGGATCAATGAGTCCACCTCTTCAGTGAATGGCCCATATGGGGATCGAACCTGCAACCTTGGCGTTATTAGCACCACGCTCTAATGAACTGAGAGTCTTCTCAGTATCATATATGATAATGCATGCAATATCCTTGGAAAAAAGAAGGGCTGGGGGCTAACCAGCTTGAAATTACTTCTGGTCTTTGCTGTCTCAGATCCATGCATCCTGCCAGTTCAATAAGCAGTCAGAAGAGAAGTTGGCAAAATAATTGAATGTTTGCTTTTTCCCCTCAGTGCAGTGTCGCTGCATATATTACTGTATGGCACAGTTCACAGCAGCTATTTTCCCAATGTACTATTCCTTCTGAGCATCAGAAACATTTGAATGACAATTTCTAAGCAAACACACCAACCAAAACACCCTTTGGGTTTATCATCCACCGCCTAATCTAAATTTATCACAATATTTCCAGCATGCTTCAAAGCAGAGGAAAGGAAGGAAAAGATAAGGAGTTTTGCAATGATTAATAAAGAAATGCTCTTATCTATTCTCTTGTTCGTGAAATATACAAAAGTACAGTAAGCATTTAATATCTATAACTTCTGGACAGCCCTAACAGTGAAGACTTCTTTTTCAGTCAATGTTGTACCAAATGATCAGTGCTTCTGGATTAAAGCAGGCATGTAACGCTTCGGGGGTCTCATGTAGGTGAGTCCCGCAAGCACTGACGAGAAGTTGAAAGGGATGCCATAGTTTTTTTCCCTCTTGTTGTTATTGTTGACCATAGGGGGAAAAAAAGTTTCCAGATGAAAATATGTGTGAGTGTAATGGAAATAACATTCAGGCAACAGCTTCCCTCCCCCATTTGGCTGTCAAATTGAGCTAAGTCTAGAAGCAGGCCAGCAAACTGCATGGGGGGAGGGGGGGGAATGAGGGGGAGGGCTCTAGTGGGCAGGGGAAGCAGTGAAAGCCTAAATAAACTTTGACTATTAGATAACTGGGCTATTATTGCTCTGTAACACTTCCTGAATGGCCTAGAAAAAACACAGAGACAGTTCTTGTTCCTGCCTGAAGGAAACAAAACACAAGGATGAGTGCTCAGTAGTCAACTGAAAACTCTGGTTGTTTCCTTCCTTCCTTCTTTCTCTCTCTTTTCATTACTTCTTATTTGGTATTGTTTCCTTTTTTTGTCTTCTCCTTAAAAACCACGCTGTATACTTAGCCAAAACCAGGAAGACCCTCTTTCCATGCAAAAAACCTCTCCTTTAAGTTTCTTTTGCAGGATGTAAGCCCCACATATTTCACACAGGCGCTGGGCTCAGGCTGCCAGCCATCGGGGCTGCAAGGCAAGGCATTCCACTGCCCTGACAGCAGTACCCCGGCAGCAAACAGCTGCAGCTCCCCGACAGCATCTCTGCATAGATAGTTCGTTCTTTCAGAATGTCAAAAAGTTCTTTTCCTCACTTAAGTCACCTCAGTTGAGGATATTGCCTTCTTGCTTGCATATATGATATTGTTGGTGTGCTAAAGCTGTTAGGACTCATTAGGAGAGCATCTACACAACTCATGTGTAATTACAATTTCTTCAGGCTCAAACCAGATGCTCCAGACTGTCACAAAATCGGTAACTTGTGCTATTTATATTCACTGTTCTCTTTGAAGGTGAAAGCAGTGAGAAGTAGATTGCTCAACACCACATTTGGAAGATGGCATGTCACAGATCTGGAGTTTCAAAACTTCTTTCCTCTCCACCTCCTTCTGGTCCATCAAGCACTTCCCACCCGCTCTAAGATCCTGCTCCGGCTACTCAGCGTACTCTATCTACACAAACGTTACTTTAAAATGCAGCAACTAAGACCACCTCGTTGCACTGCCTCTCAGGAGATGATATGCACCTCCCCTAACATGCTCACCAACTTTTGTACCAAATGGGAACTTTCTATGCAGCGTGGTCTGCTAATGTCCTCAGGCAACACCTGTCCTTTCCACTTATTTCCACATTCCTTATGTTCATGCTCTTGTCTAAACCACTCACCTATGTAGTAGTTTTCACTTCTTCCTCAGTTCCCCACTTGCTCTGCACTTTCTTTACAGGCATTTCCCATTCCTTCCCCACTAATTCACTTTAAAGTTTTCTTCTTGCAACATTCAACATAAAATTCTATCAAGGGCAACCATCTCTATGGTGGAGGAAGGCTGAATCTGCACAGGACTCCTCACACCCTAGCACTTGCACCTCTGTTTTAAGCAGCACCAGGCTGTCCCGGTTTTGGGTTAGTGGCCTTAATATGGTGCTTCTCACTTGAGCAGGGAATCTATTTAAAAAACAGAACCATACACAAGGGGAAAGAAGCTCCAGACTCAGGAGACCACAATGCAGGCACTGAGAAGAACAGAGATAGGTAGGGAGGGGAAGAACAGGTTTCTGAAGTGTAAAATTGAGCTCATGGCAAACAAAAGAAAAAAATGCTTAAAATGGATTTCTGGTGCAGATAATTGCAATATAATTTTTCCTAACTCCTTTTTGATATTCTCCCAAACTGTTCCTCCTAATACTTTCCATGTTTCCCTGGATAGGAAAATGTAAACACCAAAAGGGGAAGAAAAAGGGAAAAAAAAGGAAAGAAAAAAATAAAAGCAAGAAAAAGAGGTAAAATTGAAGGAAAGCAAATTCTGCATTTGTATTTTATTACGCCTCCAACATAAAACATTCACCAGCTGTGAGCTCATCCAAAACCTTAAGCGGTAGAAAAGTAATTCTGCAGGACTGGAAAAAGTGATGTTTTAAGTGACTTAAAGAAAAGTCTAAGCTTGTTTCCTCTGGTTTCAGCATCCTAGGAACATTGAAGAGTCAATTCAGGAGTCCTTGTAATCATAAATAGGTTTTTTTTCTGGTTAGTGGCTGTTTAATTTTTTTGTTCCCAGAAAGGCTGTAATTAAACAAACAACAAGGATCACGTACAAAAAGTCAGACATATTTCAAGCCCAAACAAAGAGAAAGCCATTTCAAAAGCCCTTAAAGCGAGCAACCAAACTAGAGGCAAGGACAGCATTGGATATGACTCAAACCCTGACACAATCCTCCATGTCCTAATGACTGACCTTGATGAGCTGTTCCAGGGAAAAATAAACCTTTCCAGAGAAAACAAAGCCGTTACATGCAAAATAGGTGAGGAAAGAAGGGAAGCCCTGGCTTGATGAGAAGCCCTGTGACTGCAACCCATAAGTTTGAATCAAGCCTCAATGTGGACTGTGGTTTGGAAAGACCCTGTAGATATCTGTGATGAAGCAGTTGGCTCATATGCCTCAGACCTGTGGGCAGGGGTAAAACAAAGGAGCCAGAAGTACTTGTGTGAGCTGCAGGACACCAATTAGCTTCTAGTGCTTGGCTTGCAGGTATTGTGGTGTTAAACTGCTACAACAGTTGTTACATGGCTCCTCTTGTTCTATCTTATTGCCAGACCCTGAAAATGAATTCATGGGGTTTCCAGGAGGGTGAGAGACCCATGCCTGTGAAGGTGAATAGCCTCAAGCCAATAAAGCATGTTGGTTTTGGTCTTTGTCCTATGATGAGTTCTCCCCCTAAGAGCTGGCAGGTGAAGTCTTCCAAGAACCAGGATTGTTCTATCAACTCCTGTGTGCACCTGATGCTGGCAAAGCCTCACCTATGTACTCCAGCAGCATACTGAAAAGCAATAACCTTTGCTGTTATTGAGCCCTTCAGGGGTACTCAGAGCTCATCAGGGCTGCTCTGAGAAAGAGACTTCCCTAAGAATGACAGGTCCAGACCAGTAAACACAATAGAAATCAGTTGTCAGTGTCTTGGTTGAGAAGTTGCAATTAAACATCAAATCTGTGTAAAGTGTCAACTTTTACTTTTGTCTGTGCCATTACCGAGTTCATGTATTTTGTGAAGAAGGATGGATTGGAAATTACCCATAAAGATGAAATGATTTGCCACGGCCAAGCGCAGTGCAAAGGTTGGTGTCTGTTATCACATGGTAAATGATTATCAGAAAGGGTTACCTTGATGGTGGCAGTCCATTTATTCAAGCCTGGCAGGAATGTTCCCAGCATGACTGCAGTAGGTGTTTTGAATTGAGAGTGTCACCACAAAGAGAAGACATAAGCAAATTTGGAAAAAATAACCTTGGCAAGAGACGTTCTTTGCAGCAAAACTCATACCTTCTTTATGCAAGCATTTCAGTGTAAGACAAATAAAAGAAGACGGAGACTTTTCATGTTCTATTTTTATTACACCTCCACAAGCAAGGGATGCTCACTCCAGTCTTATAGGAGCAGCTCACTTTTAAGGTGGGAGGGTTTCATGCAGCTTTGCATTCATATTATGTGGAATGAAATTTCTTTTAAGTGCACAAAGAGGGGTGCTCTTGAGAATACACTGTTAAAGTTAAGCAACTTTAAAAGGGGGGAAAGTACAAAAACAGGTTTTAACTGGCTAACCATAAAATTTTTTCTGGTTGAATGCATTTACCTCTACTCTTATTCAAATGAAAAGAATGTACTCCATCAAGTCCTATTAGTCTGCATAACTAAGGAACTTGACCAAAAATGAATGAATGAAAGAAAATAAGTTTTACCCTACTTTCTTGTTTAAAGCTATCCAATTTGCACATTTTCTTTTCTTGTCTTCAGCCCCCTGAAGCAGTCGCAAGGTATACAATTTCACAGGGATCATTTGTTGCTTTACTTGGATAATTCTACCAAATGAAGCTGAATCCCAATCCTAGTTTTTCATCAAGTGATACTATTACCAGAATGATGAAAAGGGAAATATAAGAAACAGGACAGAAATCTAAAATGTGAAATGAGTTTCTGAATATGAAACCACAAGGGGAAGGGCTGCAGAAGGTCACCATAGTCCTTTCTTTCATTCCCTCTGCTGGGGCTTCCTGTGAGCAGAGTAATGCCTGTAAACTGTTGGGAGCACAACTCTGAAACGTTTCTGCTTCTTAGCATCAAACTCATGAAAGCTGCTAAGAAAAGCCTAGACAACTGTGCCTTGCACTTCTAGGAAACAATATTTAAAAAAATCCAAACAAACAAGACCCAAATAAAATAACAAAAAAAGCAGACACAGTTATTGATAAATAAAGTACACTAATGTATCTGAAAGTTTCAGTGAGGGATATAAGTTGCCCAGAATCCTTTGGGACACAGTTGTAAAGCTTGTAAAGCTGAATAAAACACATTTCCCAGATTACTGAGGGTAAAAAATAAGGATGTCTAATGAAATATCAAGAATACAAGGTAGGAGCGATTTGCAAGGCTGCCTTTCTTTTGATGTCTGCCTGTGTCAAAAAACCCTCTCCACTTCCACCACTGCCAGTAGCATGGGAAACCTCATCCTGTCTCTTCTCCAGGACAACAAGGCAGTTTCTGGGGCACACTGGGCTCTCAACACCACCAAACTTTTTGGTACAAAACTCCTCTCCCTGATCTTCCCAAAGGAGAAGACTTCTTTCAGAAACCACACTAAACATAATAGTTTGTCAGCTATAACAACATAAGACCAACAACCTTGGCAAAGAAATGGTTTATACATCTACCAACTGCTTGTTCATTCTGATGGCAATGTGGCACTTTGAATGCCTGCTGTCTTGAAGGCCTGATCTGTTCTCCATCAGACAACAGTTCTTAAGTTTTTCTACTGTTTTCTCACCACTAGCCCAGGAGGACTCTTGTTGGGTTAAGAATATGGGGTTTATTTATTTCCCCACTGTAAATGTTCTCCCACTGAAGCCACTTGGTGTCAAACAGAATGTTACATAAGACACTTGAAGTCTAAAACACTGAAAAGCCATAGCCCCATCCAGCATTTCCAATTCTGCAACAGAAGTATGTTGCACAAAATAAAAGCGAGATTCTTTTTTTTATTTAGCCTGCCAGAGCATGGTTACCTCCAGCCATTCAAGGACACTGTCCTCTCGCTTCTCTCTCCATGCCTGTTCCTACCTCTAGCCTTAGTCAAAGCACTGCTTTTTTTTCATGCCCAACACTTTAAACTCCTCAAACACCACTTTCATCCTGTGCCAGTGGGACCTTACTGTTCTCACAGCTAAGAAACACCTCTTTCTAAGCAAACTCAGGAAAAAAAGTAGCTAAAATGCTACAGTTAATGACCTGGATGAGGAAACTTTACCTCTGTGCTCCAGCCTGAGCCCCATCACACAACTCCTACATTGCGCTGGGTAAGCAAATTGCTCTCACTCTATCTCTGCAGAGTCAAATCAAAATTGGATCCCCTAATATTTGCAAAGCACTCATTGATCATAGCTGCAAAGTGTTGTTACTACTTTATTACAGAGATTAACAGTTTTGCTTCAGAGGCATAGCTCTTCTCCTCCATGGCTAAGGGTTTGTGAAATAACCAGCTGACCTAAAAACCTCATCAACGTCCAATGAGACCTGCTGTAGCACAGGGACGGGACTGTGGGACAGAAATCTCATTTCATCTTGTTAAACAGGCTCAGCTACAAAAAGTTAACAAATTGCTAGAGAACCGTGCAAACCCCTGTCGGCGCAGTGGCAGCACATAACTGCAACAGAGCACACAGACTGCGAGCCATGTGAAAGACTGATGAGATCACGAAGCCAAAAAAGAAACTACAGACTAGTAAATTAAAAAGAGCTTGTGCAGGCAAGCCTGCCTCATTCCCTCTGGTTTTTGTAGTAGGAAAGGTGCCATTATGAAGTGGTTGAAGCAAGTTAAACACCTTTCAAGTGTGTTCTAACACTTAGTGGTATTATGAAAAAAAAAAACCTTTGGCATTTGTTTAAAAAGAAAAGTTGTCTTATTTAACTACAACTCCAGTTTTAAAGTATTAATAGCTGCCTATGCTGCTCGTTCCTACATGCTTACATGCTTTTCAAATTGCATCTGGTAAAGCTCAGTCCATCTGTTTTCCCACACTCCATCAACACATGCAACAAAGTGAGCAGAAGCTACCTACAGTAAAGTTGTGTTTTGTTCAGAACTTTCTGCTTGCATACCAGAAATTCAATGCTAATTCAACATGCTTTGGGCACATTCAAGCTACAAAAGGAAGGGGCTCAGGAAGGGGAACGGAGAAAGGCTTTCACTCATTACTATACATGCACTTCCAGATGAAAAAGTGCCCAGGAAGGATCTGTGCATCATGGAAGCCTGATTGCATACCAGTGCCTCCCGACTCCAGGACAAACCTGTTGCAACACGACAATGTTATGCACCAGAAACTGGACAAGCAGCTGCTAATTCGATGTACTAACTTCAAAACCCATAAATTTTCTATTCAAACCCATCCAATGGGACAAAGAGAAGTCTGTTTGAGATTCATCCCAGGTCTCAGGCTGATGGTTAATTTGTATGAAAATAGGTATGGTGGTTCCTGTAAATAGCTCTGCTCAGATACTCTGTAGGTAAGTGGCCAGGGGAGGATTTGAAAAGAGACCACCCCCTAATATCAACCTCCATCAAGTCTAGAAAGAGACAAATGCTTGGATGTGTAGCCCCAGAAGGGATGGTGAGTTAAGGGGTCTTCATAAAGAGAACCAAGGAAACACTATGAAGAAGGAGCAGAGGCAGCAAATGAGTATGTGCTAAGGTTGTCTGTGGTTTTCCAGGTGAATTCTTCACCAGCCACACATTCTGGTCCTCTGCTGCTGTTACTCCATCCCTGTCTGTCCCTGCCATGCCATCTACCTGTCTGCCACCCCCTACGTTGTACCAGTACAACTGTTTCAGCAGCTGCATTCTGTGAACCAGATTAACAGGTCTGGCTCCAAAAGGAAAAAAAACAACAACCCAAACCATTTCAATTGCCAAGCTATTTTTAAATTCTCCAGTGTTGCACAACATGGCAGGTACAAGTGAGGGGGTGGCACTTACCAGCACGAGGTAAGGGCAGGTGGAGAATGAGGATGCTCTTAGTGGGTGACACCAGGAAAGGTTTTGTCAAATGAAATGTACAGCCTCACTTTCTCCTCTATTAAGAGTTCTCGATGGCTGCTTTGCCTGTCATTTCTTTCAAGATGGACTCATTTTGGAGTCATATTAGCCTGTGTTCTAGTACAGACATTTTAAATTACTTCTAATGTCTTCAAACTTCTACATTTCAATTTACAAAAAATATTTAAACAAATCTACTTACTTTTAGAAGAAAGCCAATCAGACACAAAAATTTCAGGATTTTTTTTTTTTTAAGAATTCTTTGGCAGGTATATATATCAGGGTGCACAACCTACACCAAATGTTTGTTGGGCACTGCACGGCTATCACCTGTCTTACCAAATTGTCTGAAAGTACCTGGGAAAACACCCTGTGTTGAACAAACTACAGTCAGAGTAAAGACGTATGCAAATGAACTGGCACTACCATCCCTGGAAGCAGCTTTAGATGGAGAAATGAAGCAGCTATCACTTAAATCCTTTGTATAAGAAGCTTTGGAGGCTTTTTGGAAGAAACAATTTTCAAAATCCACAAATGAAAAAATTCTGAATTAACTCTCTCTGTGTTTTTTGCTAATATAATTTGTCACCTTTCCTACACAACATGGTAGATGAACTGTTTAGCATTTACGGTTAGAGATCAGAATGGATATTTAACATACCCCCCCATATTACAGATGGGTTTCTGGTGATGCAGGTGGGATGCTACACACATTTACTATTAAACACACTGGTAGTAGCTACCTTCATGTGCTCTGGATGCCATTTGAATATCAACCAGAAATCCTGAAATGGAGCTCACAACAAAAAATTCCTCTCATCAACATAAAGGTCAAAACCTGCCCTCATGTGAAGCCTAGATTATAAGTATTTCTTACATATAAAGCTCTTCTGTTATAACACATTGAATTTTAAGGCAGTGATGGTTTGTGCTTCAGGACTTAAAGTTATTGTTTTAAAATACAGATCTCTACTTGATTCATACCTCCCCAATCATAGGTTCCATGCGACTATAAAGCTTTTCAGTAGCTTATGCCAATGCAAAACCTGGAATAAGAAAAAGCAGTTCCCATTCAGCTTTTACTCTTCCTGGGAAAGTCTTCATGGAAGCATTTAAAAATATTCTTTGGCTAAAGATTTCAATATTTGGTTCAAAGAATGATATTCCAGTCCTACTCTACTGTAAAATGTGGTAAGGCTAAAATTCGAGCCCAGATTTAAGCTGCCTTAGCGTGCCCACTGTTTGAAGTAAAACTGGTTTCCAAAACCCATGTCACACTGACTGAAGTACAGAGCCACACTGATGAGCTTTGTTTTCCTCAGACTCTCTTGTCTGAAGCTCTTCCAGTGGCGTCGGGTACTCACAGCTCTGTAAACTCTGACTCCTTAAAAGAAGAATCTCCACACCTCATGCCATTTCCCCACCATGCAGAGTGGTTGAACTTTAAGGCCAGCAAATCTCTACATCCTCTGTGTTTACGCTCAGTGGCACGGAAACTCCAAATCAATTAAAGGAGTATATTTGGTGTCACTGTGATTTTTTTTCTCCACCCATTGTTAGTTTATATACATACGAAGGGGAAGGAGGGAACTCTGCAAACACAGGAGACAGTTATGAGTTCTTCCTTCAGCTGCTCTGCTGCTGCTTGCAGTCAACTTGTAGGGATGGAGCAAAGTGAAAACCCTTTAAACTATAACTCAAAGTTTTTCTCCAAGCAGTCTGGAAGTGAATTATGCCAGGAAGACCATAAATATAAATGGCAACAGAAGACTTTGAGGGAGCAGAATTATTTTGTGCTGCAAAATGAGCCAGTTCACAAGAAAATTCAGAGAGATGGGCTACTGATCCAACTATCAGAGCTCGAGTAACTAAAACATATCACTTTGTGTGCTTGGTTCACTTTTGCTTATGAATAGTGCAGAATTTAATAGCAATCTGGACCTTCCAGCCTGCTTTTGATGTCTGTGTAGCAGGCACTGGATGCTTGCAGAGGCTCATAGCACCTCCAGCTCCAAACACCCCTTAACCGTGGTTCTGTTAAGATGATAGCAGAGAACAGCTAGACTTTCATTCATTGCTTTCATAACGTCAGCCAGGTTGCAATTTGCTGGGAACAGGACGAGACTATCAAAGCAGCACTGGAGGATTTTTGTTCACTGCTATTTTTCTTCCTAAGTCTAGTGTTTGCTTGAAAATGTATCACTTTATCTAGGAGAGATTTTCATTCACAAGCAATTTGTCAAGTGACTTCAAACTTCTGGGACTGTATTGATTCCAGAACTGCAACTGCAGTTGTCAGCAACATGGGTTCCTGCAATCTGTTAAACACATTCCTCTAAGGTGGTTAGTATCCTCCCTTCTCCTTTCCTGTGGGAAAGACAGCCACAATGGGCTCTCACTCACCATCCTCTGAAAGGCTTCTCTGGGATAGTTTATTATACTAAACCCCTCTGGTCTTTGCCCTTCCTCCCTGTGAGCTGGCCTCGCAGTGGAGCCAGCCGGGCTGGCTGATGCCTGGCTGTAGCCTGCTGACTGATAAGTACCACATAATGGATCAAGCCAGCCATAGGGGTTGGAAACTCAGTGCTCACCACCCCTGCTATCCCCAAGGCATGGACAGCAAAGCCCCAGGAGCAGCCAGGGCACCAGAGGCAGATGGTAATCTCAGCTCAATGTGGACCAAAGTATAAATCATTCCCTCAGTGTATCTAAACTCAGGGTAAGATTTTTTGGGGGGTTTAGCCTTTTTTTTTTCCTTTTTAATGTATCTAACAGGACTACAACAAATCAGTAGCAAAATGCTTGATCCCTCACATATGGCTAAAGAGCCAGAAGCCTGGTAGTTCAGCTGCTGTTCCTTGCTGCTGCCTCACTTAGTTTTGGCTGTGGTAACTCTGGGCTACCTCTCCTTAAGAAAAGGGCATGAGCTGTAACACAACATAGAACAGACCCATTCTTAGGACCCCTCTTCTTCCACGAGTCTTTCCATTGCAAATTTAATCCTTTTTCAGACACAACAGCAAGGTGAAATGAGGTATAAGAAATCACTTGGGCTCGTCCGTCAGTCCTTCAGCTCACAGAGCCTGGCAGAGGGCCACTGAGAAGCAATGGTGCTGTGCTGATTTGCACCAGCTGAGGCTCCGCCAATAACCCTTTTAAGGACTTGGAAAGAGTCCCTGTGAACTAACAGGCTGAGAGATTTTGATTCCAAGTGAAGGGGAAAGGCGATTCTGCCTGACCTTCGTGCACCTCCTCTGAAGGAGGGGGAAGGAAGGCGGGAACAGTTGAGCAGAAATGATATGAAATAAAAGCAGGTGTCGGCATACTCAAGGTACTGCCTGGAAAACAGAAAGCTGCTGCAGCCTAAACCAACATTCCTTCATACCAGAGACATGAATAATATCAAATAATACATGCAAGAAAAACATACACCATTCTCATCGACCCTCTGTTTCCTTCCCCCTTGCCCTTCTGAGCTATGACCAAGATCAAAGACAAAGCTATTCCAGTGTTTAGCAGAGGCATTTGTTTTAAATAAAAAGGCAACAAACTTGCCAAAAACAACACTAAAAGTATTCGCACCAGAACAGTTCCACCAACGTGCAATGTGGACAAGTGGCACTAGGGCTAAACTCATGACAATCAAAGCCTAAGAGGGATTACTTGGCTTTGTTGTAAGAAATTCTTCTCTAAGCACTTTCTCTTTCAGCACTGCTGAAATTGTTGCTAGCAATGAAGCAAAGCAAAAACAGAAGAAAATTTGTATCTAACATGCTTTCAGGAAGAGTAGGCATTAGCTGGCAGGCTGCAGGGCCAAGCAGACCTACAGGGTTTACGCTAAGCTCTGCCAAAAACACAATATATGTAGTCAGCTCTTCTGAAAACTCTGAAGTTTGCCTTTAATTAATTTTACTAATTTTACTGTCATATCATCTGGTTATATTAATGCTCTTTACAGATATGCTATGCTCTTTACAATGCTATGGACATCACAGTTGCCATGAAATTATCAAGGGCAAATGGCACGTTTTAAGACCAGCCACTTGAACTGCAGCTTTTTTTACCAAACTAACTCAATTAGAAATGAGCCTTCTCCATAGGCATCACACACTTAACACCAAAGGCTGCTGGCTGTGTTTCTAAAAAGGTGTACCAATGCATAAACGGTCCTGTATCTCCTCAGAAGGCAGAAGGCATTGGATAAACGCTGAGTGCTGTTGAAGAGTACTCAAAATTGAGAGAGCAGGACATACTGCATGTTTTCATGAAAACACTGGTGTACACACAAGATGGATGTATATATGACTGATACTATATAAATTACATTGTATTAGTCATCATGTTCTTCTAGATACTAAAATCCCTTTCTCTAGTAAACTGCAACCATAAGCTCCTTCAATTCCATAAGTAGGTCACAGGATACTGGGACACTGAAATCCTTCCATTCACAGGCAGCAGCTACACCAAAGGAAGTGCAAAAACATCCCGATTTCATTTGATTGACCTTGTTTAGTTGGTATGCTCAGCTTGATACTCTTTGTATGTGCAGATAAAGAGGCAGCACAGGCTATATGACTATGTTGGTATATATGAGGGGCATGGGGGAGCAAGAAGCAGAGAGAAAGCAGTCCTGCTGAGCTCCCAGGGCAGCAAAACCACTTGGCTACCACTAGAAAACCTTCTCCTATTTCCAGCCATACCCTACCACCTCATTGTTAGATTCTGCAAGGGATCCAAGGGCTTTCAGTTCTTGCTTATTTTGGGAGTAGTTACTGGGATTTAATATCCCATGAGTCACCCGTGACATGGCAGGATCTCCCACTTTAGCTGTAGTTCTCTAATAGTTTTCCCTAGCAGGTAACAAAAATGCACTGGGCTATTCTCTAGCCTCTTTTGCAAGTCCCAAAAGAAAATCAATCTCATTCTTATTATTCTTATTTTAAACACAAATTAACTACTCTGACTAAAGTACCAGAGACCTGATTTTCAGCACAGCCCTAGGTACAAACAATTGTATAGGCACAGGATGGATGTGGAAAACTATAGTATGTGACAATGAATGAGGGGGCAGAGCAAGTGTTCCCTAAGTCAGCTTTGTGTTCCCTAAGTCAGGATGAGGAAAATAGTCTTGGAAGCAGTTTCCTAAACACATGTGTACTATAAATTATATTGGTATTTCATTCCCTGCCTGTAACTTCTACTCTAATGCCTATATCAACTTCTCATATACTGTACTTACAAACATTTTAAATAAAGTAATGTAGGTTATTTAACTAAGGCTCTGTTCCGCATAAAACTCTCTCCCCTGGGTGCTTCTGATTCATTTTGGTTAAAGATTAATAGAGTAATATACACTGATAGGCCTTTCTACATTTCTCACTGGAGAGTCCCCTTTCCTGCCAGCTTAGGCTGCAGAAACGCCTCAATTTAAAAAAAAAAAAAAAAAAATCAGTAGAGATTCATTTAAAGAACTCTTCCTCCTCTTTAACTTTTGCAATTCATTAGACTTCCATAATTAAACCAATGGGAAATCTTCCAGTTCCCCAGTGGGTTTTTGTTAGTCAGAAAAAAAAAAAGAAAAAAAAAAGTAAGTTTTCCTGCATGTGCTTTTCAGCTTGCACTGAGAATCCCAGGCTTTTCGTGTGAGCAGCTGCAGCAGGGTTACCCAGGGTCGGCTTCGGTAGGAAGCAAAGGTTTCCTCCAGTCAGATAGAGGGAATATGGTTGCCATGGTTGGCAAAAGGGAAAGGAGAAAACAACTTCCATTCAATTCAAAGTGCTTTTAAAAAGAAAAGCAACAAGAAACATTTCAGGAAGGGACTTTGGTAAT
Organism: Manacus vitellinus; assembly: GCF_001715985.3. Lineage (NCBI taxonomy): Eukaryota > Metazoa > Chordata > Aves > Passeriformes > Pipridae > Manacus > Manacus vitellinus. Next base: position 3,772,702 of record NW_021940535.1, read on the forward strand.
GGAGATGACAAAAAGAGGAAAACCAGAAAAATCTAGATGAAGTGCCAAAAAAGTCAACAGAATCCAAATAAACCACTGACATGACCTTTTTATTTTATATCTGTGCACACAGTCAGGGTACTTTAACGTCACAAACCTGCTTAATACCTTGCTTCTAATCCTCAGTTTCAGCTGAAGCAGCTTGGACTCACATGTTCCCTCCATCCCTTCACTGAGTAACCCATATCCCTAAGAGCTTAGCATCTCAGGCATCCCAGGTGTGCGGTTATGCACGACAGCCTGAGCCAGCACATGTGGTCTTTTTAATTGCACTGTATTTACTTTGGAGTAAGTCAGGAGGAACTGTCTCTCAAACAAAGGGAAAAAGGAGCAAAACCTGTCTTGAGAGCCTCTCCATAGCACTACCTACCTGTGGCCACTTCACACGAGCTCGAGTAAATCCCAAGGCAGTAAAGGAAGATGCCCAGGACAGAAAGTAGATATGTTCTGCAGGCTTTGATACATCCAAGGCCCTACCTCTCCGAGAACTTAAAAGTCAATAAGAAACAAAACTATCCTCCCTTCTAAAATCCCCCTCAAACCCTAAAAATGTACTGTGATTCACAAAGTGCTTGGAGTTTCAATTTTCATCCTGTTTATGAGAAAAGGTTATTCTTACTGATAAACGAAAACCAAAGTTTATCAGTTTAATAACCCCAAGAACAGCTCTTTCTCTTCTTCAAAGCTTGCCCCTCCACTACTGTACATGCTTATTGTCTTTGTCCAACATGTGCCAATCATTAAAATCACTTTGATACCAGTCTGAGTGTACCTCTGATGAAAATACCACAGAATTATTTTCAATACTGGCCTAGTCACACCTCCTCCTCATTGCATAGAGGAAAAGAAAAAAAAGATAAAACAGACATGAAGATATTTTCTCAAAACTTAAAAGAACATATGAGCAAGTTGGGGTTTTTTAAAAGAAACAGAAAAGAAAAAACTCATGTAGCACCTGAAAGATTACAATAGCTGCAGAAACTGAAATTCAGTTTATCTCTCCAGAAGAACTGCAAGGAAGGGATGTAGCAGAAGCTACTCCAGCTAGCTACCCCAGGAGTACCTGCCTTCAGCCACAACAGAACATTCCTCTGCACAGAGGATGTAGTGAGCAGTGCCAACTACCATCCCAAGGGCAGCCACCATCCATTCTGCAGAGGCCCAAGAGCCAATGGGGATGTGGCACAGGGATGAACCACTGGTCTAGATGTTTAACCAAAGAAGCAAAAAAAAATGTGTTTCTTTCCCCACACACATCAGCGTTTTTGCAGCCAAATAACTTGGTGCTGTTCTACATATTCTCACTGTTTTCCTCCCAAAGCATCACATTATGATAAGTACATAATGTACATAAGATGATGTTCAAATAATCTCCAAAATCAGTATTGATAGGTCATAGATCTTGTTTACCCTGTTTTTATCCTACAAGCTGAACACCTCACTGGGAAACCACATACCTAAAAAAAACCCCACTAAAAACACAAACAACTCTTATTATTTGTTTCATGACAAGATTAATGACTTGAAACACAGACGTTTAGTTTCTTGTTTCAGACTACACCAATCCTATAACAGCAGATCCCTGTTGTGAAACGAAAAAGAGTACAACTCAATATGCTATTCATGAATAATCCAATGTGGATACAGAGTTATTCAGCTACAATGCAATTAAGAATGAAAAAGAGAGGGTAACAGTGGTAAACACCCAGGGATATTTTGAATTTAATTGGGATTAGCATGTAATACTCTTACAGCCTTTTGAAGAGAGGCTACACAGCAGCATACTGAGAACATAGGCATTTGAAAGCCCCAAGCACCTCATTTAATGATCTTTTCAGTTGGCAAAAGCTGCTTTCAACAGTGTGTTCAGCAGGGAGTTTAACCCAGCACTACTGGTTGAAGCTGAACTGTGCTGGGGGGAGCAGACTCCAGTGCTGAAGTACATTTTGCACTTGCAGGGCTGGGGAGCTGAAGCATGTGAGGGTATTTCTAAAAGCCCATGACCTAATCACTTTGCACACACTCAGCTCCTCACACGCAGAGATTCTGCAAGTAATACCAGAGAGCACTTGCCTTGAACGAAATAGCAGAATAAAGACAGATTTGGAGGGTTGCCAGCATGATGGTGGGGGGGTGTATGATGCACCTACATGGATTCTACTTGGAGAGCAGGTGTCATCTATATGCTTTCTGTTCATAGTTCTTCTAGAGGATATATAAATAGGGGGAAAATAATCAATGATTATTTTCAGCTTATGTTTTGGGAATATTTATAGGAAGAAATCAAGCAGCCCTTGATGGTTTATCCTCTGCTCACAGAAATATTTTTGGCTTGTACCAATGTTCTTGTACTGCCCAAGGTGTTTAAAAGGCGATGGCACAAATATTCGCAGCCTGTTTGCAAGAGAAGAGCATCCATTGGCATCTCAGATAGTTGTGCTGCTCTTGCCTCAAAGGATGCCTCAGTGAAGAGAAAGGGCCAGTTCAGAGTCCATATCACTGTTACAGGCTCCCAAAATACAACCAGCAGCTATCAAGCTTGCAGAGGGCACCTTCAAGGCTCTCTCACAGGTCTAAGCAGAGGGGAAAAACTGAAGTACTGTGAATTTTACCTTGCAAATTTCCAGAGTCTCTTCTTTTTTTGGTGACTGAGTCTACAGGAGGATAGTGTGGAAACTTGGGCACACAGGGGAATGAAAAGGGAAGTCTTTGATATTTTTTCCCTTTCAACCTGCTTCAGATCTCTCCTTCAGATCGCAAGTGTCAGAATGGTTTTATGAAAGCCCAAATTCGTGGTAGGGCTCTCACTGCAAAGGCGGTACTGTCCTTATGTAGTCTTTGAAGTTTTTATTCCAAGCTGTTCCCACCGTGCTTCTCCTCAGTTACCAAACCCAGTGGGAATCAGTTGCACATGTTGCCTCAAGTATTTCTACAACTGTAAAGCTTTGTTTGTATGTGGTAGTAGTGGGGGAAATGGCTTTATTCTAAATATATCTCCCTCTTACATCTGGGTGAAGAAATAGGGACGAGGTTATCCTTTTAAGTGCTGGTAACCAGGACTAGTATATTTGTTATTGCTGCACCTCTGAGAAAAATGAATTAGGGACCATTGTACTAAGTGTTATTTTTCTCATGTAAGGACAATCTCTGCTCTGGTGAGCTTATACAAATCTGCCTTCTGCCAACAACTTAGCAAAACACGGAGCACATATTCTGCTGACTTATGTCTGCTGCAGTCCCACCAAAATCAATGAGGTTGACCTACTTGTAAATGGAGCAGAATTTGATTCCTGTGTTTATTTGTGGATGGGTATGGAAGAGGCTGACCAAGTCTGTGTGGAAAAAAGATAACCCAGAACATCAGAGGTAGCTTCTGCTTGGACTAAACTTGAGAAGGTTTGAGGACAGAACATGGGAACAGATGGACAAATCCTTACAAAAACAGCAATTGGACTTCATGGCTTTGCTTCGTTAACGTGAAAAGTGCTCAGGGAGTGGGAGCTGGAATTCTCCAATGCTGGGAGAATTCATGTGATCTTACCATTACTTAGTTACCACTTTACCATTTTTCATTTATGCATCTCATTTGAATAAAAGGAAACCAGTTGCAGATCAATGACATATACCAATGCCACAGTAGTGGTAAACTGAAAGCAAAAGGCAAAGGAAAAACCCAGAAAAGAGTTTTAGCTACACCATGTAGCCAGCAAGGCAGCACAGCCCAAAATGTTACTTCATCATCCAGGCATAGCATTTGCAATTGGCTAGACCATTGCAAGTAACACAGCAACATAGATCCGAATACGCGTCCTGTATAATAACAGGAGAGCATTAGTATTAGCCAGGCAACTGGTTGCCACACATGTAACAGGAATAGAAGGAGTGAAGGGACATAGTTCACAGTCAAAGTAATTAAAGGTTTGGCCTGATGATTGGGATTAAGATAACAGGAACACTGTTTATCTGTAAGCACCCAGGAATCCCGGTAGCAGCTGCACCAGTTGTTGAGCTGCTACCCTAGGTTCAGCAAGGATTTGTACATGACAGCCTGCAAAGACCACTCCACAGGGATGGGAGGAGAAGACACCTAGATGAAGCCTTTGCAGTCGGGAGAATACTTCTGAAGCTTGCATCTCAGCTACAAAAAGGTTTTTTTGTAAACTACAAGTTTTTAGAAGGTTGGAAAGTATAAGCACATAAGAATTAGAAACACTCAGGACCTGGATTTGGAAATGGCTGGGAATAAAGCATCCCTTCAGCATCCTGCAGAAAGCAAGCCAACCTGCTGTCAAACCTCATGGAAGCTGTGGTTCTTGCTCATTGACTAGCCATTGTGGTGGGCTGAGAGACAGATAACATCATGTCTGCACCCTCATTTCAGAGGCAAAAATCTAGACAGAAAGAAGTATGCTATCATTAAGTGCGCAAATATAGAAATTATTTCAGAGTTCACAGGGAAAGGAGGAGGAAAAAGTCTGAGCACGGGTAAAGTAAAACATCTTAAAAATGAGCCTTCACACAGGGCTTTCCATCATTTCCAGGATGCTCTAAACCAAGCTGGCATGCTGCGGTAAGAAGGCCAGTTTTGACTGGCACAGTAGCTGCTGGCTTTCAGTGATTTCCAAACTCGACAAGAGCTAGGAGCCAGGAGCCACTACCTCTCACAGACACTCTACCAGCATGCTTAATTTGGGAAAGGAAAATACAGTCTGGCACATTAGCCCCGAACAGCTGCCAAGCCCTGCAATCATCTATGCAGTGCTGAAATTAGCCAAGAAATAGGGAAGGGGGGGAAGTCCAACACCAGGTTGGACTCCCTCAGAAACAACCTCCCTCTCCAGCCATCTCGGTTTCAGTCTGCTTAACTTCTGAGCATTATAGGGAATCAGAGCTTATATTCAGAGCTGATAGGAACATCAAACCATGAGCAATCTGGGAGAAATAGGGAGTCAGGTAACACAGCACAAAAGTGAGTCTACAGAGGTGCTTGCACATCCTATAATGTTGAAATAACCAGTTCTGGAGATTGTGCTAGGGTTTGGCTCACCATTCTGTTCGATATCACCACCAAGTATGACAAAAATCTTGCCTTCAAGGCTGCTCCACAACTCACACTCCTGTACCTAATCCAACTATAATTAAATAAACCTAATTTCAAATGGGGAAATTTCAAAGCTATTAAGAAGAAACCTGCAGTTATTATATGGATTAAGAAGCATTTTGGAATTACACATACATGAGTTATTATCAGAAATTAGGCCTAATCAGAAAAAAAGTCCTACATCTTTGAATAGGTTACTACAACCACCTGGATCTTTTCAGAAATCTCAAAGTAAATAGCTCCAGAAAGGAGTTTTATTAAAAAAATATATACAATAATGAAAGAAAAAAAAGCTGTATTTATTTACATTTTAAACTCTAGGAACCATTGCTGTCTTATTTCAAAACATTCTCTACAAGCAGGAAGATTAAACCCAGCATTTTGGGTGGGCTTGTTTGGGTTTGTGAGGCTTTTTTCAAAAAACCATTTTGTCATTTAATCACTTGCTTCCAGGATACTGGGCTTTGAAGAAAATGTCAAGTGTCATCAGTTGACACTGCTGAAAATGGAATATGTGTTTGTTTGCAAGTACATACAGGATCTTCTGTTTGGCTTTGACCAGTACTAACCAACAAACTACACTTACCCTTAAAAAACACGATCCAGAAAACAGACGCATGCAAACGTCTTTGTTTGCTGTCTTTTGTTGCAAGTACTGGTATTAAAAGCTTGAAAGTTTTTTGTATTCACTGAAGGAAGTACAAGAAGGAAGGACTCTGGTAACACATTGTAATACAGGACAACAGTATGGTGTAGAAAGCATAGAGTATAATTCAAAGCTAATCTGTATATCCATAGTCTCATGAATTGCTTTAAGCAACAAAGACAATCCCTATGCCCCATCCCTGCAAGTGTTCAAGGCCAGGTTGGGTGGAAGGTGTTCCTGCCCATGGCAGGGAGTTGGAACTAGATGATCTTTTAAGATCCCTTCCAACCCAAACCCTTCTATGATTCCATGAAGGACATAAGCAACAATGGATTACATTTGCTTCCATCACCTCTCAGTGTTCCCACTCAGTCACGCCAGGCCATGGAGTGGCTGATAGGTATCTCTGTCCACCACACCGATACTAGCCACCCCACTGAGTCAATCAGCTCCACACCTCTCACTTTCCTCCCCAAACCTGAGTCACCCTTGAGTTTTCAGTTGTGGAGATAAGCCCATCCTGGCTGCAATTTCAACGGGCAGTGGTGGAACCAGCAGCTGCAACCAGCTTAGAGGGCTTTCTTGAGGAGATGAGCTCATGTGTGATGTTCCTCAACCCATTCACTCCCCAAACCACGAAACAGTAGACATAGTAAGGTGTCCTCCCTGGACAAGTATTAAAGAAGATCAAATCACCCATTCTTTTGAAATGTTCCTACCATTTATACTACTCAAGCCACGATAAATCTCAGGGAAACTAACTAAAGCTCACAAAAATTAAAAAGATGCAATCTTAGAATAAAAAAAAAAATGAAAGACTGGTTTCATTTCTTGAATAGATAAATTATTGAGAAAGGTCTTAGAAAAAAAGCACAGAATTTTTCAAATGAACCGTGTAGGTACGGGGAAGTGGCTTGTTTTAGAAGCTGCATCAATTTCTGATGCTTTCTTTCCTCCTCTTAGGTTCATTCAGCTAAAAATTAACTGCTCAGTATAAAAAGATGATGCCACTCATTCATGAGAACCGAGCCTGCTAGGAAGACAGAAGCAAACACTCTACTGATCCACTGCTCCCAAGAACTTTAAATGTGTAAGTGTTTAAAAGAACAAAAACTTACACAAATAAGGCACTGTTCTTACAAAACTTTAATATTCTGGATTTATGTTGCTAACTTTGCAACTCAGAAGAGTTGAGCAGCTGGGCTGTCACACAAGAATGACCCAACCTCTTGAACACAGCATAGACTAAACAATGATAGCCCACTTTCAGAACCTGGCAGAAATGTCCCAGCCTCACCCCATCCTTCTTTAACCACAGGCTCCCTCCCCTGATCTCTTTATGTAACATCCACCACCTGTCTACTGCTCACTGCCTAAAAACTGCCTTAGTCTCTGAAGCTGCAAGAATGCTGTTTCTCTCACAAACCAAAACCCTCATTTTTTTTCTCAGAGGAGAATGGAACCATCTTTTGCTGTTTCTCATAATTTGTTTGAACTCACAATGCTTTCTAGAAGAAACAAAAGAAACTCACAAAACCAACCAAACAAATGAAGACAAATTCCACTTGAACTGACCATCTCTGAGTGGACAAATATTGTCTCCTATAGTGCTAGCACTGCCCAGATGAAGGGGCTGCCGAGGTTTGTAGAATAATAGTGATGTCCTCATGGTGTCTAGCTTGCTCCTTCCCTGCCTTCTGTTGGGGCAATGAGCTCTTACTGATAATTAATTACCTAATTTTTAAAGTAGTAATGCTACTGAAGGAACTTTTCCCCTTGGAATTTAGCTAGTCAGGTACTGACAGTACCTAATGAAAAGCTTTGAAATAAGCTCATGACCAGCTATCATTTCCAAACATGTTTTGATAAGGAACAGAGATACACACAAACATGGTAAGGAAAAAAGAGCAGAAAAATATCTTAAAAGCACCTGTTTTTCAGAAATATCATCAGAAGCTAAAGTAACAGAAGGAGGACATCACCATCTGTCCTGTAATTTTCCCATATGGATCCCATGTCCCCTCCTTGCTGGATGGTACAGAGAGAACTCATGCTCCTGCTTCTGATGTGCTTCCATTCCAGCCCACTGCTGCTCAGGTATTTTATAAGCAGCCATCTTCCATCAGAAATTGTCATATAAAACATGGCAGACCCAGCTACTGAGGCACTTCAAACCAAGTTAATCTGAACAACATGTGATGGGGCAGAAGAAGAAAAGTGGAGAGGTGAATACTTGCAACATTCACCCCTGGGAAGTTGACTCTGAAACTAAACAGAGCTGTTTCACTAGCTCTAAGACTATGAGCCATGCTGGAATAAAGCATGCCTCATCCCTACTTTCCTTATAGGCATTTCCATGGGTTGACCTAGAACAGGATCTTCAGGGCTATACTCCATTATCTGCCTATACAGCACCTTTTCTAAGAAGACCTAGATCATGCCTGGGACCACTGGTAACACACCCTAGAAATAAGTATAATAGAAGTTCACCTCCCAGCTGTCTCACTTGCAGATAGCAGAGACCCGGTTTCACGCAAGCAGAATTTCATGCACCAAATTCTTATTTCAGCTGCACTAATTCACTATACCCAATAACGTCACAGAAAGGCATGCTTTTCCATCTCAGTTCATGTACATTCTCTAGTTGCAGGGAACATTAAGCTTCCATAAAGACTTTTAAGAATTTGGCTCATCTTTTTTTTTTTTTTTTACAATTCGTATACTCAACTATTAAACTGAACAAAATGACAATTTATCATTAATCTGTCAATTCAGATAGACCCACTGAGCTAAAATAAGACACATATTGAGTCGTACAAGGCTCAAGAATTACGATGACTGAGAATGTGTTCAGCTGCCACGAGAAATCTGTGGTGTCTCAGTGTGGTATCACACTGTAATTTCCATTCAAGGGAGATCCTGTCAATCAAGATGTATTAGAAATGATCTAAAGTTTCTGGTGTTGCACAAAAAGGTCTTAAAGCACCAACTTTACACTGACACTTCACTTTTAGTTTTCTATATAGCAGACACTGTATCAACGGCTGGCATGTTCAGTGCCATCACAACACAAGCAAGTCAAGACACATAAGCAAAAGTAAAGTAAAAGATGCCCTAAAATTGAAACATAAATCTTAGAACATGTTGGAAAACAAGCAGCAAGTTAACATGAAATAATATGTTCTGGTCACACACGGCAGACCATGGAAAAGTGAGGAACAAGCCCCATCCCTAAAGTAAAGCAAAACAAATAAACAAATGTATTTTTCTTTAAACAAGTGCTACGAGACTTGTTAATAAAGATTTTGTCTAAAAAACCCAAAGAATCAGCAAACCTGTCTGCTCTTCTAAAAAAGTGAAATCTCCAGCTGTAGCTAATGGTAGTCCACGATGGGCATCAAATCCTCTTACCTCCTCCCTCAGGCCTGCTGCTGATGTGCAGCATGCAGAGGTCTCACAAGTCTTTTGGCGTCACCCGCCCCCTCACATCGCTCCCTCTCATTTTTTGGCACAAGGCTCACCTGCCCCACATTACTCCTATGACATGTTTGATCTGTGTACCCAAGTTGCCATGGAGTAGGACAAAACTTTGTAAATCCTCACTGTTCAAACAGATTCTCTCAAGATGTGTCATTTTAACGCATTTTCCCAGCCTCTTCTTACATACCATCTCTCCTCCCTCCTTCCCCTCCAGCCCAATTTTCCTTCCTAGTCCCTTAAAGAACAGTACATGCAGTAAGAGGTTAAAATGCAGCAGCTCCTCACTTCTTAAAATATTTATATTTTTCATTTCTGCCTTTCAGATTGAGCCAGTTATGCTCTCTGACCCAATATGAAAAAGATATAGAGCTGTATGTTCTATTTAATCTAAATAAGCATGCAAAGAGTCCATGGTATTTGGGAGAGACAAACACAAGTGACAGGTTGGTGGATGGGACAAAAAAGAATATGTTGGTTATTTCTTTTTAAAATACAATCCTGCTTTCCAATCCTTTCTTGGGAATGTTTATTTTTGTGTTAACACCACAAATTAATTCACCTCCACTGTAAATATTTCTATTAATTTTCTAGTTTAGTTTAAATTCCATTAGTATCCTAAACACAGAAAAAAGGAAACTTCTTTAAACAATCAACAAGACACAGAGAATTTTCCTGAGACGAAGGAAAGGCTCCTGTTTTGTGCTGACTCCACTCCACTGCAACAGACCAGCAGTGGTTTCAGTAACTTGTTCTTAAGTATAGTTAAAGAAATTCCCCTGAAAACAATATAGAAGCAGCAGTAAAATGGAACTAGTGTGCATGCAAAGAGGTGTATTTTCTGCAGTGGTAAGTACAAGAATTAAGACCTGCTTGGGTTTCAGCTGCATTAATATTACTTGCACACAAAAAGTCAGTCCATATGGAAATAATCAGTTAAATGAACACTGAAGGCTTGGTCCGAACTTCCCTTAAGTAAAGCAGAAAAATATATTACTTTTCAACTGTACAAATGACCTGAGGTTTTTTTTTTGTCTTTTCCAGTAGAAAACTCCCACTGTTCATTAAAGCACTTCACATACAACAGAGTCCTTAAAAGGAGAAGTGGCTCTCGCCTACGACAAGATGGATATCTACCCGGCTCCTACCCCTACAGTCTTCTCAGCTCACGGACTGGGGAAAAGAAATTATTACTGCAAGTCTTCTCTTCATCTCTTTAATTTTCCTCTTCATTTATCTTTGCTTTCCATAGCATTAGGCTGAACTGAGGTTAGATAATTATGTCATCAAGTGAGAGGCAAGGTTAAAAACCCATTCATGGGTTTTAACTTTCTTTATTAGCAGTTCTCTAAAATACGGAGGGAAACAAATCTTCACGTGGACAGTTATTGTTTCAGACATTCACTGCTCTGTGGCAGACCCACAGAAATGCCCTCATTTAGCAAAGAACCAAGGCAACTGAGTATTCTCCTATTTCCTCCCCAAACTTGTCATGGCCCTGGCTCTGCTAGCAAGGGCTTACAGACCTAAACCCGAACACTGACACACTCTTGGCTTACATTTCCTTCCTATCTTGAGCAAAACTTGGATGTAGCCACCTAGGTTTTAACTCACAGCACTGTCCATAGCTTATTTATTGAGCCAAAATTACATGTACCATTAAAGTGAAGCAGACTATCACATGGGCATAAGGAGTTCTGCTTTACTTCTTTCGGTTGTGGGGGTTTTTTCCCCAGAATTTGATTTTTTTTGCCCCATTTCTGACGATCCATTTTCAGGCAAGCCTTGCTTTTTCTTCTTCTCCAATTCACATATGAAGACAACAACTCCAATATTCATCATTCAGATCGCAGAGACAGTTTTCTACCCTTGTTTTGAAGTCTCAGTTAGTGCAGATAAAATACTGGAAAGAGTAACAAAGAGGGCTGAGCTGAGGTGACAGCTTTATGACCATGCATGTTGGTGCTGGAAGGAAAGCCACAGCACCCACCAGTGCATCACAGGTACATTTACATAAGGGAAGAATGGCTGAAAGAAACTTTGTCAGGGCAGGAGGCAAAGTCACCAGCAAGAAGCAGAAGGACAAACAGCTCTTTTTTCCCAGTTCTCGTTAGTACTGCGATGTTTATTTTACCAGATCCACATGCTTCACAAAAGGGTGTAACAAACTCAGAAACAAACTCTAACTCAGGCTATTTTTTTTTAAATGTATTCAAACAATGCCAGTGCTGAATTTATTTTCCACAAAAAGACTCAAGACTGTCAAGAACTGGCTGGTTCTTACATCAAAGAACCAAAAATCGCTTTGGTCCTTCACAGACAACTCAGATTACTTCTAAAGGCAGAGGCAAACCCCACCCAGATCTTGCTACTTAGCCTTCACTCAAGAACTGACTTGCCACAAAATTTCACTGGCTTGCAGCTCAGGAACCAGGCAGAGTCTTCCAGCAGTTTCTTTTTCATTCCAGAATCACAGCACACCTATCCTCGATACATTAGGAAAGAAGAGTTGCCAAAGCCTGACATTTCACAAGGAAAAATGAGCTCTTGGTAACGCTGTCCCTTGAGACACGGCTGCTGGAGCCATTGTGGGTCATGCTGACATTCTCCCACTTCCCCTTTCGGTTTGAACGAGAGGACTGGAAAGCTGTGGCTTCTCAATCACCCATGATAAGTGTCCCATGGGAAGACATGAGAGGTTCTCATCAGCCACAGGCACATGACAGCATTTCTGTTGGGTTAGCTGGGGCAGGTGGTATGACATTTATTTTGATTCAGTGCCTTAAAAGCACCTTCATGACAGCTGCAGAACAGCTAGTATCTGATCAGGCACCAACCTAGCTGGTACTGAATTACTTAATTCAGGTTTGGGGGGGTTTTTTGTTTGTTTTGTTTTGTTTTGTTTGTTTGTTTTTTAAATAAAAATCCTGAGATTGGATGTGCAAGGGACAATGAAGTGGGGTTTACCTCATCATGATGCACGCCACCACAGCAAAAAACCGTAAGCTGGGGAGAGGAGTCCACACAATATAAATTGAACTGCCCATCAGACAAGAAACACGACTTCTCCAGTGTGCCAAAAGTCTTAAGAAGAGCATGAAACTCCACCCTGAGGAGAGCCTGAGGCTGAGAGCTTGTACGCAGCTAAAGGAAGATGCCTTGACAAAAGTCCTCCAGGACATGCCAGGACATGCCACCTACCACACCTCTTCTAGAGCTGGGTATGCAGCAATCACAGCTGCCATGACCCCTTCACCACGGAGCTGCATGGGACCAGCATGGCATGTCTCTACACAGAGCCAGAGGAGCCACTCGCCTGGCGCTCCAGTCACGGCTCTGTGTCCCTAACACGTTTTCAGACCTCGGACACCACTGTTCCAGTGTGGTTCCTGGTTCAAAAGGCTCTTGAAGAATTAATCAGGATGCAAAATGTCTTGCTAAGGAAGATAAACTCTACTGTTACTTGAGAGTCTCCTATTTCATTAGTAAGGTAATCCACATCTTCCCCTCAAACTCTTAAACAATTCTGTTTAACTAATAGAGTCATACTTAATAATCTGCCTACTGCTGGATCTCAAAGTTAAAACACAAAACAAACATCAATTAGATTTTTTCTTTTCTTTTCTTAAACATTCTCAGGCATTTCTTTGAGGGATCTTTAAAAGATGCTTAGACTCCAGGAAGTAGAAGTATGTTTCTAAAAAGTAGACTACTGCAGATACACAAGAACAGAGAGGAGTTTGCAGACTTGGTTTGAGAGAATCCCCTCCTTCCGCTAAAAGCAATGGTCTTCAAATTCCAAATGCAAACTCACTGCTAAAGAACATGTGAAGCAGCAAGCAGACAAGAGCTAGAGCTAAGGTTTTCAACCTCCTACAACTCTCATTTTAGATAGCTGAACGGCTGATGAGCCTAAACTGCAGGTTATTACAGCAGATGTCTATTTACAAGAAACTATAATAAAGACATCAATATTGATATTAATTTCCCATCTTTTTTTCCTTGTATTTCTGAACTGTAGGCCTAAACAGTTAAATCATTTTAGCTTAGAGCACTAAACTTCCCTTGGTGGCACTATATTTAAGAAACCTGGTGGCCTTCCTTGCCTGCAAACCATCACTGCAAAGACATTTGAGATAACATAAAAATTACTTTTCTTGTTTGGAATTTTGGGCTTAAAAAGTCAGAGACTACCTGAAAATATTTAAGCCCCAATTAAATTTTGTAGTAAAATCTTCAAGCTATTAGCTGAGCTTTAGCTTGAACTGCAGATGTTTCCGGGCACTGTGAGGTTCTCCTTGAGCAGAAGATGCTAAAGGAAATATGGAGTTAATCCTACTCTGGTTGTTTTATCCCTGAGTTAAGTATATCTGCTGGCAGATGTTGGCAGGAAGCAAACCACAGACCAGAGGTTAAAACCATTATGAGAAGAGAGCATTGCTATAGAAAAAAATTAAGATAGTAACTAGAGGAAAGAGTTTTCTAAAATGCGATTTCTCCCTGATCTTTTATATAGTTTAGTTTTCAGTTCTTTTTCCCCCCCAATGTTTTTCTGGCAATCCAGTTGATCGCGCTGGTTATGAGGTTCAGGTCTCCAAGGGTAGCAATGTTGCAGTGACAGCTGATGACCCAGCTTAAGAAAGTGCTTAAAAATGGAGGTGAATCTCTGGAGTTTTTGTACAATAGTTCTCCCTCCTCCTGCAGACTACCTTCCTCATCTTTTACAAGGACTTTCTAAAACATCTTGTCTACCCATCTGCAAAGGGAGGTGGCCTGTCTGTGTAGGCAGCTCTATCTATAGCAAATCAAAAGTAAGCAACAGAGAGGACATGGCAGGGGGGAATAAAGCCACAAACCTAAATAACTCCAAGCACACTTGCCATCACAGGGGAGTAATTATGAAGGGAAAAGAATCAGAAATGAGCAAAAGGTAATATAAGCACAGTGATTATTTCCTGTTCATTTATTTTTAAATTTTTTTTCTTTGTGTGTAAATTGATCCCATCTGTGGTTGTTTTTTTTTTTTTCATTCAACCCCTGAAGGGAGGACGTGGGCCACAGTTTAAGAACAAAGTTCCCACAAGACTTGGCAATCCAACATCATCTCAATAGATTGTTCAAAAAAGTAGAAGGAGGCACCAGTCAAAAGTCCGTCAGAGTACCATAGGACAAGCAATAATCATTTGCAGAGACATGCAGGATAAGAGTAAACTGACAGCAGAATGAAGAACAAAACAAATAAAATCCAACATTAAACACTGAAGAAAGCGTACATTGTGAAGACCAGTTCTAGCATGGCTGCAAGCAGGAAGAGGACTTTTCCACTGTTACTCCTGACATGAATTTTGATGGTAACCATGGAGCACCATCAACATTGCGAGAAAGTCAGAGACCAAGGATACTGTATTTTAAAAAAAGTCTCTAGAGATCATTCTTCTGAAATCTCTACAAATTAACCACTATGGAAAAAGAAAAATGTAATAATCTTTTGGCAACACTGCAACAATGTTCTAAATGCTATCAGGTCTCTTCTAAGAAGTGACATTGGAGCTACCTGAGTCCCTGCCTGACTGAGGTGGCCATACGCCTTATTCAAATAAAGGTAACCATCTCTTCACAGGAAGCCATCTAAAAATCTGCTCTTACACTAGTCAACTTTGGGTACAAGCTTTCAGGGCTAACGTCTGACAATATAATGTCTTAGCAGCTACGTGCATATTGACTGAAACCTTCTGTGTGGATAAAATAATCCCACTGTGTTATTTGCATTATAGCGCTTCTAATACAGATTTTAAAGTTTGTGACCTTGCTTTACATGCAAGTCTTGCTCACGATTTATCTATAATAGCCTCTTCCTTAAAATCAAAAAATTTGTCATTTTTGTTTTTCCCACACACTTTGGGACTAAGGCAATCAGCCCTCCACAGTACCCTGGTGCTCTAATTCGGGGTTACAATCACAAAGCACAACTTGATTTACTGCCCGCGGACCCTCTATGAGAGGTATCCAGCTCTGAAAACAGGCTCAGAAAAGGAGCTTTCATTACCCAGTTCATAATAGAAACATTTGAAAGAAAGGGATGGATAAAATAGAAAACATGTGCACAACACAGATGTTGTAGGAAAAATCTGTTTGTTTCTAATGCACTGGCGAAATTGGTCAAGATCGTCACATGTTCTGAAGTACAGTTCTCATAAACACAACACCGCCACAAGCAAAGGCAAGGATCAAGCAGAAAGGAAGAAAGGTACAAGGTCTTCACCCTTTTATTCATGCTGACCACCATGGAAGGTACCCCCATAATTCATGAGAGGCAGAGGTGCAAACACATACCCCCTAGAGATCAGTGGCCCTTCTCATCTGAGCATGAGACAGAGGGATGTGCTCAAAACAACTCAGCACCAGCTTCTTGGGAAAGCTGTTCTCCTATCCAACTGCATCCATCTGCTTAGGGACATAGATACAAATCCCACTGTAAATTTTTTTCTGAGAAAACAAGAAATTTCATTAAAAAAATAGAACAGAAAAAACCACAATCAGATGTCTTTTCAGTAGATTCCAAAACCCCCCAGATATTAGAAAAACTTTAGTGAGTATAGATGGAAACTATATTTTTGGAAACACAAAATTCAAGTACGTGTAAATTGAGAACAGCCAAGCACTGTCCACCCTGCAGAGAAATGCATCCAAGAGCATTCCCTCTCAGCCCTGCAGCTGGAAACAAATAATTTTGCTATATAGGTAATCAAGTTTTAAGTAGAAATTCTTGCTTTTCAATTTCCATATCAATGTCAATGGCAAGTTCTACAAAATAAAAAAATAACAGTAGTTCGTTCCAGTGAGAGTTGTATGTTCCCACAAAATTTATAAACATGAAATGACAACATTCTCAGGATACTTTCTGGGAGCAATTGTTGGGTGCAGCTAGTTACAAAATAAACCCAAAATAAGAAATCAAGTCTGAGAAATCTTATGACATGTTGTATTTGCCATAGAAATGCATGTTATAATGTGGTGCACTGAAATGCAGGAGTGGGAAAAATATGCAGCTGCCAAGGAGGAAGCAGCATGAACAAATAACTCATTTTCCTCTAAATTTCATTTATGAAAGAAGGACAGAAAGAAGGGGCTCTAGGGATCCTCACAGGTAAAAACCACTATGTAACAACTCAATAAAAGAAAGGCTATCTTATATAGAGCAAATCTCTATAAGATTAATTACTAAACACTGTAAAACAATAAACTTTCCTTTACCATGCTCAGTAGTCATTTCCTTTTAAAATCTCATGACCTTCTCATTGTGCCCTTGAATTGCAGCATTAGTTATACACAATATATTGTGAACTAAAATGAACAATAATCATCCATGCCCAAACTTTATACATAGATTTAAAAAAACATTGGCAAATGGGCTATTAGAAGTGGATGCACCGTATTGATTGCCCCTTAAAGCAATTTACAGTTAGACAGCACAATTCGCTCAGTAGCGTTAGAACAAAAATTGCTTGTATTTATCTTGTTGGCAAGGACAAAGCACATCAGTGCATTAGAGCTGAGATTTGTACCTTGTTAAAACAGTGCTAAAAGATTGTCCACTGTATCTAGCACAGACCTGCACATATACTAACATGACAATACTTTAAAAAATGAAGATTATCAAAAGAAAGAAATATTTTGCCATACAATTGCATTTCCAAGTGATTCTCTATATTCTTCATTCCTCAGTGAGCCTTCAAGACAAGTAATAACAGAAAACACTTTCACTGCAAGACGCCGGGAGATGTAATTGTGCATTTCCTCGAGACAAAAATATCTTTATATATGATACTTTACTTGATGCTCCAAAGAGGAAAAGCACATATTGGAGGGAAAGACAACTACAGAGACCAGAAGAGGAAGGAAGAGATATCTTGATGGATCAAACAATGCATAAATCAGAAAAGGAAGTCAGTGTAACTAGTTCCTTACAGTACCATGGTTCAGGATAAGTTCTCTGACTGATATGCCTTCTTCCCTCATAGGCTTCCTCTTAGACATCTTTTTCCAGGCCCATTCATGGAATTATTAGAAAAATGCAAGAGCATTGCATTTTGACTAAGTCAGTAAGAAAACCACACAGCCTACACTGCACTGGACAGTGTTTTACTATAGATATATAAAGGTTCTCACTTGCACATCTGGCCAAGTCACACTTAACAGTTTCAAAATCTGTCCCACTTCACCTGGCACGGCTCTGGGTACACACCTTTTCACTTTTATAAACAGTCTTTCTCAAAAAGATTCTTCCCAGAAATCAAATAGTGATCAAAATAAGTCATCATAGACAAAAGAGAGATTGAGGGAAAGGCTTACTTTTGCTGCTTTGGAGTAAGGTTAAACATGATAACCGCTATCCCTACTGACTGCAAACATCATTTAATCCAGCCAATGACTGAACCACAAGGTTAAAAACAAGTAGGAATGCCTTTAAGTCACCAGGAGCACTGATGCACCAGAAAGGCTAAGATAATTTAAGGGACTGTTCCTAGCAAACACATCCTTCAGTATCACCAACCACTGCCACTGCTCTATGTCCAAGCACCTAATGTTAAGAGTTGAACTACATTTGTTCCACAACATGGAGCAATGTGATGACATCCTGATCTTGACCTGCATTCCTCTGCTGTTCTGGTTTGGAAACCTCTTATTTGTGTGTGAATACCATCTTTCTCTCATACTTCTTACCATCAGATTATTTTCAACTCAGGTAAACAATTTTCTCATTCTGATAAATTCTGAGGTGGATCCATAAAATGTGTTTACTTGGTTGGGCATTTTTCACATCTGTGAAAAAACCAACCTCATGTCTGTCTATTAGGAAGGAGAGCTTTGAGACTCACATATATTCCAGCAGTAACAAATTAGCCCTTGTTCACTTAACACTATTTACTTTGTTCTTGATGAACTTAGCAGATATCATCAGTGTTGAAGTGCCTTGAACAAGTTCAAGAGTCAGTGTCCTTGTGATTAACTGATCAGCCACATCATGAACCAATATCTGAAAGCTCTTGATAACCAGAGACCACTGTGGTTTTTTGACAGTTTATGGGAATGCATTCTAGAGAAACAAGGACTTATCTCCAAAGAGCCTACCTACATCTTCAAAGCACTGGCAAAAACAGTGAAGCTGTCTCCAAAGGGTGTTTAGCGGACATTTGCCATTTTGGATGACACAGGAAGGCAGGTCCAGCAGGCCTCCTGTGCCAAATCAAAGGAGATGCTCTATGGCCTCTGAGAAAAGAGTAATTTTTGTCACATAATGATCATGTACATCCAGAAACTTCCAGTGACCAAACATGACCAGTATGTACTGGAGACTGGAATCAGGACACAGAACAACAACATAAACCCTGCAGCTGTCTTGACCTCATATGTTTGGATTGCACAAGTTATCAATAACACTCTTCTACTGCCATTCTACAAAAAAGCCATTTCTGTCATTGATGACTGAATGTAACTGCCTCCTCTCTCTTATCAATGGGCATCATGCCTCCAGATAACCATCACCCAGAAGTACATATGTTCACAGATAAAACACACAACTGCACAAATACATCTTGTCCAGCAGATCATATTTTCCTACCATATTCAGCACACAAACATCTAATCAGTTACATATAAATGCCACTACTATAGAATTGGCAAGGCATTTGTGTACTTTGTGTCTTAAGGAAAGAAAAATGGAGCTTTTGGAACAGATACCAGCAGAGGCATACAAAATCTGTGTAACATTCATCTGAACAACAAAACAAAGTTTCAAGTGTTGCTTTAGGTTTTCCATTGGCTTCTGGAGCCATATTAGTTACATCTTTATCAAGTGCTTTAAGAAAAAAAGTTGTTAAAGAACTGAAGAGTATGCTGCATATGTCTTATTTCCTTAAATACTCGTTAATATACTGGAGGTGGCTGATTTACAAAGGCCTGATCCCAAAAGTCACACCCATGCACTGACTTGCTTTCTTCAAATCAGTGTGAGCTGAAGTTATTCAAAGCCTCTCCAGAAAATCCTCAAGAAACAGCTGTGGTTTGCATTTTTAACTGTTCTTTAAGCATTTACAGTCAGGACAGTGTTAGTAAATAACCAGATAATACTTCTATTTCTCTATTATTGAAAGGCGAACTAATTTTATGACTGAAGCTCAGTTTTCAGTGAATACAGCTTTAGCACAGATGCTTTAGTGCTGCTGAAATCCACAGTGTCTACATCCTTAGGTATTATAGCCATTAACTGAATGAATCTGTGGTTCACCAAACCTATACAGGCAAAATGCAGGGTCTACTTCCAATTCAGAGAAGGTTTCTAGATGTCAAACAGGACATTCTCTGAATCAGCACTGCTGGTTCTTCGAGGCATTTGCTGAATTCTGCAAACTAGACAGCGGCAATTTGCTCAGCTCCTCTGAGTGATTAACATTCATTCAAAAATGAGCAGAGACAGGTGAAGTGAACAAGCACCATAAGAACACTCCTGGAGTTACCTTTTTTAGTGTGTGTAAGGCAAAGATTTTCATCCAAGAGGCTTTAGCTGGAAGAGGCATCATGATCATCTTAAAAATAGTTTCCTGGAGCTCCAACCAGTGGATGCCAAAAGGCAAAAAGCACAGAAACAATAGCAGTGCCTTCTTCTGCCTATCTAAATACAACTGTCAAGAGGAAAACTGAAACTGGTTTCTGGAAATATCAATAATTTGAAGGAGCTGCTTTACAAAGTCATTTATGGCAGCAATGAGAGGTATCTAGGGGTCAGGAGACTGCATTAGTCAGCACCAGCAAATCTGCAGGAATTACATTCAAACAGTTGAAAGATTGCAGATTAGTAGCCTCTAGTCTATTCAGCAGTGTACAGGTTAACTATAAAATATCTTAAAATGGACTAATTGTTTCAAAGGCTCTACAGATCAGCAGAATATGAAATGCACAATCCTATAAACCTTATAGACATCAGACTGATGGTGAACAACTTCATTACAGAATTCACACGTTTGGACTGAGCTTCCTTTTCAAAATTCAAAAGCTTATTTAAAACATTAAAGAGCTGTATGGGACAATGCTCTGGGATGGACAACTAGTCCAAGTTCTTTTCCTGGAAATTGCTAGAAGGTAAAAGGAAATTTTCTGAAATTCGCCACCAAGTTTTGCCAGTCCTCAAAATCTTTGTTTCGATCATCCATTTCCTGATGTCAAATCATCCTGCTGTATACTAGTCTGATGGCCACTATATCACTTAGGAGTAGGAAACTGCCTGTGTTTGAATGAACTACCATGCTAAAAGTGGGTTGGCAACTATTCATGAAGAAGAACAGGCCAGGACAATTTTATTCAGTACTGTGCTCATGTCCAAGGATGCACCTGTTTCTTTTTTCCTTCAAAGCCTATACCATTCAAATCCCCATTAACCTGTGCAGAATTCAAATAAATCAAGCTCATTGTGTCTCAGGACCGTAAAAGCCTTCTGACCATTGGGACCATAAGCCTCTCCACCTTGTACCCTGCTCCAGGGTATCAGCAGCAAAAGAAAGCAGACAGGACAGCAGGGAAGAAAAAAAAACCCCTCTGATTTTCTGTCCTTCTGTCAAGCTGCCACTAAACAAATTCTGGACCAAGGGGATGCAGTTGTATTTAAGGGCACTTGTTAGATATTTTATCTACAGATTTCCTCTGCTTGCTCTCTGAACCTGCATAAACACTGTGGTAAGGAGTTCAAGGGTTTGAAAAAATTCTAAGTAAAACTTGACACAGCTGTCAAATACTCAACATAGGATATAAAGTACAGTTGCAATACAGTGGTATTTACGCAAAAGCAAACATAGGAAAGCTAAAGGCATTGGTGGCTGCTTTGAAAAGGAAATGCATGGGCCCATCCCTCGACCCCTTTGGCAGAAAAAAGCTCATTAGTGACATGGGGCCATGCCTCCAGGGATGGTTAAAGGACCTCTCCTGCAAACACTTAGACTCCAGCTCAGTTGCAGTGGGATTCCTTGCATGCTTAAAGCAAAGGCAGGGTGTAAATGTTTGAAGAATGTCCCTTCGCTAACTGTTTGACACTGTAAGAGCACCAGGTATTTGTTATTGCCTTGGACAACCTGGGAACTGTCAAAGAGATGCTACATTCCTATTCACAGGATTCAGTAGAATTTGGATCCCACAGCAAGGTGGACTGTTTCAAAGGGAGGTCAAGTGAGCAGACCTGTTAATGAAATGCTAAAATTCACATCTTTTGCTCTCCCACTTCACAGCCTGTCACCCCAGCCCTCTTTCAGCTTCAAAAGCCTCTGACAACACACAATTCTGTTTCAGAAACTCAGAACACTGGAAAAGTTCACAGTTTCCAAATACCGTCTTTAAAAATATTTGTATTTTTTATTCCTCTAGTCATGATGATAAAATAAAGCAAAATAAAATAAGCATGAACAGGCTCTTATCACTCACTCCCTCTCCTGCCCCTGGACATGGTACTACACACTACACTATTATATAAACCCAGCCACTGTCCAAAGCCTGCTGGAACAGCAAAGTCGTTCCAAATTACAGATGTTATCTGCAGTGTTATCCCCTGATGCAAGCAAGCACCATGCACGAGTACCTCTCCTTTGACACTGAAGTGGTTTATCAAACCAGAGTTGGTCTGTCAGACACATGGCCTGAAATTCGGTCCAGCCTTTACAGCAATACCTCCTCACGAGCACCGAAAGTCCCCTCGTGCTTGCAAGGCAGGAGGGAGGAAGCTCAAAGCCAGGTCAGGTGTTCAGCAAGCACAAGGCATTTGCCATGGAAAGAGATTCCCTGCATTTGGTTTGTTTTGGGTTTTTTTGTTTGTTTGGTTGGTTGGTTGTTTTTTTTAAATAATACATTATTGAGGCTCTAACTCTGAACTGGTGGCAAACATTTGCTTAAAGGTGCAGTTGCACACCTCTGCCAGCTTGTTTGCTCCGGTCCTCACCTGGCAACATTCCTTCCAGCCACACCAAACAAACCCTTGGGGAGCCACACGGGGCCAGTCCCTTTGTATTGGCAAGGGAGGGCTTCTGACTTGGGCCGGTGCAGCATTTCATTTCAAAGCACGGTTGTGATAGAGGAGGGCTTGGATACACCGGGCCGGGAAAGGTGGCAGAGGAACAAAGCCTATGTCAGCACTGCTGCTTCCCCTCACCTGAGAAGTAAACTGCGGAAAAGCAGCGAGCATATTGTGAGCGTGTAACTAGAGGGAAGATGATCACCTTGAGTCCTGAATTACAACTTCAGGCAGGGTTTCCAGGTTTTCAGCCTCTCCAGAAGAAAGAAGAGCTCACTGGGAGTGCTCACTCCAGAGCTGCTCCACAGTGACATGGAGCAAAGGAAAAAGCAAGTTTAAAGGGATTGTTTGGGGCTTTTCTAAGTACATACCTTCGTTTAGGATTTAGAAGATAATGACTTTTGCTATGCTGCACAGCAATTATAAAAATAATTCTATTTACCTAGTATCTTTTATCCTTAGAGATCCAAGGGGTATTTATGAACCATAGGCCAGATATTTTAGCTCAGGAATGTGCGTAACTACAAACAAACACCTTCTGGGCTTGCTCAATTCAAACATTTGCACGTAAGGACATCCAGCTACATGTTCCATTTCATCACCTTTTAAACAAATAAACAAGAAAACATCCTATTTGCAAAACTGATTTGTAGAAATAAAATTCATGTATATTTGGGGAAATACTGAAAAAGCTCCACTATGAAAAAACCACACTCTAGCAAAATTACAAATTCAAGTGCTGTCCTGTTACGGATTCCATAATAACTATATTAAATTACACCTGTGCATATCTCTGAGGTAGTTGTATTGCCGCAGTATAAGAGTATCTCCCAGGTAACTCGCTGGTGGAGTGGTGACAAATGCTGTTTAATCAGTACAGCAATTAGCTTAAGTTCTGCTTAATGGCTGAACATTCAACCCACAGCATGGGTTATAGCGAAGTTTAACTCCAGGGATGGAGCAAAGGCAAAAGTTTAAATCACAATCTTATTTCAGAAGAAAGTCTGATGAAGATTAAATAAAATGGAAAAATTAAACAAAAGAAGTAGCAGATAGCAATAATATTTCAGTAACGCTCGTTTTCAGGATTTTATTTTTTAATAAGCGTGGTCTTCTTGGCCAAATACAATAACACAATTACCAAAGTGAACTTCCTAAGGGAGGGCTGAGGGTGGGAGGGAGGAGGAATCTTTCTCCCACTGCAAAACTATTTTGCATCCGATGGCTGAAACAACTTTCTGCAGCCACACTGCTCCAGAGAGCTTGGGGCACAACCACGAAAATCTTCCAAATGCTTCCAGATGCACTGTGAATAACTAACGTTAAAACCCCACCAAGCCTTCTACCCAGTTCCCGAGCAACTGAGCCTCCCAGATAGGTCAAGAACTGGCTGTGGAATGGGAAATGCAGCTCTCTAACCCTGCTGGGAAGCATCGAGGCTTCTTATCCAAGCTGTGAATCACGATAAAACTGTTGCTGATGAGGCAGGCAGGGGCAATACTGCTCTGAAAGCCTTATTGCTTCTGCTAAACTCTGCAAAGGAAAGGCAGAGAGCCAACCAGCTATTTAACATCCTGCAATGGACACGGGTTTGACTGAAGTTCTGATCTGGGGCTTGATGTCTTTGCCAGGGAACAAATCAGGCCTTTTGAGTCTGATGAGAATCCAAGCTGTACTGCCTCATTCTTAGATTTTCTTGACTAATGCTTGAATAATTGCTGTCCTACAATTAGAGGTGAAATCAGACCCTGTTTCTTAACATAGAGTACATTATTATCATTTGCATGAAAAATACCTACACAAAGGATGCTATTCATTTTAACAAAAGCTAAGGAGCTCTTGGTAGACACAATATCGTATTGGAGTTAAATCCTCACGTGAATTGTTTCTATATGTTCTGTGATATCTGCTGTTATCTGATCTTCTGAATATGAATAATTGAAACAAAGCAGAGCTAAACCTCTGCTACTCAGAGGCCATGGTAGAAGATACAATTCAATTTATTTTAAGTGGACATGATTTGCTAATTTTCAGAGGCATATGAATAGCTCTCCATTTCATGCCTGTGCCACACAAAGTTCATTTAACTTTAGCAGTTTGCCTGGGTTTTGTGTGATTTTTCAAGTCTTCCTCCTGAATGAAAAGTGAGGATCAAATCAATTTGTATCCTCTGAAAACGAACACTTTCAAGTACAAAACAGATGTTAAAGTGCCTGCTGCAATTAAAAGGCATGCAAGGCAGGAGTGCATTAGGAAAAAAAGTTGGTGCATTAGAACCAGGCTTGTAGCATCATTTCTTCTCTTTTCTTTCCAGTAGAAAGTACTTTGTGAGAAAACTGTGCTGCTAAAGAATTATAAAATTTGATTATGTGTCTTAGTGGCATGTTCACAACAGAAGAAGCCCTTCCCATGTGC
This sequence comes from Manacus vitellinus, assembly GCF_001715985.3. NCBI lineage: Eukaryota > Metazoa > Chordata > Aves > Passeriformes > Pipridae > Manacus > Manacus vitellinus. Next base: position 3,797,431 of record NW_021940535.1, read on the forward strand.
CATGGAATAAATATAAGAGTATATAGGTTTTAATCAACAGGGCTGCTTTAATGCAAAGTTAATTACTGCTCAGCTTCACACACACACACACACACACACACTGCTCTTTTGCTGCACCACCACCCACATATTGTGCTTTTCAGAAGTTATTGCTCACCATTAAAGAGACAGCTTTTGGCTTTCCTAATCTGCTTTGACTTTTCAGAATCGATTTGGCCACACATGAAGTCACACTGAACCATCAGTTTACATTCAGCCCTTTGCTGACACCGATATACCTCTTCCATCAAGGACAGCTCTTACTTGTGAGATGCAACCACATATAATATAAATATAGGGGTAGGAGAGCCCAGAGGCCCCTTCTGGAGACCCCTCTCCATGGAGGCTGTGGATATTACCCTTTACTCTGACCACTTTGTCCTTCTGCCATGAGATCATCTGAAGGAAACACTGGATCCCACGTCCGCCATTCCTACAGGACATCCCAGAGCTTGGCAGGGAGGGCTGCTGCTGCTGCTTTGGAGAAACTGTCTCAACTCAAAGCTCTTCAGAAATAGCAGGGAACAGCTTCACCAAGTTCAAGGCAGAGGAGGGGAAGCATATTCCAGCTTTTAGTATAAACACTAGAAGCTCTGCTCAGCCAAGTTGAATTTTTTTTGCCTCCTTTGTAAAGCTCACCGAGGTGTTCCACATGGTGGAACAGAACAACAGGGTTGTTTAGCACCCCAGGCAAAGAGCAAATGTTTATTAACTGAGAAAAAATATTCTTGCTCAGACATGGCCTGGCACGCACAGCTCTGATGAAAAGTCACTCCAGCCATCTACATTAATCAGGCTGAGCTCTTCATTAAGACTAAATGAAGAGTCTGCTCTACATGTCCATCATAGCTTTTACTCTCTTTTTTCTTTTTTGTTTATTTTTTTTAAATAATATACAACTTTTTCCATTTTAGTTTTAATTAATCTATCATTCCTACCTGTAAACATTTGCTGGGTACATCATGGATTCAATATAAAAAGGGTCTGTTCAGTCTCCTCGTAATTTCATACTCAGACTTTCATCTTTCCTACCATCTCTTAAGAGACATGAAAATACACTAACTTATTCTGAATGCTTAAAAAAACTCACGTTAAACAAACTTTAGAAGAGTTTAACATCCCAAATCTTCAGCAAAGTGCAGGTGAAGCAGAATGCATGTTGGATCTCTGCATGCAAAAGGAGCAGAGACTTCAGGAGCAGAAGCTGCTGCAGAAACACTTCTTTACTGTTTTATAATTTCATTTTAAAACTAAGCACAGAAATGTTAACCAAATTTCTCCTGAACTGAACGGTCGAATTTGCATTCTCCACTGGTATCAGGACCACAGCTCACACATACAGTTTCGCCATGAAAATAATCTAAATTTCTTTCTCAAGCAATATCCCTTATTTGTGCTTCCTGTCTACAGTGTGGGATTGCAATGTCCCTCCCACGTGGGCTAAGTGCAACCACTGAATTTGGATGAGTAATGACCGGCTGGGCTGAAATGTCTCCAGTAAAATGTTCCTCCACCACAACGTCCAAAACCTTTTTTGTTTTCTAGCTTTTAGTTCAGACTACAAAGTTCACAGATGTAAGCAAATATCCCATGTCTAAGCCAAAGACTTGGTCTACGGAAAGTTCCTGCTTGCTTGGTAATGCACACTGTCACCTGGAAGGGACTAGAGGACAGAAACAGGATGACATGCACAAACAACACACCTTAAAAAAACACCCAGCTGAAATACAAAACACAATACAGTTACCTTTACAAAAGAGGAATCAGCATTCATCTCAGTAACACTACAGCTCTTAATTACATGTAATGATCTTTCCAGGTAGCAAGTTTCCCATCAGATCTACCACCTCAGCACAAGAGAACAGATGGTTCTACTATAACATGCAGGTTTTCCAGAGAAAGGCAGGAAAAGCCAGTAACTATCCCAGACAACTGCAAGTCTCTGTCCTGACTTCACTGTCTCCCATTCATGAAAGATTGGTTACAGCAATTTTCTTCACAAGCAGCCTTAGAGGGAGTCTGTGACCCCAGGGCAGACATTCTGAAAAACCTAAAGATAACTCCCAGATAGAGAAGCAATGCTACTATAAGAGGTGTCTGACTGAATCCATATTCTACACCAGCTGCCCATGGAACAGCATTTTCAAAAATCAAACACTAAAAAGACCCTCCTCCCCAAAGCACTTTGCTCTTTCAAATAATGAGGGATGAGACAACACAAGCAGAACACCTAGCTTTACTCCCCCAACCAGGGTCTAAGGTATACAGCTCTGAGTGTCTCACACAGAATGGATTCAACAGTCTGCAGTGCTGGCCAGGGGCATTTACTGTATGCAGGCAAGTACCAATTTGAAATGTGGGAAGGGACCCAGAAATCTCTCCCCAAAGACAAACGTATGAAATTCAACCACGTTATCTGTAAGAAATTGGACACTTACCAACAGCAGGTTAGAACAGCCTTGACATATCTGATGCTTCAGCAAGAGCCCTATGGGAATGACTCACACCAGCCTGTGCAGCTGGCAAACATCCAGCTTCCATACAGATCAGGAGAGTCCCAAGAACTCAGTAGAACAGTGAGGAACAATTAACAACTTCAAAGCCAGGGGTATACAAACAATTTTCCTTTTTCAAGGGTGGGTCAGAAGACCCATAAAGGCCAAGCAGTCAATATACATTGTATATACAGTTGTAAAGTCCTGCCTCCCTCCTGGAAGAAATGAAGCACCTAAAATCCTATCTATACTTATGGGATGCAATGAATTCTACACGCTTTTCAAAGTGCTGGCAGACAGAGTCCTGTGTGTCAGTGAGACTAGCAAGTGACTTCTCTACCAAACAAAGGTTAGAGATCCACTGCAAATATGAGTCATGATGACAGGATCAAGAAGTTCCTCCATGTTGCCACTCCCCAGAGATGTATACAAAAGGGGGTTGTCTAAAACATCACCCACTCAATCTCAGTTCAGCTCTCCTGTGTTCTACTATCTATAGAGTAATTTCTGGAAAACTGCTAAGGGGGGTATTTTGAATTGTATGACTGCATGTTTGAAAGTTGATTAATCAACCTTCTCAAATTAGCCTTAGGGAAACAATTGTTTGCTCTCATTATTTATTTATTTATTTATATTCCCATTTCATTGCAGCCAAGATTTAGGTTTTGAATCCAGTAACTAACCAAAACAACACACCTTCTCATTTGGAAGGTGAAAAGTAAAGATACCTTTCAGCTGAAAAGCAGTAAGATCTACCTTCACATTAGTGACTCCTCCCTCAGTTTCCTACTCTCTCTGTTTGCACAGCAGGATCAAGTCAGGCTAACAGGTTGCACTAGGCTCGCTACCAGCCTTATCTTCACTTAGTAATCCCACATATCTCTAAGAGGCACAAACAGCTTTGGAGAGTGTAATTGTGAATAGCCCATGAGCTTAAGGAGGTGAGCTCTGGCATGGGCCTTTCAGGTCATTGCACTTCCACCTGTGAAGTACAGAAAGACACCTCAACTCTGAAAGTGAATTTCAACAGAGGTCCAACTGCACAGGAAGCATCTACTTTCCCCTCAGAGGTAAAGCTGAAAATCAATATTTTATATGCTGCTCCCACTTATTTATTCCAGCAGTTCTCATTACATTTTCAAGAAATAATGATACAACTGGATATTAAAAAAAAAAAATAAAAAGCTGTGAACTTTTTTTCCCTCACACAAATCTGTATGAAGTCCTTGGATGTTCCCATTATTTTCTGGCCTTGCCTATAAAGACATTAATATGCTTAAATACCTGGTAATTAGGTTTCAATTATCAGGATCCCCAGGTGTTTTTACTTTTTCTTCTTCATTATGCAAAGAACATGAAGCAAGATCAAGTTTTTATGAGCCCACCCGCAAAGGCATCAAATATGCTGATTCTTAATAACAAATTTGGATAAGAGAACCTAGTCTTGGTGAACGTATTTTAATGTAAAAGAAAATTAAAAAGAAAACCAGTGAAGAGGTCTTTTCACTCTAATAGAACAACCACAGGACAGAAATGAAAATAATGTGACTTCCCAGCATCCCCAAAAGGTCACTCCATATAATTTCACCACCTGCAAGGGTGCAGGGTAGATCTATTACTACTGCCTTCTTTCTTAAAAAATATTTGTGGAAAAAAGAGATTTGGCAGCTTCACTTCCATACTGTTCTCCAGGCAAAAACAGCAGCAGCCATCACTCACTACACCTCCCTGGTGTTGAAAAGACTAAGCTGGTTACCAGAACAATAATGCAAAAATCAACAGGTGTAGACCCATAAGAGGCAGTTAATGCAATTATTAATAAATACAGCCATTTAGTGAAACCATCCACTTACTTTGTTTATGCACTAGAAATTTCAGACCTCTTTGGAAATTATCTTTCATCCTCTGGGAATGGAGTCTCATGGTTGGCTTCAAAGATGCTGGCACAAAGCACAGACCTTTTGTTTAATTGCACTCTTTTGAAGCGGAATATTAAGTCAAATTAAATTGAATATGAAAGGGAGAGGCCATACTGGAGTTGATGGGAATGAACGATGCTAGCACAGGCCATACTGCCTCCTTCTCCTCATCTCTAATGTTATTAAGGGAAACATACTTTCCCATCCAGCTTCTGCAAAATGCTCCAGCAACAAAGAAAAAAGAATGTTTTGGATGGAAAAAGCACTATAGTTCCCTGAGCAATTTTTATTTCATTTTATTTTTTAACATACAACTATATCCACAGATTGTGTATCTAAGGCCGGCAGTCTCAGAAGTACTGGCGCTGCAATAGCTCCAGTTGTCGGGAAATCACTGATACCAAGTTAGACTAAGGTCATTTGATAAAAAAAAAACACTGGTAATGTTTTTAAAGAGCCAAGGTTTCTAAGCAGCATATGTGTGAAAATATGAATAGACAATACATACATTTCCATGGACACATGTAAGTAAATACATACAGAAGTGCACCAACACCGACATCTCCGTGGACACTAGAGGTTGGTTTGCCCCCAGGTCTCAGGACTTTTCCAGCTTGCTACAATTTAGTATTTGCATTACCTCATTGAGAAGAAACTGCCAAAGTGAATAGCTTGAACTGTGTTTTTGTTAACTGATATGCATTGTTATTCAAACAAAAGAGAACAACTACTCAGAAGGTATGGCATGCAGTAAAAAGTGCTTAACTTTTGAGAAAGAAAACTTAACAGGAGGAAAAAAAAATGGTTTCTTCTCCCTTTCCTGTAAGAGCAAAATTTTCTACTACTCTTTTCACCCACATTCAGGACACTGTTTACTTAAAGCTTCCAAAATTTAAACAAAACCACTGCATTGTCTTTATCCAGTTAAGTAAGCAATTATAGATGCTACATGTATTAAATTTCTAGAGTGCAAGAAGGTGGCTTGTTTAGTCATCTTTGCTGAGTGTCCTGAAAATCCTCTTAAAAAGATTGGTGCTGGATTTTCATTTAGCATTTGAAGAAGTTCTTTTCCTTTCCCTTGCAAAGTCTTCACGTCAAATGAGTTACAGCAGGCTAGGATCTGATGGGGTGAGAGACACAACCATGTTCTCTTTACTTTTGGGTAGTGTATGTCACTCACATGCAGGAGATGAACTGTGGTCCTAAAATGGATGCGCAGCCTGGGATTCGACAGCTGATAATGAATCATTACACGTAACATAAAGTGAAATGCAGAGGCCGTGTGGATCCAAACTGCCGCGTGCATATGAGACAAATGCTTTCTTGGGCAAATACAGAAATGCATGCTTTTCCTTGCCACGGCAGACGGGGAATTCTCCAGGCAGGCGTAGATCCATATCGTACTGTAAATTATGGCCTGCTATAAATGAAAAATGCTGATTTGGGGATTGTTCACTTTGTTATAATTTTCCAAGAGTAATATCCTGCAGGGAACAGCCAAGTTAATACAATGTTTCCACTCAAAAAATTGGCAGTGTGAGCACAGCCGATGGGGTGTATTTTATGAGGGTTTGCCTGCTGATAAAATGTTATTGCAGAACGTGCAGGCTAAGGAGAGCCTCATATTTTCCATCCCAGGATGTAACCTTAGCCTAGCAAAACCCAGTAACTAGCAATAGTTCTCTGGACTTGTAATACAATGTATAGTTTTACTCTGTTTTAAACATGTTCTGTAATTTATAAGATCTTTCAGCCATTAGAAGGGCACAGACACCCTGCCTGGCTTATTCTCAAAGGTAACGGCTTGGGATCTGCCATGGATACGACTCATACCTGCTATTTTCACACTTTGCCCCGACGTGCCACACAAGGTTCATCTGCTCCATCTGAACAGAAGCGTAACTTATGGATCTAATCACCTCATACACAAGTATTTGCTCATCTTTCCTGAAACTACTCACGGCTCGCTCAGTATTCTTTTTCCAAACTTCTTATTTTTGGCACAGTGAGTGAATAATTTACAGAGAAATATGAAACTACAGTAAAGTACAAAACAAAAGCTGGGATTGAGCAAATGAACTGAAAAAAATCCAAAGTGTCAAAAAGCCCCTGCTGCTCTGTTGTGAGCATGGCATGAAGGTAACAGATGTGTGCAGGCCTGAAACCATCCTCCTGCTCCTCTCCCTACCCTATGCCTACAGCGCTCAGCACTCCTTTTGCATCCATCAGCTTACATAAAGCTCACAAGCTGCTGAAGTCCGAGACTCATGGAAACATAGAGGGGGAAAACTCCATTTCACGCTACATCTCCATGATCAGCAGATGAGGTTTCAACTGTGTCTGTCGCCAGTTGACAGATCAGTGCATTAACACCAAGAGCTTGAAGGAAGAAGCCAAGTACCACAAGAGCCCTTTGGACTGGGCACAGAAAAATGCACAAACATACACATCAACAAATGTTACAGGTCTCTCACAGGGAACTTGGGAGCTGAACGTGATGCGAATTGTACAGAGTGACAGTTTTGCCCTAATTTGTAAAGTATCATTTTGCAACGTAACTGTTTTACATCCAGTATTGTGCAGAGGAGGAAACAAACCCCCAAACACTGCCCTGAGATTGCAGGCCAAGTGCTTCCTAGAACCTACCAACAAACATGTGCATGTGTGTCAGCATGTGCGTGTAACTCCACGGTTCTTTTCTCCACCCCCATATACAGTGCAGAGAATCTGTTAATGCTTAAATGGTGGGGAAGGTCAAAGATTTATTGTGGGAAAGCCAACAGTAATTATGCTGCCTCTCTGGAACACTGCAAACAGCCAAATTGCACAGTTTAACAAGAAAAATAAAAGTTACCCTTTAGTTTAGACTTTAAAGAAACTGTAGGTTTAATGGTCTTAGAATCCACCACTCCACAGTACAGACTCACTGTACATTTCCAAAAACTGAGGGCAGCAATTTATTCCTTCATATGCAGAGCTCCTTCTACATAACGTGACAACAAGCTTTCCAAAGGCAGATCTGGGACTTCAGAAACCTCCTCGCTTACAGGCCTTCCAAAAGGCAATAACCCTCCCTGCCTTTCTTAGGGATTTCTCCATTTTTCCCTGTGCTCCTGCAGAAGAAGAGGCATGCAAGCACTTTGGTGAGAGGCAGAAAGATTGCCTGGAAACACAGTGCAGTACTGTGCTCGATCTGGAAGCAGGACTTCCTTTAACACCACAAGGGATGAACCAGGAGAGGTTTTGCAGGACAGGTCTGCTCCCTACACAAGCGCCTGTTTGCCTCAGGTTACACACACGTAACTTTGGGGAATGCCATGTGCTGCAACTGTTAAGTGTCCCAAAGACCAGATACAACCAAAAGCTTACTCAATCTCTGGGCTGCAGGGTGGCATTTCAAAAGATGTTATCTGAACCCTCAGGCTGGTCCCAGTCTCAGTCTTCACTTTTGGGAACACATTTTCCATGGAAGAAAGCAGCTAGTGGGAAAGACCCTCCGTGCTCAGGAGTGGCTGTATGTCGCAACACCCTTGTTTGGAAGAGGAGGCTGCGGTGTCCCTGCAGCTGTCCTGGGTAGCAGCCAGGGGCTCTTGCTGAAGGTGCTTCATCCTGTATCCAAGTCTTACACAAGAGGACTGATGCCAAGTTCAGTATGTTCTTGATTTTACCAGCTGCCTTTTTTAATCAAATAAATTCAATTCATAATGGGATGAGAAATTATTAATAACGAGGTGCAAAAGCTTCACTTGTTTTTGTTCAGGTTCCTCGATGTTTAGCTGGGGATGTTCACTCAACAGCCCAAGGCTTCAGTCAGTGCCAGTGGGTGATGGAGACGTTTGTCTGGCAGGAACAGTAAACTAAAAGCATCAAAGTGCCAATCCCATGTAAAAAGTATGGAACATCTAGCCTGTGTTGTACTCTACCATGTTAAACTTCTGCTTAGTGACATAAAAAGTGGCATCTCTATGTACTTCATCAACAAAGCTTCCAGCAATTTGTTCCATTACCAAACCTCAAACCGTTTACTCTTTCAATTAGTTGCATTTTAGACCTCAGTGCACTACTCTTTCATTTCTTACAGATACTCAGAAACAAGGTACTTATCGATTTTTGCTCTCTCCACCCTTAAGCACACTATGGAAGAAGTCATGGGGCAACACTCAGTGTCAGGACCTCCCTGCCTTTACTTCTCAGACCTCACCACAATCAGACCTCCTGAAGACCAGGTTCACAATGAAAATATTCATTGCTATGTAGGCCCCAGACCTGATCGATCTTCCTTTGCATCATATAAATTTCTCATCCAACTGGCAACTTCTTGCTACAATAATCGCGAAACAAATTAACAAGCATTCACCAAATCTGAGAATAAACCTGAGGATGTTACATGAACCAGCTAGGTTTTGATGGCACATGCCCTGTCCAAACAGCTTTATCTTAAACAGCATAGGCAATGGAGTGAACAAACCATGCCAGTAGTTGAAATGTTTTCTAAAAATCACTGAAAAGAAAAAAAATTCAATTGCTGGCCTCACACAGTAACATCAATACAGGACAGAAAGCAAGCAATTGGTTTCAAAGGGGTCATTAAGCCTTAAACTATCCACTTAACATGAACGCCACTAGCAATACTGGTCAAGTCAATGTTTGTGCATGATTACACTTCAAATTTAGATGTGAGGCTGTTGTACATAACAGGATCTGTGGAGACCTGTTTTTCTTTCTAATGGATTTAAATTGCCATTAAATGGGGCCCAGGACAAAGATGCAAAACAAAGCCTGAAGAACAAACATGCGTTTTCAAAACACTGTGAAGATATCAAGGGGATTTTGCTTTGCCTGTCCAATGCACTTTTTTTTTTAAATACTCAATTAAAAATAAATAAAAATTGTGGGGAAGGAGTACTTTTTGAATCAGATCATATAATGGACAGCCATCATATGGTGCTCTTCTCCACTCCTCCCTGCTATAAGTTGCTTTTCCTTCCTATGAAGCTTTGTCTGGAGACACGAATCAGCCCTGTGAGTGCTCAGCCAACTGAAAACTTCTCCTGAGGGCAACAGGCAAGCGGTTGGGCAAAGGAATATGCCCACCTTAGCTCAGGAGAAAATAAAGCAAACATAACATGCTGACGATTGGCATTGGGTTCCTTGGCCAGCATGAAGTGTCCATCCTTCTTCTTCAGCGCTCAATCTCGCCAGTTTGCAAGTATTCCTGCAGAAGTTGTTCAGCAGGAATTGCAGGCTTCCCAGTTATTGCAGAGCTAGTTTTTGCTTTAGAATTCTGTCTTCAGAATTCAGGTAATATCTGCAAACCAGCTATTGTCTTGAGATTTTGTCAATGGACCAAACACTCTTTTGATGGAAATGAGCTATGTACTCCTCCCTAAGCCCCTACTGTATCAAGTGCTTTAAAAATGAAAGCAAGAATGTAGATGTAAATATCCCACCTGTTATCCTGGCATGCTGCAGAAAGTAGTGTCACTTTAAAACAAAACAAACCTAAACAACAACAAAAAAGCAAACACCCAAAACAGAATCCACTTTGCCATGCAGGTGCCCCATAAATATCCTCTTTAAGTGTTTACCCATAGTTGAATTTGGACTGCAGCAAAGAAACCTCATTTGTATTCAGCCAAAGGATTGCTGCTAATGCTGCAGAAAAAACACTGTGCAGATTAATTCTCAATATTAATGAAAGCAGAATACCCTAAAACTCTTAACTAATAAATATGCAGTCATGGCCAATGACAGTCTGTAGACAACATACAGTTCAAAGCTTTAAAAGTTTTTCTTTCCTTTTTTTCCCCTCCTTTTTGTTTTCTATTGCTCCACAACTTACAAACCCTGACAGACTTTGCAAGAAAATGCTATCAACAGATAAATTTGTGGGACTCTAAGGAAGCGGTTATGCAACCCTCACCTAGATAAGTTTTAACATGGTGAATCATGCCTAACCCAAACACAACCTCCCAGCTTATCAAGGAGACTCAAACCACTGCAGCCACCAAGCTGGGTCCAAAGAGTGAAGGTGCAGCTGGGCCAACATGCAAGGCTGCAAGTGGTGCCAGAAGCTGTGGGGTAGGCAGAGCCTTCCTCCTCAGCATCTCCAGAGAGGGGCTCCCCTATGGGCATCACCCACCCTTCAGCAGTCCCAGTGCTTGGCCCATGCTGGTGCCCACCTGTCCCTTGGAAAGTCAGAGGCAATAAACAATGGATACATTTCCAAAACCACTGGATTTTGTGGAAATTTCCAAATATGCACACACAGACGCTTTTTAAGACCCCAGCATTTACATTTTGCTGTGTCTTTGCCCACCCTTTGTTTCATACCTAAGTAAAGAAAATGAAATTTCCTTAGTACATACGCCTTGTATTGCAGCACATAATTCTTGACAACGCATATTTATTTGGGGCTGGGAGTGGGGCAGGGCTTAGATATCAAATCTATATAACAGTGCAGACAATTATAATACACAGATCCTGATTTTATAATCCTCTTTTGACTATCTCCTGAGAAATCCATTATTCTGATCCCTATACAGTCAAGTCAAATCAACCCAAACAAAACCAAAACCAACCCCTAGCCCTTCAGAAAAGCCAGAGCTCAGGGAGGATTTGATACCCGAGTTCAGGTTATTTTAGCTCCTCCTTGGTGTGTCTTTTTCTTGGTCATACTTCTTCCAGCACTTATTCAGAGACACTAAGCTAAAATCCCCTGCTTTATCTGCAACAGATTATGATTTTCATGCAGAATTCTTTATTGTAGTTATAGTAGCCTGAAATAAATACCTAAAACAACAAAAAGTAATTGGAAGACTACAGCATAAGTCTTCTCTACAAGGGCTTAGATTCATAAAGGACAAACAACCTTTTTTTTTTTTTACAACAAGTCCTTTACACCAGGCAGCCCAGACTGGGAGCAAACCTGAAAGACTTGTACCCCTGCTTTTGAACATTGCTTTTCCTAGCTGTAGACCCAGGTCTGTTTTCAGACCCAGGCATTTCAGCAAGGCTGCAGAAGGTTTACCTAAGGGTAGAATGTGACCTCATGTTTTCATATCCCAATGCTGCACATACTTACACTCTCCCCTTTCATACCTGTGCATATAAAGGTACTGTTAGCTTTAGATAAAAGCTGTCCATAGAGCTGACTTCTGCAAAGGTAAATGTTTGCTATTCCTTCCTACAAACAAAAGTATGCTAACAAGCTTGCCAGACTTTCAGAAGCCTCTGGTGTTTAACTTAGTCCATAGCTAAAGCAAGCTCTCTCTTTTAGCATATCATATTGCATACAATCAGGAAACACAGCAAGGGAACACATGCATTTTAAACAAGGAGTGCTAAGCATTACAAATAAATCTGGTGCAATGAAATATGGAGTCTATGAGATAACTTTCTAAACCTTGGGAAGCTTCCTCTCCCTGACATCAATCACTCACTTTCACTTTGTGCACAGTTCATGAGTTATGGACAAAACACTGTTTTCAGATATCAACCCTACCTACCAACGCATCCTTTAAGCAAGGCCCTGAACTTCATGTACTGGAATAATCTCATTGCCTTTAATTTTAAAATTCAAAATAGACTGTCCCCTCAATGTCTCTGTGAGCAGACGAACAAATAAATTCCCTACCTGGTTAAACCACTATAAATGGGGAACCCAGCTCCTCTGCCCCTGGGAACTCCTTTCAGATAAACGGTCATCAGACTTCTAAGCTTTTCTGTCTCTCCATCTCCAAAAGCATTTTTAATATACATCTAAAGCAGCTTGTTAAAATCCTGCTAGTGCTGGAAAGCATTCCTACTGTAACATCGAGTTTATCATCAGAAGGGAGTGATTAATTAGACATCAGGCAGACAGGCTGCATTTTTTAGGGTGGATGTACATTTCTGAGATAAATCACTGCCTGCTTAATTTTTGCTGTAGTGCATTTAAAACACAGAGTACAAACAACAAAACATGTCATTAAAAATTCTACTTTTGACAACAAATTTACTTCCTTTTGTTGTTTCAGGCAAATTATTGTACATGTTATATGTCTGAACACTTTCAATACAAATCTATTCATTTAATACAGTACTGGGACATGCATGAAAAATCTTTCATGCACTGTATTCCCCTGGCATATTTGTACTGGAACTAAACTCAGTTTCTGAAGAGACTTCTTGGGCACCACTTCGATCAGTTTTTCCTTATCTTTTGGGCAGTACCACAAAGATGCAAAGTTTCCAATCTTGGGATACAGCCACTGTTGCTGACTTCAACTTAGTGAACTTCCAAGTGCTTTTGGCATTTGTTCAAACAAAACATACGGAGGTTGAAGAACGGTTATCAAGTATAAACCTGTTCCACCATCCTAAAGTAAGAGTGACAGTAAAGATACTTACCAAGAGAAAGAATCTGTGAGGAAAATCAGAACGGGAATTACAGAGAAGGAAGATCAGCTCAAGTGCTGGAGGTTATACTACAGTGAAGGTGTAGAGGCAGAGGTTCAAAAATCATCCAAAGGTGATCTTTAAATGTTCATACCTACTTGACCCAGGTAGGTATGAAAAGCTGCCTTACAACCCAATATGGCTTTCATGCAAAACTTGTGAATTTTCAGAGGCATTTTAGTGGCACCCTACCTTCACCAGGGCTTGGGTTCAGCTCTGAACATCCAGCTATAGCAGTTGAGACAAAGTTCTATAATGCTCTCTCCTACATTATCCAACCAAGGACCCTCATGTGGGAGAAAGGATGCAAGATCCCTCAACACTGCCTGTCCTTAGCTGGAGCACACAGAGGAAAGCAGAGACGCACTGAAGAGCTGCTCCCTCCGGGCCTGCATGTCATCTATCTCACAACTAGCAACAGTTCACTGGTGAACAGCCAACAGTAGCAGAGGAGACTAAAATTCAGTCTGCAAAGCAGTTCTCAGTTTTACACAGTTTTGGATTAGCACCTCTGGAGATTTTTGACAATATGCTGACTTCTAAACACTGATTCAAAGACTAAATGTGCCATCCAGAGATTACTGCCAACATAGAATGGGACCAGAAGAGTGGTTTTCTGAGTTTTATTCCAACAATTAGAAAACTACATTTATGATTTTGTTTTATGCAGTCTGATACAAACAGTAGCTGTAGGGGAAAAGTCATCAAGAGTACAGCAATCAATAATAATCTTACAAACACAGTGGTACTGGGAGTAATAAGTAATTCCTCATAATCCCAAGTATGCTTTTTCTAAGCATATAATATTATTAATACACAGATACTTTCTTGGAGTTAATAAGGATTAAGAATACAAAGAAATGTAGTAAAGCATAGAGGGGTCTTCTTACACCACAGTATCTTAAAAGGAAAACTCAGATAGGATATTGACCTTACATTACCAGGTTTTCAATGATACAGTATAGTCTCACTGAGTCCAGACTACCTTAAAACCTTTCCTAGTCTTTCCTAGGTCTCTTGCCTCCCCTCCAACAATTACATTTTATTGTACAGAAACATTTATAATTTACCACTCTAAGGTTTAATAGACAACAAAATATCTTCATATGCACACCCCTCAACACAGATTCCTTGCTATCAAATACAATATCGAAATTCCTTGTACAAATGTAATATGAAACCTTATCCAAAATTTAAAAATACCCATAAATCAAAACTTCTGATATTTCCAGGTACTCGTGACTTCCATTTCAACCATCTTCAGCAGCTCACTGTCAAGAAATGCCAAGTATCTGCCCTCATCAGTCACACCCTATGAAAGTGTCACCAGTGGAGCCTCTCAAAACCATCAATTCCTTCTTCAATGTCATTTTGGTCACCTGTAAAACAAGACTCTTGAACCTGTACAAACTCTAGGCCTATACAGAACTCATCTGATTTCAAAGGGATTGTACACAGACTTTAAATAATGCATCTGTCGAAGAGCTTGCTGAATTAGAGCTATTGCCAATTATTTCCATTAAGAACTTGTCTCAACTTCTGAAGAAATTCATGCCCTCCTTTCACTGTAGCATTCACCAAGTGTTAAGTTCCTACTCCCACTTTAGCTATGTGCACTTTAAAAATCTGTCTAATATACTTTTATAAGTGCTACATAGACAGGAGCTGCTTCAGTACCAGGTGGTATAGCAGTTGCTGTGGTAACACCATTTTTTTCTCAAATTATAAAGCAAGAGTGCCAGAGGTCTCTATATACTAGAGAACTGCATATTAACATATCATCTCAGGGCTATAGTAAATAATTCTCAGAAAGAGAGCAAGAGAGCGATGAATGCACGCACATACACACACATGCTTCTTTGCAAGAACTCCCATGTAAAAGCTTTGGCTTTAACACATCCAGTGTGTAAGTGAAATGCCACTCAACTCCATCAAGTTAATTCCAGCAAGTTTAGAGATATCTCGCTTTTGCTAAACCATCAGACCATTGCTTTAGCTGGCATAACTCAATGCTGAAACCACAGTACAGTGCTTTACACAGTCTAAAGAATTCACCCATATTAATCCCATTGAAAAATACACCTAGAAACAATCTTTTAGGAAAAGAAAGTGGAATGACAATAACCAGAATGTGTACTTAGTCGACTTGCCTTACTCAGGTAAAAGACTCATTTCAGGTTATAACACCACAATGTGATGTGATTATCATCTTAACTTGTGTCTTGGGAGAATTACTTTTTGATATAGTGTTCATATAACAGAGTGTGGTATTCTCTATCAGTTTTTCCCTTTAAACTAGATAAGAAGAGTTTTCTTAGGTAAATAAAGTAATAAAAAAACCTGATCCTGCAGTCCTGGTAGGCAAAATATCCATAGACTTCAAAGGGATATGATGCCTACGGTTTGCAGGATTGAGCCTGAAAAGAAGATGCATGTCCCTGCTGCAGTGTTATTGCAACTGAGAAGCATAAATTCCAGATTTTCTTCTTTCTCCTCCAGCTCTCCATAGTTTCACCTTTTCTGTAAACTTCTGTGCATGCAGCTTTTCTCCAAAGCTGCATGCTCTGAAGCTGGGGAGCCAAACCGTCTTTGAGTCCCTCCTTGAATTCCACTTTACTGCCCACTGTCAAATACATCAGGAAGGTGGAGATGGAGTAAGCAATTTACCAGTAGGCCATTCAAAGACCATTAACTCAAGAATTATGTTTTTCTGGGATAAAGCACTCCTCAAGCTGCATAGGTGGAGACTGGAGAATACATCCCCTAGGACACCTTCCTACCTCTACCATCACACCCATAAAGAAAATTAAGCAAATCAATATGGGCAAGCGATAACTGCAGGAGGACAGACCTTGTGTCTATTTAGCAACAAAAACATTTCTGTTCTCCTCCTCCCCTGAATATAAAAATGAAACTCCACCTACAGGCAGGTAAGGCAGCTCCTCTTTTGCATCCCATGCTGCAGAGGTGGAAAGTCCATGTTCATCTCTCCATTATTCTTGACATTATCAATGCATCTGCACTGGTTATGTTGAATATCACCAATAAAATATCAGACCTGGAGCAATTCACTGCTTGACTAAACTAATGACATATTTTCCTGCTCTCCTCACTGCATTATCAGTGCAGTCTTAATAGATATGTTGCCTAATGCACTGTTAAATACCCTGTCCTATTTATTTTCTTGTAAAAGAACTTCCTTTTCTTCCTGCTTTATATTAAAGCCTTCTTGCATCACACTGTGGCCAATAATTTATTTAACCAATAATGTGGAAGGGATGAGGGGAAAAAAAGGAAAGGCAGGAAGACAGAGATCATACACTAGCACAGCTTTTAAGTTATAGACAAAATTTAAGTGCTTCTGCACTTTTTTTTAGAATGGTTCATTAATGCTAATGAAAGTAATTAAGGTTTTTTAATGTTCACGTTCTAATAACTAATGGAAAAAAACCCCACAGTGAAAACTAACAACAGAGTAGAAGTACAGTACACTTCGACTGTTTTTCAATTTTCATACAAACCCTGCAATAACATTGCTGTTTCTGCTGACCTAGTGAGAACTTGGCAGAGGTAATGAA
Organism: Manacus vitellinus; assembly: GCF_001715985.3. Lineage (NCBI taxonomy): Eukaryota > Metazoa > Chordata > Aves > Passeriformes > Pipridae > Manacus > Manacus vitellinus. The sequence goes on from NW_021940535.1 coordinate 3,813,901, forward strand.
AAGGTGCCTGTTCTCTACACACAGACAGGTGTAAACCTACCTCAGCCCAAGCCATGTGTGGGACTTCTGGGCAGTTACAGCAATTGTGGACCTGACCAATTAATTTTTAGCTGATAGTATTTTTTATTATTCATTATTACACTTTCAGAGCAAAAGTCTTCTTTTATGTAACGATACAAACACAATTGATGGTAGCAATTTATTCCAGAGGCTGAAGATGCTCACTGGCAATCTAACAATGGATGGAATTATTGCTGACAATTTTACAAAAGCTTTTATCAAAGTTTATGGGCCATTAAGCCCAACAGTGCGATTACCAGTACGATATCATCACTCTCAGTAGTACAGTGTTGGCCCAGAACAAACCATTTTCTAATCCTGTCTATTATAATCAGTCTGTTTACTTAGAAGTCATATGTTTGCTGTTTCTGAAATGATCCGAGTCTTCGAAACAGTATTTGAGTTTAGTCCATAGACAGGATCCAATCAGTACCATATTAAATCAGGATAAAACAGCCTTCCTTTCAAATGTCCATAATCAATTCAGGTTTTCTCTTCATAGGTTGAAACACAAAACACAGTTGTTTGCTAAGCATACCTGTATTAAATTCCATGATACAGGCAATACAATAAAAAAGGCAATATTTCTCTCTAGAACATCAAATAATTCAGTTCTTGACCTGAGTTTGTCATTCACACTTGCCATGTCCTATGCTATCTGGAATTAATTTGGTTCATAGTAACTAATAACCAGACAGAAAAGAAACAGAGAAGGTGTTAATTAGCTATTTTTACTCTTGATTCACTGAATAATGTGTGTTCATTGATGCAAACTAGACTGCTGCTGTTCAAATCAAGATGACCTTCATTTAGAAAAAGGGTCTGTTCTTCCTTTTTTGCACATGATAAATCTTTCAAGTGTCAGGGAGAATTATCCACAAACAGTGATGGGAACATCTTACGCACTGCTGAACACAAACTTCCATGGTGCTGGATTAGCTCATCTACCATAGACATCTGTGATAAAGTGATGCTGCCTTGAGGATCCACCTCATTAAGGAGGGAAAGAGAGAACAACAGCAGACCTGAAGTAATAAAATGATTAACAAGAGCACCTTGCTGACCTTATTAGGTAGGAAACAGACTGACAATACCATTGTTCAAGACTTAATTACTTTTTGAAGACCAGATGAAAATGAGAGAGCATTTCGGTGGTCATCCTTTCAAATTCCAAACAAAAAGACAAATATCAAACTGATCCATTAACTGGACATGTAACACAGATGTGTTAAGAAATAATGAGATCCTACCAGATAACTGATGATGCTCAAGTTTTGACTTCAACTCCTATTGCAGGCATCTTCACTCCAAGAGGTCAAATTAGGAACTACAGATTACTTTTACACTGAATTAAAAGCACTACAACTCAATTACTTCTGCTCCTTTACAGGTAGGTGGAAGCTGAGCACACAACATAAATATGGCTTGCATGTTTCCCTTTCCAGATCTGCTGTGAAATACTTATCCCTGCTCCTGCTCTCGAAGACTGAACCTCTGCCATTAATTTTTGGGTAGTGATAATGGCATCTACTCAGATGCTACAACCATGGCAATAAAGGCAAAGTGTGGAGCAGATACCACCTTGCAAGCGCTTCACTCAATCTGCTGCACCAGCTCAATTCTAATGTTAGCCTTCCTCTGCTACTCAAGTGAAGCGTCAAGTGGAAGCCTGTGCTCTGTCCCCAACATATCTGAGTATACAAGGACCAGCCAGAGAGGTTTTTATTAGAAAGCCAAACACTACATGGTCCATTTGTACAGGTGATCAGTGCACTGCCAGCCACTGTGTCTCACTAAAGACAGTCTCACCCAGTTTGACCCAGAGTGATCAGATACCAGTCAGAATTCAAATATAGAACCTGAACACTCTTCCTGGGCATGATTCATCTTCTGTTCACATTACCACAGGTCTCTGTTGGGAAAGACCTGAATCAGTACCTGAGGGAGTGGAGATGAGACTGTCACTAGGTTTTCTGACAGTTGGTGTTTAGGGAGTGACTTCTGTCCCTTAGTCTGGCTCTGAAAACGAAGTCACACTTCCACCACTTCCCAACTCTCATCAAATGCCAAGGGCCCCACATCCTACACACTGCTGTGTGGTGCAAAACCCATGTTCATGCGGAGACCCAACAGCTTCAATTATGGTCTAGCTGTGACAAAGCAGCTTCCAGAGTCAAGATTTTGCCAACCAGCACTTCTGTTTCCAAAAAATTGGTTTGTTTTGTTCTGGTTTAATTGGTTTCTCGCTTGGGGTTTTCTGTTTGTTTTTAAGAGGGGAAAGAAAAAAACCAAAAGGCATGTACTTGATGCTGAACTAGTCTGAAGAGCAGTAAAACAAACTGAATTCTGTTCAGCAAGTGAGAATGTCAAAATTCAATTCATGAGAAACAGGTTGCAATAAAAATGGAGGAGAAAAAACACTCCTGTGGAGTGTGTTTGACTAAAGGCACTTTCTGTTCAGCAGTTTCCAAAATGTCATGCCAACTACTCATGGGCTCTCACTCAGACTTGAGGATATCTCCCCCATATTTCCGTGGGGGAAGCTTTCCTTGTCTTCCTGTGCTCACTAGATATCTCTGTACCTTCAGATTTAACATATGAGAAGCAAGTTTGTAGAACTTTAGTCATAACTGCTCATACCACAGCTGTTCCTTCCCAATGATTAAAAGAAATGAAGATTGTTTTATTTTTTTCCCAGCTCCTAAAGTCATAGTTTGTGCAAAGTTCACCATCAATGCCTTCAGGTAGGAGAACCAGTAACTTCCACTCTCAGAAGAAACAGTGATCACATATGCAAAATGGTATTTTTATCTGGCACTGAAGATCTGATATCTTCATTATTTTGAAAGGCTCTTCTATCAAACAGGTATTTCTAGTGTCTTGTGTACCTTTCATGCTATATTAAATGAAAAAGTTGGAAAGAAACATGGCAGTAAAATTTTCTCCTGAACAGAGCAGATGATCACTTGGCCAGTAGATCCCCACATCTTACCTATTTCTCCATATCCCCGGGGTGTACCTTCAACCAGAGCTACTCAGTACCTTTTACAGTCCATGGTGTATTTTCCTAAATTAATTAACATTGCTTTGTACATGGTACAACCAGGGATGGCAGAATAGTAAAGTGACTGGTTTTTTTAAATATTATTTTCACAACACCAAAACTACTTGAGATTTTTTGATTTGATAGTACAGCTACTTAACAACATTAGGGAAAAGGCTAAGATCTTTTCTTCCTTATCTTCCACACTGAATTACAATGCTCTCACTCCAAGTCCAAACCCAGCAACAGAAGTTGCAGGTGACCTACAAAGCAGGCCCCTTGGAAACACCAGGGATAGCACGTAATCCATGAGCACATCTGAGAAAAGCAGTTTTCTGCACCTCTGGTTATGCAACATCCATGGGAGTTGATGGCCCAGGAAGACATGAAGGAAAGTTAACACTGCAGCAAATTGTAAATGTTTGGGAAGCACCTGCTTGAGAATTCCCCATTACAATTAAAGAAAATGGAGGTGCAGTTGACAAGGTGACCTCTTTTTCCTATTAAGTGCCTGTTTGTGGAAAATTAACAAGAAAACATAAGTGTTGAAGATAGAGCACAATGCCACCTGTACAAAACAAATGCGCATCTCATTTTAACATAAGCTTTGGTTAAGTGGCTTGTGTTGAAATGCTACCTAGCATTCCAAGTGTAAACCAGCTTAATCATATCTATTGAAAACCACATAATAAATAACATGAAATATGCAGCATGCCATCCTAATTGCAGAGGTTGTCTCATTTACTAGAAGTCATTTATTTATTCAAATGACTTGAACTACGTGATTCAATCTGAATCATGGGAACTAGTTACTGATTTGTGCAAACAGCCTCTTACCTCTTTGCTAAAGGCATTGTTGAAATAACTGACCCAACTGCTAAAACAAGCTTCTTCCTTGAACCCTGCCTCCTTCCCTAGTCTTACCTCCTGAGTGAACTTCAAAGAACATCATTGTTCTACAAAAACATAGTGAACATAAGAATTAAAAAAAAATAATCACAATGCAATTAATTAATTCAAAGGAAAAAATGCTATTTTCAAGATCAGAGAATTGCTTGCGAATAGGAACTGCATATGCAGCCATAATTGCACTTTGCAGAATTGAAGTACACAGCTCTCAAGAAGAAATGTTCATTACTTCAGACATAAATCAAACTCAACTTTCAGAATTGCACATATGTCTCAGATATAAGGCGGGGAGTGGGGGAGGAAGTGAATACATATCCCCAGAGAAAAGTAACTAATATTTGGGTATTTTGGTTGGTTGGTTGGGGTTTTTTTTAAGTTAGGCCTTACAAATGTGAAAACTGCATAACTGTGCTACAGCTACATAGAAAGCACAATTTAGGAAACGATTCAGACGACATCTGCTTACACCCAACCTTGATTTGCAGCTATTGTCTCACACTGCTGTTATTTTGGGAGATGTTGGGGCTTCCCCTGAGGTTGTGGAGCAAAGGGCCAGGCATGCCGAGCCCTACCCCAGGCAGAGAATGAGCACACTTCAGTCACCAGGAGCCAAACCAGATGCACGCCACCATAGGTCACCTCATCCCAGGCTCTGGCCAGCCTCCATCAAGTGACATGTCCCCAGGGAAGGACAAAGAGGAGGGCCTTCATCCTCTGCATGAAACGTTTTTTCAAAGCTTGTGAATAAGCCCCAAAGAGGATGTTGGTTACCTTCAGCTCCAGGTAGTGTCTATCACTGGCTTGGGCATGGGGCGAGAGACCAAAACAGTAGCAGGCAACTTCAGTAGCCAGATGTGTTCCCTCAGGCAACTATTGAAATTCTTTATGGCTTCGATCCCATGACTCAAGATAGGTAAAATAATACTTTTCCCTATCTAGGAAGAGTGCTATGCAAGCTCACAGTGCCCCAGTGCCAAGACTGGCTGATTTCCAGGGCTCTTCTGGTTATCTTCATAGTTATTGCTGAATCTGGTGATGGGAAGGCAGGGATTATACCACTGTGTTCTGATTACCAAATGCGCACAAAACCCATTCCCACAAACTGATAATTTTCTTCTTATAAAAGCCAGAGCTAAAATACTACTATACTGTCATCAAGACAGCTGGTTTATATCCTCCTCTTCTTCCTTCCACATCCCCTCTGGAAAACATCCCATATGACATGGTCCCTGCCGAATCGCCCAACCTCACTGGTCTCCATGCCCAGGGAGGAGCTGAATACCCCGGCAGAGTGATTCTGGCATAACTGCCTTTGCTGCTCCTGCAGATTTTTAATTTATCAGTCTGGGATGGAGGGGGCTGGCAAACCCCTCACTTTTTGAGGGAGCTGAAGGATACTCCTAGGGACGCTACCCATCCTTCAGAGGGCACCTTTGCAAGGTAAAGCAACCACAGAGTGGTAACCGCTACACAGAGGAGAAGGCTTTTAACCCACACAGAAGCGTTGCTGCCCCTTGGGGCATTGCTACTGCTCATCAACTCTCACCCCGCCTGCCCAAAGCCCCAGCCCGCCTGCTTCTGCACCTCCAGCAAGGCAGCTGCAAGCCTCAGGCTCCTCCTCCAGCAGTTAGCAAGTTATGGTGAAGGGTCCAAACATACAGAGACCAGGGAGGTAATAGATACCAAGCTTCCTTTATTTATTTATATTTCATAATTTTTATTATTTCATTATTTCAATTGATGAAAATAGCAAAAGTGATCACAAGCATTTTGAACTGCCTTTATCTCTACTTAATGTTCATCTAAATCAGAGCAGAACTATTTATGTGTATGTAAATGACAATTTTTATCCCACCCCCAAAACCTTTTTTTTTTTTTTGGTTTTTTTTTTTTTTTTTGTGGGGAGTAATAGAGAGTGGGAAGGAGTGAATTGAAGTTATTGAAGTTAGTTCATTAATTTGAGCTAAACTTAGTAAACATGCCTTGGCCAAAAACTAACTGGGAGGGAGGTATAAGAAAATCAAGTGGTATTCTGGTATTTTCAAAATAAACCTGCAAATTTTCATTTCAAACAACATTTCATTTTCCTTCTTATCCAACTTAAAAAGAAAATAAATGGTCTCAGATTAAATTTGATCTTCCAGATTATATTAAAGCAGCGCTTTTTTGTTGGTGTTTTGTTGTTGGGTTTTTTTTTCCTCTTCACTTCACTAAAACCACCCCCTGACATATTTGTTTCAGTTTGACTGGAAGTTGTTCTTTTTCTCCAGGTTTGGTTTTTGGTTTTGTTTGGGTTTTTTTTCTCTTCAACCACTGAAACAAACAAAAGCCACCCATGATTCAATGCCCTCTAATAGTACAACATGCATGTGAACACGTAGATGTTTACTTTCACGTACACAGATGTGCTGAGAAGAAGGAGGCACATTGGCAGAAGGCGGAACCTTGCATCTGCCCTGCATGGATATGTCAACAGGCAAAACACTCTTTGCATTAAAACTTCAAAACCAAAGCCCACACATCTTTATGGGCTACATAAATCCAGTGCTTCTCTCTCCTAACAATGCCTCCTGTCCTTTAAAAAATAATTTTAATAAGGTGCAGTGTGGTGGCACATGTACTTAGCTCAGCAGCCAACCCACATGGCCACATCTTTTCACTCTGGTCATCAGAAAGTTTCCTTGTTCAAACACACAATCTCACAAATGGGTTTCTCATGTTTCTTTCCTGTGAGCAATCCTCAATAACATTATTAAGCACAGAAAACACAAGACCCACACCTACACATTCTCCTTATACGACAAACTACGAAGCTGTGTAACAGTTCTTAATAAATAACCATCTTGCTTCTGCAGAAATAGACGTTTATTTTGCTCCAAATTTGCTGTACAGAGCAGTACAATTTTTTTCCACGTTCCCTTTAAGAATTACTTCTTCTGCCCATATTCATGCCAAATGTTCCATAACTATTTCTGAAGAAAAAAAATACTCTATTACTCAATACTGTTAGGTCAGCAGAATTCAGCCCTAAAAAGGGAAGCATTACTGTCCCATTTGCCATAGTTGGAAGTCAAGTAGTAACACATCAAAAACCGTAATGGTCTGAAGCACTACTAGGTCTCATACTTCACCTACTAATACAGTGTTCCTGGAAGAAGGGATGCAGGAAAAGGTCAAACCGACACGTACTTAACAGGATCAGTGTGTACTGTACAAGGCTGAACAAGGATGTCAAAGTCCACACAAAACATTAAGCAGAGGATTCCCACACTGTGTACCATTCATCCCTGGAAAAAAAGAATTTACCTGAACACTTTCTACCCACACCTACACAATGTGGATAAATCCACAGTGCCAGCTCCCCATGTCCTCATGCATTTCACAAGCTCTCCAAAGCCGACAGGTATGAATAGCAGAGATCCTCAGGAATGGAGAACTTCTAATGAGTCACATCCAACACAGCTTTTATCGCACCTTCATCACCAGGATCTGGAGGTGTGTACCACTGCATCAGCTTCATTTGAAGTGTGCATCCCAGAGGTGAGGGTCTGTCTGCTAATCCCTCGTCATTATCCCCGCTCTCCTACCATGGACCTCAGCATCACGCAGCTCCTGGTCATTGCCCCCATCACAGGTGCTGAGTGAAGTGCTGCTTATGACCCAGAGAGGTAAGTTCTGCACTAACTTCTCCAACTGCACTTACAGCAAGACGTGTTACTCAAGCTAACCTCGGGGCAAGCGCAAGACGGGCAAGTCTCCCTGTCACGGCAGTAACTGCTGCTTGAGTATTCATCGCAGGCTACACACCTCCTACAAACGCTACAAAGCAAACCTGGGAATCGAAAAGTGAGAACATGCCTTCCACTGAGATGCGAATAAAGCTCTGTTGCATTTCCTAATAACTTTCTCTTTCTGGTAAAACTAGCAAAATTCCAGCTGTGTCAAGTGCAATTCCTGCGCCAGATGAGCCCTGACTGACAGAAGTGCATTTTCCCCTAGTAAATGCTCGAAGAGAGCAGTAGAGCAGAATGGGCTTTTGAGAAATTATAAACACAAACAGAAGATGCCTAATGCTATTCACACATTTCCAATTATTCTAACTAGCAGGTAATCTTTTTACAGAATTAGGCCTCACCCTCATTTTGACTAGTCTAATTTTATAGAGTTTGTCATCCAGGTCAGCCCAGCAAGCATTCCTAATATAGACCACAGAGAAGATGCTTTTGTAGGTACAGCCGGTTCTGGTTCCCCCAATAAAGTTCTACAAGTCATAGCATTTTTCTGAAATTTCTATTACACAAGCTCTTTTGCAATACAGATCCAAGTCTGAGATTTGACACAAGTTCTTGTAACTGTAAACAACGAAGTTTATAACATAACATGCTGACTCCTAATTTTGAATACATTAGTTCTTTCTGTGATAATCCACTCTCATACGCAGCATTACTGTACCCTCTCATGCACACATGCTACTGAAACCTGGACTAGACCAGGGGTTTGTAGCAATATCAACAGTTCCTATACAAAACAATTCCATGAAGGTAGTGTCATCCTGCTGAAAATGAAGTAAACCCTTCACTAGGCTTGTTCCCAATGAGCTATTAAGCAAAGGCAGTTTGTGCTCAAGGAAGATAAGGACACCTTCTGAACAAACTGGTTTGGCTAGTCAGCTATCTTGCTGCTAAAGCTAGCATATCCCAGTGATTTCAGTGATACGTGGATACCTAAATGCAAAAGTCAGCCCTGAGGACCATAATGGCATTGTGCGACACTCCCCAAAAGTCTCTCTTTATAAATTAACAAATAAATTACAATGGACTACTCTGAATGTAAAGTCTCCAGGGCATTGATCTTGATTTTCTATTTATCTGGAAATCTCTTAATATACTCTTAATGCAAGAAAAAACATATTTGTATTTACTATCACTTCAGTGCCTAGCTTGTTCACCATGCACACACACTTCACTGAGGGGCCAATCTCTTTTGTAATATTTTGCACAGTCACTGCATTTTGCAGACTGCCTGAATTAAGGAGATGCTAGTATTTTCCTTCCCTTCCCTATTTGTCAGAAATTGCTCTTAATGATGGGACTTGGGTTTCATTCTTCATCATTCACACACTGGAATAAGAGCAGGTCTATACTCAAGACTATTTATTTCTATTATCTCACCAAATTGAGCTGTATCAGTATCTAGGTGGCCATATCTCTAACTGCATTTACCATCGAGACTACAAAGATTTATTTTAGTTTCCAAATCCAAAAAAGTTTGGTCACTTACCAAGGAGAATAAAAAATAATAAATGGTTGCATAGACAAGACCTCAAATAATAAATAACTAAACACACATATTAGCTCCTGTATCCACATAGAAAATTCCACTTTTATCAGTGATAATACAAACACAGGAATGAGAGAACAGTGTACCAGCAACCCTGGGAGTGTAACAGGAGCATCCAACACCTGGTACCTGGTACGGAGGCAGGCAGAGACCATGACTCCTCAGCCAACCTGTGGATGTGTGGGCAGCTGCCTGTTCCTGGGAGGCCCCTATGCTCGCTCCCACTGCAGGCACATCTCACAGGCATCTCCTGCCAGATCTCTGCTCCCACAGAGCAGCGGCCAGGTTACACTGAAGAGCATCTGGAAAGGCACTGGATGCTTGCACATAACTAGATCAAGCTCTACACAATCCACAAAGGCTAGTCTACTTGTGTACATATGTCACAAGTAAGCACAGAATAATATACCGTGCAGAAACTACAAGACAATGTAAAGGGCAGCAATGCACAATATAAGTACAGGCACAGCCCGCCTGTAAACACCGCACGGGATATTAAATGAAGCTTTTTCATTTCATGTGAAAATGAATACTTCAACATCTCTAAAGAACTTAGTCCTTTGCTTTCCAGAAAGCAATGTAAGACACCAGGTACACAGAAAGTTATCACAGTTAACTTCAGCAGCTGCTGAGCTGCCCAGCATGCTCACATGCACACTCCCGACGTGGAGCGGCACACTCCCATCCCACAACGGCTGCAGCTACAGATCAAAACTAGAGATATAAAGCCAACAGAGAGGAACAAAAAGCAGTTTGCTGAACTGTAGCACTGTTACCAAGCACTGACACACAAGAAGGACATGGGTCAAAAACATCCAGTCTAAGTGGTAGGTACTTATCTCGGGTACCACCAAGCAGGTCATCCACGTTAGTGGAAATCCGGACTAGTTCCACTGTGGTTAATGTGGGTCAATATCAGAGCAGGTAGATTGAGGTGAGCATTGATCCCTGTGAGTGTACTTCAGTTTTGAGCAATGCTGTTTGTTTCTAGGATATGCTCAATTAGGGGTTTTTTTGTATACTCATGACTACAATGTTATAACTAAACCAGTTTTCTCTCATGCATATTCAAAAAACTAATTCTTAAATTTTGGGAAAAGGCAATTGTATTTAAATTTCCATTCAAACATTATGTTGATTAGATTCTACAGGCCGATTCTCTGACATTCTTCTAACAAAAACATTTGTCCAGGTACTAAATTTTTTTTTGAGATATCTCCTTTTGCAAATGGAATCAATCAGATTGAAATTTTAAATAGTGTAATCTCCTATGCAATTTGAACTTCTAAAATTCAGTCTTAAAACTCTAAAGAGTTTTGCATATATATATGAAAGCACATTTACTTTCAAAATTGCTCTGAATTCTGATGTTAGGTCCTATCATTTGACCAAGCAGGCAGTCCTCAACATGTGCTGATACTCTGCTAACCTGTTGGGCCTGCTGCTTTAAATCAGTATCTCATAATTCTCAAATGTTGCTTTATTTTGTATTCCTGAGTAATTTTCTTACTTATCTTCAAGTGTGGGGAGAAACAGCGAAACTAATAAAGACCAATGAATCGATTAATGCTTCCTGAAGAAATCCTTCTGCCTTTACCTCTGTCACTGAGCCTCCAGCTCTTCCCAGAGGAACAGTTACTTGCTGACACAACATCCCAAGAATTATCTCCACTGGCTTTATCACTTAGCTGTTGATTATTTAGTAATCCTCAAATAACTGGCACCCTACTAAGTTTATGAGACACAGAATTAAACAATATAAATAAGGTATTTCTCCTCATACTTTACCAATATTCCACAGGGCATGTGCACCTGAGACTGAACCTCAAAACACTTTTAACGCAGGCAGAGCAGATGGAGTCACTTTGCTTCTCATCAGTTTCAAAGGGTGAGGAAAAATAAATAAATAAAAAGAAAACCGGGAAGAAAAAACTGCCTATGTTACATCAACAACAGGTATGAACTTGATTTCTGGAACAAGAGAATCTCTCCGCTTTTTAAAGGTTGTGCAACCAGTTCTTTTGGACGGGGTGTTTCTCACTTTCAGGGCGGCTTTACTATCCACAGTCACGAAAGACTAACTCAGTTGCTATAAGGCATGCACCAGCTCTTCTAAAAACTAATTCTCTTCTCCCGCTTTTTCTTTAAAAAGAATGAAAGGGAAAAAAAAAATCAAACCACCCAAATCTGCATTTTTTCCCCTGGCTGGCAGATTTCCAAGATAAAGAGGACTGCTCTCCGGCTGGAACAGCAGCCGGGGCCTGCTCTCCAAACTCACAAAAGAGAACACCACACACAGAGAAACAGCGACGGGTCTGACCGGCCAGAAACGTTTTCTCACCCTCTAAAGCAGTTTCTCAAACGAAAAAGGAAAACCCGACCACCAGCCCCACGCCTCTAGCCCCAGAGCCAGCCCGCGCCGTGCTGTTCCCACGCACCGCCGGACTGGGGCTGGCAGCGCCGGCAGGGTCGGGACGGGACGGAACGGCGGCTCCTTCGCGCCGGGTCGGGCAGGGATAAATCACTCCTCTTTTGGGTAACTGGGGAACCAGAACCCACATGAAGTTTCCCCTCTTTGCAGCCACCCCAGTCCCAGGTGTATGCTTTTTTTCTATTATTAGTAATATCTTCTAACAGGACAAGCGGAGGAGTCCAGGTCAGAGTGACGGCGGGTTACCGGAGCGGCTCTTACTCGGGAACTACGGGGCTTTTCCCCGCCGGCACGGCGCGGGGGTGCCGGGAGCGGCGGTGCGGGGCTGAGCCGGGGAGCGCGCTCCGGGGAGCGATTGGGCAACGTGGGAAGGGGGGAGGAAGAAAAAAGAAACACCAAAAGGAAAGAAGCACAAACGATGAGATGTGCCAAGGCTTATTCCCATTTATTTCCTCCACCCCCACAAAAGAAAATAAGCCGAGAATCAGGAAGTCAGGGCTGCGTGATCGCTGTTACAGCTTTGGTTTTCTCCCCTTTTCTCCTTTTTCTGTGTTTTTGGATGGGTGGGTTTTTCGGTGTCTGGTTTTTTGGTTGGTTTGGGTTTGGGTTTTTTTAAGGAAAAAAAGTAGTTGGACTTTCCCCTCCTCCGCTCCCCAACGGCAGTCTCCCCGGGGCGCAGCCGGCAAAGCGGCGGCAGGACCCCCGCGCCCCGGCCCCCCACGCCCTCCATACCTTCTTTCCCTCCACGGCCACAGACAGAGAGCGAGGCCGCTCCCCAGCAGCAGCACCAGGACAGCGGCCTCGGCGGGGCCCGGCAAGCGGCGACGGGCGGCTCGCGCCGCCCATACTGCGGGACCGGCCGCTCCCTCGGCGAAAGTTGGGGGTGGGGGTCGGCGGGGACGGGCGCCACGGAGGATCTCCGCGGAGCCCGCTCCTGCTCTGCTCCTCTCTTCTCCCGCGGCCGCGCTCAGCTCCTCTCGGGCGCTCTGCCCTGCGCGGCTCCGAGCAGCATGCTGGAGGGCGACCGTCGAGGTCTGCGCGCACACGTGCGTGCCCCGCTGCGGGCGGGCTGCTGCCTTTCTCCTCCTTCTCCTCCCCCCTCTGCTCCTCCTGCTGCAGGCGGCGTGCGGCTGTGCGCGGGCTTGCGCAAGAAGCGGTTTTGGAGCCTGCTGTTGGACGGAGGCCTGCGCCCGGCTGCGCTCTCTGCTCACTCGCGGAGCACAGGGGCTCCCTCTGGGGACGCCGAGCAGGAGGAGGAGGAGGAGGATGGGGAGGGAGCAAGGAGGAGGGGGGAGGAGGAACTGGCGGCGCCTTCCCCGCCCAGGTGGAGAAGGGGTGGACCCGCCACCTGTCCCGGAATATGGCATGAGGGGAGGTGTGAGTGGGGTGGAGGTAGTTTAGACGTTCGTCCTTGCTCGGAAGGGTGGGGGAGATTTTCTACTTCCCGGCAGCTTCTGTCCGGCAGCTGCCAAAGGCATGAGCGTGCATTTGCGCCGCTGTTCGCAAAAAAGCGGCGTGGCCCTGGCACAGCTTCTGTCTTTCCTCCCGGGAGTGTTGACGGGGGGCAGAGGATTTGCGGGAGTGCGGGTGCCCCGGGGGGTTTGCAGCAGAAACGCTGTCCTGCCCCGTTCTTTAGGGAGAACTGTCCCGTTGCAGCGCCAGGTAGAGGAGTGCGAGCGAGGAAGGACTGAGGCCTTTTACCGGAGAGCAGCAGCGGCGAAGCCGCTCCGGAGGTACAGTCTGCTCCCTAGGGGAGCATCTCCGGAGCTCCGGCCTCGTTTCTTCTCTCCGAAATCAGCGGAGCCCGCTTGGCCTCTGCGAATAGTCCTGCTCTCGTTCTCGGCATTTTGCTGCCAATACTTGGAAGGCCAAGTGTGTGGGTGAAATAAAACCGCGCTGAATTTGTGCGTTTTTAGCACACGGATAACAGGGGCCGTATCTGCTCGTACCGTTTCTATTCCCCTGCCACCAGCAGTGAGAAAGTGCTCCTTGTTCCGCGTAGCAAGTTACTTAGTGACCACACAATCATACAAGTTTTTTTGAGGTGCTCCAGGGACATCCACAGACATTAAACAAAAGAGGGCATGTACAGTGCTCCTTCCCCCCAACGTGTTTTCCTCCAAGAGGCAAAACCAAGCTATTCAGTGTTCATTAAAACGTGCTTATGGTTACAAGCTCTTTTTCTAACAGGCTGTTCCTCTGGAAAGTGGGAGGAAACACTGTCTTGTTGCTCAGGTACGTAAATAGGACATAAAAGTGCCACTTGTCTGGGCCGGGATTTCTTCGAGTAAATCATGATTCAACACTCAAACTTGTTAAATGATGGTGGGTAATTTCTTCATAAAGTTCTTGAGAAGACCTAGATTACACAGGCAATAGGATATGAAGTGTTAAAACTGTAATGATTAGGTGGGAACTCCAGAACTGAAGTCAGTAATGACATGAGGTTTGGGAAACTACGTGCTAAATGCCTGTGTCTATCACAGGGCACTGGAACACAATAGATTGCAAAATAGCCACTGAGTGTACCTTTACTTTCCTCTGTTATTCATGTTCCTCCGAGAGATACCTTACTCTTCTTCTACCAGTCAACTTCCTCTGTAAAATCTTTTTCTTTTTTCTGATAGTTTAACTAGTTACTGTCTTAACCAGACAAAGAAAACTACCAACTCATTTACTTATCCTAGCACCTGACCAGCTTTAACCATGTATCATCCCACCATGCCTGTGATCATTTATTAAGATGAATTGGGTTACAACTCAGCTTTTGAATGCTGTGGCTGACATTCTGGTTTGATTATATTTTGTAAATAATGTGAAAGATGTACTTCGAGGTAAACTCAGACATTAATAACATCCCAGGAACTCTACTCAGGTGATTGGTTTCATGGTTGTAACTGAGGGCAGAACCTGAGCTTACAATACAATATAAATGCAATTTGCTTCCAAGATTCTCATACAATGCAACTTTGTAAACACAGTGTGTGTGTGGTTCATTTTGATTTATTTAGACAAATAGGAGGATCTTTAAAAGTGAGAGACCCAGGAAAAAGAGATCAGCTTCTAGGGAGGGAAGATTTGCAAAGCATCCTCAGCACACACTGACGATTACAGCTTGCATGATAAGAAAGGAAGTGCAATTAAGATAGCCAAGAAATGAACTTCAAATCAGTTCTGTACTAAATAAAAATATGCCCCTAGATGTGGACATTGAGCAGGAGGCAATAGAGTTTTTAAAATCTAGAAAAAGAAAGGATTCAAAGTGACAAATGAAAAACAAACTAAACATAGGAAAAAAAGAAAACATCTTTTGCATGTGAACTCGGTGGAGAAACTTGTCCAAGTCCCGTCCTAACATGCTAAAGAACAAATACTTGCTTTGCAGACTTTTTTTTTGTGCAATTATGATTCTACCTGCTATACTGAGCAGGAACATTTCATGCTTGCTTCATCTCCCGTCACGTACTGTCCTGACATAAATGCACATAAACTCAAGTATTTGATCCAAACTAAACTCCTCCTTCATTGCCAGCATGGTGAGCAAGGAGAGCCTAGGCAATTTCCCCTTTAATTTTTTTTCCCACACTGCAGATATCTGCTACAGGATACTCTCATCTGCTGCTGGTAGTGCAGTACTGCTGAAGGGGCTGCACAGCAAGCTGCCGTAGATTCCATCCTCCCACCTTTGTGAGCACAAATGTGTTATTTTTGTGGCATTGTGCTCTGCTTGCCAAGGTCGTGAGATACATAAAGAGACTCTAAGACTGTGGTTTGAGAAGCTTATCACAGGCAGGAATTTCAGGCCTTGAACAGTTTCTGAAATGGTTTGAATTCAAACATGACATTTTCCCTGAACAACTGGTCACATACCCGGTGACTGCCTTTGGTACAACTCCTTTAAATCTAACGTAATTACATGAATTTTACCAAGGTCATACAATATTCATGTTGCAAAACTTTTATTACCAGCTGTATGTGTGCATGCATCAAAGGTCATGGGACAAAAGCCAGTCTTTTGACCACGAATTTTTAAATTGATAGTTCATCGTGAGAATACTAAATACAATATCTTTTTTCAGCTTTCTTCTTACTTGCTTGCTTCATGGTATGTATATATCTCCTGTCTTCTATATATTAAGCCTAAACATGCTGACCTCTGAAGTGAAGTCCATGTAAGCTGGTAGTTCTTTCATATGAAGATACTTCTGGATTGCAGAATTTGGCTGCAATTGCTCACGACCACTTGCCTGCACCACTGAGCTGATTACTTTGCCACATGTGGAGAGAAGCTGTTAAGAGGATGAATAACTGATTTTCCTATCAGTGGAAAAAGCAGGATTAATTCTCATATCTCTTCCACATTCCCTCAAAAAAGAATAGAGTCTCAAAATCCTCTCAAGAGTAAAGAAATCCCTGCTACTGGGTCCTTTCCTTAAATGAAACAAAAACATGTTGTTTTTCATTATCCACTGAGAGCGGGTCAGCATTTACCCTCCAAAAAAATTCATCAGCAACCATTCCTGGATGGCAATGCAGTTCTTCTCTTTGTGTTGCAAAAGTGATTCTAAAGGGCAGGCCTTTTACTGGAAGAGGAGAAATGAAGTAGAGCTGAATTAGCAGGGGTTTAGAATCAATTTGCTCAGATTTTGCATGTTTTTTGAGATAGTTGACATTGTATTTTGCATTGTAGTTTGTATTCTACTGAGGTTTTAAAGCAAGGGCTCAGGTAATAATTCATGGAGCTTTATGGCATTTTGCATGTTGAAAACATTGCACAAACATTAACTGATTTATCTTTGCAAATCTCTTGTAAAGCAGGTTAGTAGCTATCATTTCCATTTTATAGATGTAAAATAATTTGCCGTGGGCAGAGTGTTAGTGGCAGAGCTAGGGTTATCACTCCAGAGCTATTAATTCTAAACATTCTGCTTAAACCTTCTTGGATCATGCTGCTTCTAGAGACTGTCCCTGATGAAAAGGGATGCATTTTTACGCACTCAGATTCTCTCTCTCTCTCTTAATGCTGTTTTTTGTTTGTATAGCATCATTTAGAAAGGACAACAACAACAAACACATGAGTATTGAAATCACACATGGGTATTGAAATCAAACCTTAGTTATAGTAAATTGCACAGTCAGTATTTCAACACATGATCATAGTATTATCTCCGAAGGGTTCCTACATGTTCTTTACTGTTTTCATGTCCAGGTTTTATCTGTCATCTCAGTCATGAAGTTCAGAGTTGCATTTTTCAGGGAAAATTTACTTAAATCAGGAACAGACTTTTAATATTATTTAAACTCTGTTGGGGATTTGCAGCACCAGCTCACACGCTAATGAAAGTGGGCAACAAAACAGTAAGTATAAAAATGAAACCTGTGTGGCTGTTGCATGGGAGAAATTGTGAGCTATCTATTCTCTGAATTATGTCTTCTCCTTGAAAAGACCCCCAAATTTTGTCCAGTAGAAAGCAGAAAAAAAAATTGTTTTGTGCATTTTGATTAATGTCTAAAGTAATTATAAGAGAAAAAAGGCTATAGCAAATTCTTTCGGTATTGACGATAAACATTGCAATTGGTAACATAAACTGAAAAATGTTATCAGGGTTTCATAAGAATAACTACACCATATTGACAAAAATATGCAGATTTACTTGCCGTATAGTTAATCTTTCCCCTCTCACAAAATCTCAGTTGAATTCCTGGGTGATATGGCCTCTCCATTGCCATCTAGTAGATCTTTTCAAAGGGTAGAATATATTCCCTGCTTAAAAGCATCCATCCCTTTGGTGTTTGTAACTTCATATAGGGACTACTGTGTTTTTTCACAAACTTTAACAAGTCCCAAAACTAGACATTTCTTGCTGTGTTTTACCTCACTAAGTTTTATACTTTGTATGGGTAAGGACATCAGGACTGATACTGTCATGGAATAAGGTATGTTATATACAAAATCTTTGTTACTAAACAGTACAACTTCCTACATAAAAACAAGCTTCTGCCTTATTTCTGTATTTTGTTAAGGTGACTTACACTGATATTGCTATACTACATATAGTTCTTCACTCAACCAGAAATCATACAACTCTATGATTGCAGCACAGTTGAACATGCTGTCAATAAATCGGATGTCAGTAGAAGCAGAGCTAACACAGAATCACAGAATGAGTAAGGTTGGAAGGGACCATAGTCAGTCATCTGGTCCAACCTCCCTGCTCAAGCAGGGTCAGTCTAGAGCACTTTACACAGGATTGCATTCAGACAGGTCAGTATCCCCAGTGAGGGAGACTCCACAACCTCTCTGTGCAGTCTGTTCCAGTACTTGGTCACCCGAACAGCAAAGAAGTTCTTTCTCACATTCAGAGGGAACTTCCTGTGCATCAGTTTCTGCCCTTTGCCTCTTGTGCTGTAGCTTGACACCACCAAGAGGAGCCTGGCACCATCCTCTTTACACCCTCCCTTCAGTTACATATATACATTCATATGGTCCCCTCTCATGGACATGGCTCATGGACAGTTGCTTGTCCACCAGGACTCCCAGGGCCTTCTCCACAGAGCTGCTTTCCAGCAGGTCAGCTCCCAGCCTGTAGTGGTGCAGAGGAGGAACATTACCAGATCATACATTTTTCAAGATGGGTGACTAGTAACAGCAGGTGTTTGATTATGAACACTGATACTGCTAATTGCATTACTGTCACTGTCCGTTCTGCACAAGCAAAAAATGAGCCCTGCTCACCTATTTCCTGACCCACTGCATAGCCTGTCATAACCCACGTATGTCCACAGTGACAAAGAGATGGGGACAACAAAACACAAGCCCATGCCACAGACTTTGCCTTAGGAAGAGTAAAAGTGGCATGAAGCCAAGCTCAGGTGTGATGATTGGCTGGCGTTGGTTGTATTTATCCTGCCCCTTCCAAGTCCTTTGACTGACCCCTTCCCAGCTCCCACACAAAGTTCAATGCCATGTTCAATACCATTTGCTCAAAATATTGTCTCCTTGGGTGTTTGTAGAGCTGAGAAATCTACAGCAAAGAGAGAGTGAGGAAACCTGGTAGCCCTGAGTAAATGCACAAAGAATGTGAGTTGCATCAAGGGTGTGGCTAATGGGGGTTTCTTCAGATTCAGCCATCTCTTGCTGTTTGTATCCAAAGCGGACACAGATAAGAATGATAAGAGATTGCAACACTGTGATTCTGCTAAACAACTACAGCTACCAGTCCTTATTTAGGCTAGCAAATATAAAGTAAATCAGCCTTCCCTTATATCTACTCCTTATTTTTCACTAAGGAGGTATCTCTACCTTGACTTATTTTCCCAGCCCTGTTAGACAGTAAGAACCCTAATGTTTACAGACACTTTCTTGCTTCTTGCTTCTCTGTGACTCCAGAGATATGCCACTGAAATCATTACCTTGCATTTTTCCACGGGAAAACTAAGCCCAATAGCAAAGCTGTCACTGAAAAGAATGGAAAAAGAACTTTTCTGTCATGTGCTTTGAGGTTTTGTCCCCAAAGTATTTTAACCACAGAGTAGCTGGTAATTTTTATTTAAAGCATAATAAGTCATTATGCTTTAGAAAAAATTCTATCACATTTTATTCAGCACTGCATAGCTAAGTAATAAAGACATATGTGGCAAAGGCTGGTCAATTCTGTATGATTAACCCAACCAAAATCCTGGAGATATTACAACTGCACTGAAAGAAATCCCATAGAACACGGCCAGGCAACCAGTTGCCTTTTTTCTTTTATCATAGCTCTAACTTCCAAAATCTTTCTCAGGCAAATGTTTTCTGCAGCATGTTGGAGACCATCAGCAAGTGTGACTGAGCAGAAGAGCAGGTTCTGGAAATCAGAGAGGTCACAAAGTGCCTGACTTTCCAGCAATGGCATCTTTATTTTCAAATGAGGAGGATCCAGTGTAAATACCCCTGGGGAAGGCCTTAAGGCAGTTTGTCAAACATAGCAATGTACAATACTGAAAACTGAGATTTGGGTAACACGGTTTTGGAGGACCGGATTTGTAAAGCAAAACAACTGCAACACAGGCCCTGACATCCTCACTGCATGTGTTCCTGAGAATTTTAGTTCAGACTGCCTCTTGTGATCCTATGGACTGAATGTCCCTTACTTGTCATGGTATGTTATGTACGCCTCCGGAGCACATCTTTCAGCTTAACTCTGTTTGGAAGAAACACAGGTTACTCACCCCAAGGCCATGGCACGAAGAGGATCACACTCAGAAGCACACTCCCAATCCATATCAGAATGCTTTTACAAATTTTTTGTTTTACTCTCTTCCTTATTTTCTTTTCTCTTTGCCAATACCCTTGCCCACAATCTGCTGTTTCTAGAAAAAAAAGAAAACAACAATGAAATATTTGAGTTCCTACCAAAGTTTTAATCTATAGAAAGCAAGACAGGACCTGGATCCCAGCTTCAGTCTTTGAGGTTTCCAAACTGGGCTGACCCCAAACCCAGAACATAAACAAACACAGTCTTTTACAGGTTACCTAGAAAACTGCTTGATATGAAAATGGCAATGGGATGAGAATGCCAAGCACTACCCGTTACCCAATACTGCGAGATAAACTAGATGAAGTAAACCCATGGATAACACAAAACAAGTATAAGACCTCTAATGAAAAGAGTAGGCTGAAAACAGCCAGGCAGCTGTTCGGGGAGCTATTCCAGTGGCACACACCAGTGAACAGGCAGGCTGGGAGCCAGGGCTGGCCACTGCATCCACAGGAATCAGGTGCTTCTACTGAATCAGGGCAAAGTTAGTTAGTCCACAAACCAGATAATCAAGAACTGACATCACATTTTAGATGCTGTCAAAACATAGCTACAAAAAGGGGTTGAGAGGGGTCACCTGAATGCTCCTGAGCTTTTTCTTCCTTCCTATTTATAACATAGTCCCCAATACACCTCAGGATATGTGTTTGATCTCAACGCTCTGGTATTTACTTCTTGAGCTCTCGACAGCTTTTCTGTTCAGACAGATGAGCAATTCTCTGAGCATTTCAGTAAACTTTCCAGAGGTAATTAAGATATAGCTGTCTCTGCAGCTTCCTCCTCTCCAAACTCAGATTCAGTCCTTAAAATCCTCACGTGACATGACAGCAAGAGGATGTGAACCTCTAATCCATTCCGTGTGCACACTCCCACCTCCATCAGACCCTCAGCTACTAGTGTGTGATATCCTGCACCACTGGTAAGAATGCAATATCCTGGTGTAATAGAAAGCATACCATGAAACAGCCCGGGGATATATGAAGATAAAGAAACCTGTCTCCTGCCAATTTTTTTTTTTTTTCTGAAATGGGTCAGATTGGATAGGTTACTTCACATTCTCCATCATCCCATCTTCATAAGCAGCTCCCAAAAATACAAGCTCCTCATCATTTGATTTCATGCATTACTTCCTTTCCCAGCCACTTCTGCAGAACTAGAGACCCAATTAATTTAAAAAATGAAACCCAGCGCAAGAGCATTAACTTTTCCAGACTTGCTTCCTTCCTGACCTCACTGCTTATTTGACTGTAAAACAACCGATGCTGCAGTTTTCAAAGAGGCAAGTGAGGACCACAATTTCTGTTCCCAGTCTGTGGGAGTGGGAAAGCGACTTTGGCATAAATACATGAAATTTGAGATGTTAAATATATTTTAAACCAGCTCCTTTTCCTTTAAACCTAATTTCCTCTGAAGGCAGAAATTTATCACCAATGACTCAAGTTTCCTCAAGGTTTTATCAATTTAAACTTCAATAATGTTCTTTCTTTGTGAGTTCATGCTACATTGCCTAGCCCTCGCTTACCCAGCCAGTGCTTACTCATGCAAACCAATAATTTGGCTTTTCTGGTTTATTTGGGTGAGTGCTTTTTCATTATGTCCCTTGCCCAATCTATTAATTTGAGATGAGGGTCTTGTGGGAATTAATTATAAGTCTGGACATGGATGAGTGGTTTAAGATTTTGCCTGTTTTCTATAAGATTGCAGCATATAGAAATGCTCATTCTATATGGAGCAAGTAAAAAATTCCTGGGCCTCTCAGCAGTGGAACTACTGGAGACTGGTTTTCTACAGATGATTTTGCTTTCTCCCCTTGTCTGCCATCTACACTACCCTCCTGTGCCCTCCACACAGGATAAGAGACAGCCAGTATGGAGATGTATGCATGGTAATTGGACATGTGGGCTGAGAGTGACACAACAGATAGCTGCTGAGGCTGCAGTACCTCCTCTTTACATACCACCAGATTTCACAAGGCTCGTGAGATCCTCACTCCTCCATGGGATTTGGTTAAAATTAGTTAACAGGGCTGGGGACCAATAGATGTAATGACTGCATGCATCTTGCTTCCAGACTAAAAAATCAAAAGCTGGCAAGAAGCTGTGATTGTCTGACTTGAAACAGTTGAAATGTATCCTTGATGTCCTTTGTAGTGCCTCAGGAATAATGGCAGGTTTAGAGAGTGCAACTCCATGACCTTATTTGAATTGGAGCATACTGCAGTGTGTCTAAATGCTCTCTCTAGGCTTGTTTTTTAAGTTTAAAGAGACTATATCAGGACATCGGTGCAGTCCAAGGTTTCCAAAGTTGTTATAGCTAATGAGAGAGGCATATGTGCTCCATGATTCTGATGTTTGTCATTTACAGATCTGCTCCTGACCTTTGTTTTTATCTCTGCATCTCACCCCTGAAGCTAACATAAAGTGCAACAGAAGCCAGATCTACTTGAACAAGCCCACACAGAAGTCAGAAGGCTTCCCTGCAGAGTTGACCACGGCTCACACAGACTTCCCTCAGGAAAGGAAACCAAGGAGATTGCCTTTCATTTACAGTTTCTCAAGAACCAGAAGATTGACCGTAAATGAACACCAGGCTTATATGAGTACAAAGAAGGAGGCAAGAGAAAATAAGAATGACAATGAAAATGCCTCAAAGACACTAGTGGGAGCCCATCACTGCTTCTCTGGGAGACCTCCACAGCTTACTAGTGCAAAAAGGTAAAAAAGTCTGTCCCAAAGTTGGTGAATTGCTATGTGTGGCCTAAAAAAATTAGGTGCTGAAGTAGGAGCCAGAGCTTCAAAAGCTGGAAGTCTGTGTGAGCCTAACCCTCCCTATGTAAAATGGGGATAACGAGTAGCACAAATACCTAAACAATTTTTAAGAATAACAATAACTACATGGTGCTTTACAGACAGGAAGGGCTTTAGGAATGCTAAGTATTCTTAAAATCTTGACCTTTCACCGTGATTTTGGTTTGGTATCTCTGAGATGGGGTTTTCTGTCTGAGGGAACCCCTGCACTCTCACTTCTTAAGTGAAGCTTCTTCCCTGAAATAGAAAGAGGGCAAAGTCAATGAAATACAGCATTGGCATTGCTGCTCTGATCACTCTAATTACTGCTATGGTGACAAGAGCAGTATAAATCAAGCCAGTTCAGCCAAGAGTTTTTACCACAGGCTGGTTAACCACTACGTTAGTATGAACATCTGACACTTAATTTTCTAGGAGGAATTAAAACAAGGGTAAAAGCTTGGAGGAGGCCATTCGTTTGTATTGCATGGGAAAGGATAGGGGGAACAGAGGCCATGAACAGCAATCTCCATGGTTTCAACTAATATAGATGCTTCAGCCCTCCCTTTTGCCCTCGATATGGAGCCCACTCAGACTTACTCAGAGCCTAATGTGAAAAGGGGCACTGAACTTAGGTGGGATTTGCTACATAATGGTTGTGTATGTGCCTATAGGCCGGTCCAAAGCACACAAATAATTCACTGCCACTGGCAGAGTGGAATGATGTATTTGCTTTCTTTCCATTTTAAACCAAAAATCCAGCCTTAGCATTTTAAATAGCAGCATTTCTCTAGGAAAGGCATTTGTTTACTTTAGTGCCAGTAAAATTCCTCAGAAGGACAGTCTGAGAAGTAGAAAGCTTCGTCTTATTCACAGAACAAGTATAACAAGTCCTGCAAGCTCTCTTCCAATGTTTCACCAATATGCCTCTACTCAAGGCCGGAAGATTAGACTTCATATTCAAAACAGCACAGGAGTTTTCTTTAAGAATTAAATACCACAGCGTCTTTGTTAATCTGGGTCTAACACAGAGAACTACCTCTAACACAGATAACTACCACACAAATAGCAATGGCATTGCTAATCAGCACCAGTTTTGCTGGGGACAAAGTCAGGACATTGGGAAACTTGTGCTGCTGACACCTGCCCAAGAAGAGCAGAGCTCAGTGGCCATCTTCTGCAGGCCCCATACCCCACACTCCACAAGAACCTTATTTTACCAAAGGCTTCTCCCTTTGGTGCCCAGTTGTGCTGTGAAGCTCATTGCCATAGGATGTTGTGATGCATATGAGCAATGCATAAAAGAATTCAAGTTCCTTGAGGGCTGTTAAATACAGGGACAGAAGCACAATTGTTGTCTCAGGAAAGGTATAACACCACAGCAGCCACTGGGATTGTTTGGGATGGGGAAGGAGAGGTGTCATGGAAACACCAATTTCAATTTGACACAGTACAGCTGCTCTCCTCTTGCACCGAATTAATACTGGCAAGCAAAAGTGGAAGTCCTTAGGCACTGTTCTCCAGCTTTTAAGGCATTTACATACAAAGAACACCTCTTCTTCTTCCTCTGGGGAGGGAATGGTCTTCATCCACCACCACTGGAGCTTGTTTTAAACAGCAGAGAAGGCTTGTCCCTTGTATCAACTCACGAGCTGCTCTCTCCCAGAACTCATAGAGTGGGACACACGTTCTGTCCAGCTACAGAAAATACTTATGGAGTGTTGGGTGGATAAGGACTGCCAGATCCTTGAGATATCCATAGAGGTGGGGGATAATTTGGGTTGAGTTCCCCTGATTTGTCTCCGATACCAGGCTGCCGCACACGTTTCTGCTGTTGGCTTCTTCCCACATGACACTCACCTACCTAGGATCTGTATGTGTGGGATCAGATCAACCCAGAAGTACAGGAGGGGAAGAGACGATATTTGCCCCTAATTTTACAGGGAAAGGCTCTAAAGCTTACCATGTGTTAAGTAACACTTCATTTCACCAGGAGCTTCCCTAATCTCCAAGGCATTACTCATGGAGGAGGGACCTACTCACCATGAGTAAAGGCTTTGGAATCTGGCCTTTAGTGTGGAGCTTTATGATAGCAATACTGAATATGTAAATCTCTGCTTTGTACAATATGTGCATGACATTAGGAAAACACTGCATGACAAAGAGCGAAATAAGGAAAGCATGTCCAGCACCTCCGTCTACATTCAAGCTTGCCCAGGTTAATACAGCCCTGCTGATTTACAGGGCCATGGGGCAAGTTCTTGATCTTATGTTCCAAAAAATTGTAGGAACAAGATGCTGACAAGTTATTTAAGGAATGTGGTCCTCTAAGAACTTATCAAATCTGTCCATAAGTCCATTCATGTGCCGGGGCATTGCAATTTTGAACAGCACTAAGGAAAGAGACCAGCCTCTATAGGCACATGTATGGCTTCCACAGATCCTAGCAGAGCCTCACGAAAGATGAGGATACTCAGGACCATGAACACCTGTGGCTTGACCTTCCTTTATCTCAAGCATCAGATTCCTCAGAATACCTTACAATGACAGAGAAAGAAAGGCAACAGAATTTGATCTTTGAAGACTTCTGGATGCATATTGCTTTGCTGTGGAAAAGCAGCATATACGAAACAGAAAGCCTCTTTTCTACTCTGCCTGTTGGGTATGCCCAGTGATTTAACCTGTCTGCTAGTACCACTATAAAAGAAGAGATCAAATTCATCAAATTATAGCCTCAGGATTTATGTTTTTAACTGATTTTGCAGGGGAGGCAGAAAGGGAAGGAAAAGGAATGGAGTTTGTTTCAAGCTTGTCTGTCTTCTTCATATAAAAAAAAAAAAGTAGGAAAAAGATTTTTTTTATTATTTTTCCTGTAACAGAATGGGGTCAACGGGTACACAGCCAGTACACGGGTAAGTGTTGAAATTATGTTGTATATCACAAAAATACACATAGGTTCCTTGACTCCTTTGGTTTCATATGTGGCTTGTAGTTCACAATCTACAATGAGATGTGAGAATGTGGTTAAGAGCTGAGAAATGAATAAAGAAGCCCCAACATGTTATTCTAATGGGCAAATTCTTCACTCTACACCGTATTATCTCACTAACTCTACTTGAAATTAAACAACATCCAGTTTGAATATCTGCTCCGTTCCTGCTCTACCCAGAGGTGTCAACAAGAGGGCACAAGCTGATTTTTATGACGTGAATCAAGTCTGCTGGAAACTATTACTTAAGTTTCAGCAGTGCGTTGTTCCAATAGATGGTATAAAATAAAGACTATCCCTGCCCTAGGAGGTTGCAGTCCAAAAAAAGATCAGAGGAAAGTATTTGCCTCTTGCAAAGTGATTTATTCAGTTGGTTCTCTGAGTTTATAGTCTACTTTGAAGGTGGGCACATTTGTCATGTAAATTTTCGTTTTTGTGAGAAGCACAGAATAGGCCATACTGATAATGTATGCTGTTTCCAGAAATTGTGTTTGGTTAAAAAAAAATTCAAAAGATTGCTTCCTGTCTGTTCAGACATTTTGAAGTTGAAGTTATTTAATTTATTGGTTAAGAATGAATTTTATTTCTAGACTTCTTTGAATAATGTTGCTGAAGAAAACATCTTATGAACAAAATATGTCACTCCCAGAAGTGATTCCTTCTACGTTTTTGTTTTACTGAAAAATTCTGGGGAAAAAACTATTCTTAAAAAAATTCCAAACTGAAAGCTGCCAAACAGCCTGCTGTTCAGTAAATTCTACCATAATAACCCAAACTAATAATTTCAAAAAAGACTGATCATTATAAACAAACCTGCAGCAAAGCAGAGGGCTGGACTAATTGTTGGATTGGGTAATCTGCAGGACTCTGATTTAGCATTCAAAGTCATAATTGGGTCCATGACCACCTGCTTTGGTCACTGGAAATGAATGCAGCTGGACTTGGCTGGTCACTGTATCAAACATTTGCTGAAGGATGCACATGAGCTTGTTAGCAGTTAGTTGTTGTTCAGGCTTTAGTCGAGTAAATTGTTGCTGAGCTTAAGTCTTGCTGTCAGTAACAGCAGAAGTGGTAAAGGAAAGAAATAGCATTTCCTCTCTCCATTGCCACAGGGCTTTCTGAAGCACAGTGGCATAAATGCCTGATAGATAATCTACAATTCAGAATGCTTCCTACACAGAAGAGGCAAAAAAAGTAACATGGCTTAGTGGAGACTGCAGGCTTTGTGTCAGAAACCTGGTGTACCAGTGCACGTCTCTGCCAATTACTTGCTCTGTACCCTTCAGCAAAGGGCATAGCCTCTGACCCTGCACTTCTCTTTCCCTTAGATAATGATATCTACCCTCTTTTTAAAAAATATTTTAAAATATACATGTAAGCTAGGATGGATCATTACAGAGCAAGCACACAAACAAATATATACACACCCAGACAAGCCATAGTGATACATAAAATGCAGACACTCCCATGCACAGAAATGTACCGATGACCTTAGGCTAATGACTGAAGTCTGGGTGGTACTGCTGGTATTCGCAGAGCACACACTCACATAGCTGTGCAGGTCTGCGCAGGCAGCCAACCAGCCCTTTTGCGTGACGTTGACCAGCGCTGATGTTCCCGGGCACGCTGAGCCATTTGGGGTAGCTGGCAGCTGCTGGGATGCTACTGGGCAGGCAGCTCTGCTAGCTCTTGTCTAGCCTCAGAGGGGAGAGCTTCTAGTCATAATGAAGGAAGAGGGAAAATAGTTCCCACTTTCCAGAGAGCTGGGATTTTTATTTACTTATTTATCATAGCTGCTATTTAATTTAAAGACCTTAGGAGCCTCACTAAAGTAAATGTGGCACAGCTGGTGGCCAGGTTCCAGAAGTGTGTCTTGTTCAACACTTTCCACAGTAGCGAATGGCCTGGCCTTTTCCATGTGGTTTAAAACTGATGTGTTTGGAAATGTGGAAATGAAAAGCCTTGGGAGAAGAAAGGACAGAAAGGGAAAATCGGTTGTGGAGAATACCTATTTCCCTAATTTTAAATGCAATTTTAGAAGCAATCTAAAACAGTTCATTCCAGGTGGGCCCACGCTTTGTAATTTTTGCACTTCCAGAGTCCTTCCACAAGATATCAGGTTATTAATATTATTTTATCAGAAACAAATCTCACAAGTATATCCTATTCTCGGTATGCAGCACTGCAGCTCACTCTGCTGAGAGAGGTTTAGCCGAGCAATAGCCCCTCTGCTGTCTGACAGCCTCAAGTCTTACAGCAGCTCATGTGTGATTCACAACTTAGTCTTGTTTCACGTATTTTTTGCTAGATCACCTGCAAACTTGTGAAGTGAAACTGTTGTTCTTTAAAAGAAAAAGCTGTGGTGATGCTCCTGCTCTCTATGAATGGAGCCCTTCCTCCAAGCTTCGTGCAGGGTTCCTGCCCAATCTGATGCAAGGTGCTTCAAACTGTCATTAGCACAGACTGAACAGCACAGGTCAAATTACTGCATCCACAGTGTTCTGGTTAGAATCATAAGCTGAAAGTTACTCCATCCCAAAAGAAAAAGGCTTACCATACGTTGCTCCCCTTAGTCTGCCTAAGATTTTGCCCAGATACAAGTTCAGTCACATGTGAACAGCACTGTTTGTGAATTGAAATAGTATGTGAAACTTTGGACCTGTCCTGCCTCATAAATAGGGCTCAAGTTCAGAAGTTATTCAGAAACTGTTTACAGCAGTCCTGTATAATCAAATCAAAACTGAAAGCACCTGAACAATGATCAATGCCTGAACTCAAACACCTCAGCATGCTTTTAGCTATGCCATAACCATGCAAATCAGTCTAATTTCTCATTGTGTATATTCAGACTGGAAACTACTCTGCAAGCATTTGGCCCTGAATAAAACTACTGCTTTATTGGGCAATGCAATCCTAGGTGTACTTATAGGAGACTTAAAGTTTATTTCATATGTAGGCAAATAACTTTATCACCATTTGACTTGCTTTATTGCTTTGTCTTTCAACACCTTAGATATTATGGGATCTTCCTAAGTTTCTCCTCCAGCAGTACCTCCCTGCTTGCTACTACTAACACTTCAGGCACTGCTTCTAGTTTGGTAACTCCTAATTACCAAAAATAAAAGATCCTTTAAACCTGCTTTCTGAGATGAAACAGTCTTGTTAGATATGAGAAAGTCCCCTCAGAGAGAGATAAACGTTCTGTAATGAAAGAGATTTCCACTGAACTTCTCATCCTTTTCAAACCAATGACAAGAATGATAAATAGATTTAAGAAAAATAAATAGATTTAAATAATTTAATAGATTAATAAAGGATTTCTACATATTTTCTTAATGAAATAGATTTATAGGAAATTATGTTTATTTAGTTCTTCTGTTCCTGGAACTACTCCTTTTACTAATCTCAAGATAGTAATGATTTTTATATATTTGTCAGAATTGCTCAACAAATGTTTGTAATAGTTAAGACACATTCCATTTCCATTTGCCTCTTTGAGGCCAAGTATCTTCTCAGTTTTTTGATGCTTGACACTGTATCTGGCCAGCATGACTCAGCACGGGAATATGATTTCTATGCCCTGAATGGATGACTCATTCTGTGCATACGAGAACAGTGCCTGAAGAGCATGTAGAAAAAGATAAGGAAAAGAGAATCCTTTAAGAATCTGCTTCAGGAATGTTCAACATGCTCTGTAAATATTATTGGCTTTTTCTGTATAGGAATATAAATAGTCTGTGATTTGAAGATGAAAAAAAGTAATCAAATTTACCAACAGTTCCTATATTCACACTTTCTTGGCACAAAATAATTTCCTGTAGATTTTGGCAGGTTTTTTTGGTAAATGCATTTAATGAATGGATTAGCATTTGTGTCTGGAGAAATAAAATGCCTCTCAAATATTCCTGTGCACAAATTTGATAACTAGTTGAGTTGCTTATTACACTATTTAAAAGAAATCAGATGGTGAACATAGTACAAAGACCATAAGGAGACTTACAAGAAGTCAAGTGACATGGACTTAGTAAACATGCTTGGCAAAACCAAAACAAATGTTCCCAAATAACATCACATCCAATACTAAGATCACAGGCACCAAGAGATGGGATGACTACAGCGACCCTCTGTGTGCAGAGGCTTTCCCTGCTAAACATCTTGACAGAGTACCCAGTCCACTCTTGAAACAGCTCACATAAGGGTTACTGCCTTTATGAAACACCCAAGAAAGCTTAACCACTCCCCAGTGTCTCACTCCAGGAGCAATAGATGGTTGTGGAAGCTTAGCTTTAAGTCTTAAGTAGAAATGCTTGACCAACATCTGCTGTATTTTAATATATAGGTAATAACGTTTTATAGATGCTGGAAAATGCAGAGACACAGACAAAAAGGATTAAAGCTAGTATTTTTTTCAGTTCAATGTGACTGTTATTAGGAGTTCTGCATTTTACTCTGTTCACTGCCTAGGTATAGGTAGAGACCAGGGAAAAAGTGATCTGAGGAAGAAAAAAAAATCAGACTGCCTTGAGTCAGAGTGCATCTCATGCAATCATGCAGTAGCCTGCAGTACACCGTGACCGCAGCACTCAGGCACTCCAGGCAGAAGAGCCCAATGGCTAAAGAATATGACAAGCAGGCAAAACACTTGGAGAACTGAACACCAGTCACCTTGCATTCCCACTGTGGGCAAAATGTCCCGGCTTGTGTTTTCCAAAGTTTATGAGTGCCATGAGGTTCTAGTTGCCTCTATGAAATTGGCCTCTTGCCTTCCCAGAGCAAAAGGTACCCATGTGTAGAGCCAGACATTAATTCTTACCTCACAAGAGTTTAGTAAAATTTGAAGGATGCTACTCAAGACCTTTACCTGAAAAGTGCTCTCAGTGAATCATTATAGATTGTTACCAGGTCTGTATTTTTAAATAACAAAAAAGAAGCCTCAGTCACTTGATTAAAAGGCTATTGCATACCAGCACAGACCAATAATTTTCTTCCCAGAAGCCAAGCCATATGATTTAGGATTGAAGAATGCTTATGGCTCTTGGACAGGACTTGCTGATAGCCCTGCTCACTTCAACAAGGAAATTTAGCCCTTACCTGGCTCCTTGCTGAAAAGACTGTGGTGAGGTAGGGTAGTCACATCTGTTGAGTGTTGGTGGTCTTGTTCTGAACTGTACAGAACAGGACAACGGAGATAGCTGCCTATCATGGCTTTGCCCAGGTTGAGAAAGAACAGCAGGCAAATGAGGTGCCTAGGTGCTCTGGGGGCTGAACCTGAGCCTGAGACCCACAAGAGTTTTTCTTCTCCATGGCAGGAGTTGAGCCCTGCAGAAGCACCTGTCAGTTGCCTGGCTATTCAAAACATTTATTCAAATGCTACAAACCACTAAAACTTCCACGTTCAATACAAAACTATAGTTCAACTGAGATAAGTGACTCTCAGGGGGTCTCAACTTAAGACAATCTGTAGCATATGAAGTCAGAATCAAGCTCCTAATCATATTTTTTCAGGTTGGCTATGCCAAGTTTCCTTTAGGGACTTTTGACCTCTAGAGCATAATTTCCTTACATTTCTTGCCACCTCAGTTTTTCAGAAGTGTTCAGCACTCCGGGGTCATGAAGCTCTTCTCTGAGGGCATCACCTGATAAGGAAATTATTTGTTTTCTATCTTGCTGTCTGGCATTGTTTTGCGAAGCCTGTCTGATTCTCATATATGCTGTCGAGGTTGTGTTTTTGCTAATCATTGGACTCGTTCTATTTTACTTAGTCCATGTTTATAAATAATGGTTTGAACAACACTTGTTTTAGTGTGAAACGTGATATTTGGTATCTTTCTTAAACCCTCTGCCTTGGTTTAACAGAATTCCAATCTACACATTTTAAAGAAAATGTCATGCTCATTGGTGCTGCATGAAAACTTTAAAAATTGGTATGGAAAAATACCCCTGGCAAATAAATGAACGAGAGAGAAGTAAATCCCTTTTCTGTCAATATTAAAAAAACCTAAAAATCCAAAAAAAGGTGATCTGTAGATGCACCACCAAAAGGTAAAGAAACAAAGATCATATTTATTAGTATGATCTGATTACTAAAACAAATCACCCTATTTCTGGATGACAGAGTTTTGAATGTCTGTGGGTTATAATACCTGATAGAGAAGTATCTGTTCAGATACCAGGAGAAGGAGGGAAAGGGACTATGGTGCCTCATCCCTGGGACCTGGGAATGCTCCCCCATCCAAACAGATGCTTTTTCACCTACTGCACTGAGTTCAGTTAGATTGTAGGACAGCTACAAGGTTGTAGATACCCCTATGCTATTTCTTTCTCTCCTTCTCTGTGAATGTCAGGTTTGGAGGGAACTGAGCACAGGCCATGCCAAGAAAGCTTCCCTGGGGAATGTCACTGGATCATTGCTCAGTTCCAGCAGTCCCAAGCAGGGAGTCAGATTGCCATGCATAGTTCAAAGCAGCTTTTCTAGAAGAACAATTGCAATCTGTGGCGAATTAACCCTTGAAAATTTTCTTCCACAGTACAGTAAAATTTTTACTATTAGTAGTTATTTGTACCCAAATCATCTCTTTTCCCTGCTAGGCATCTCTATACTTGCTGCATTAGGGAATGCCAGCAGAATAAACACTGCTTTATAAGCCTGTGGAATTTATGATGTGGTTGGGAGCTGGGAAAAAATGCTTTGTCTGTGCCTTGCCAACTCTGTGGTAGCATAAAGCTGAAGACAGACATCAAAACATTAACTGAGAGAATGCAAAACAGATTTGAGAATATTTTGCACTTACAAGAGCCTTAATCAAATTTGGAGAGGTAAATATATTTATAGGTGCTTTCAGAAATGTCTACATTGAAGTCAACTGTGCACAAGAACTCAGTGCTTTCGATACTTAAACTTTAAAGGAACGAAATAGCTCCAAAGATATAATTCAGAATTAAACACTGCCATCTTTGCTTTTATAAATTATTATTTTACAACTCGCCACGTACATGTCACAATGAATTTAAGTAGCTGTTTCCTGCTGTCTGCAACCTAACCTCAGTCATTTACAGTTACATCAGACAAGATTGCAGATTTCATCTGATGCCTAACCTAATTCCTACATCACTGAAGCATATTGAACTCTGGGGAGGAATTCTCTGTGGAGCAACTTACCCAAAAATATCCTTATCATGAGGCAAATCTTGAATATGGGGAGCAGCATCTTGCCCTAATCTATCAGCCACACGACATTTCTGGAGCAACGGGGGATTCTGTAACTACGCCATGATCATTATGACGATGTATAGGCTGCCACAGCATCTTGTTCCACATGAAACAAAGAGCAGAGCCAAATGTTGCTCTTAATCATCTGCAGTGGGCTGTTTAGGACAAATCAACTTGGCCATAGATGTTGTGTTTTGAATGGATTTCTTTTCTTTTGAAGGAAAACACTGCAGAAGGACTTGCTGTTCTCTACAGCCAGGACAGTACTCCACTAGTTAGGTTTGAAAATGTAGTTCCACCACCAATCTTGGATATGTTACTCTTTATTTCTGTAAGGAGAATAAAACCAATTCTACTTGCTTTAAGAAATATGGCTTAAATTATGCCCACTGCTCAGTACACCTGCTTGTGTATACTGTATTACAACACACACTTCAAAAATGTCAGTGACATGTGTATACTTTCAAGGTGGATTTCTTTCATCTCCTTTTGTTCTGCTGATAATTTTCTCTCTCTGTGTATATACATGTTCAGATGTTATTGAACCACCAGGTGTCCAAACAAACTTAACTGACTCTCTAGCTATTTGAGGAAAATACTATTTTTCATATAATCCTACTACACCTCGTGCTACTTATAGCTTAGTTTCCTAAGGCACTGAGGTTTATGTAATTGTGCACTGTATGTATATGTTTATGTGTATGCATAACTTGACTCAGTCTCCTTCTAGTAACCTTTAATCCTGCTGGCCAGCCAGTCCAATGTAAAAAAAACTTGCCAGCCTCAGATATTTTAAGTTCCTCCAGCAAGAAAAATAGGCAAGCTGATAGTGAGGAGAACACCCTTATAAACTCTCCCACTGAGAAGGCTACTGCATGGATGCCCTGGCTGAGTGCAGAGTGAAATGTCCTGAAATCTAGTCCTGCAGAAACAATGCGAGTATGCATCCCCTTGGATGCAAGACAAAACCATAGGAAACCAGACTCCACCATCTCCACAGCTCTTGGATAAGTTGTGTATGATCTAGATATGGGTTAAGGTTCAGGTTGCCTCTCGAGACATGGCCACTGTCACATTTCTCGTTCAGGGTACCCCCACCCAATTCTTACATCACTGATGCCTACTGAACATTAAAATTCCCTACAGAGCAACTCACACAAAAATAACCTGTGGTAATGAAGATGTGGAGCCCTTCTGTAGGCCCGAGGGCCATCATGCTTTACAAATTAACCTCTCATGGTACATGCCCTTTTCTTCCCTCTTTATTTAAGGTGCTCAGTAATTTGCTACCTGCACAATGACTGACAACTACAACATGTTCCAAGCTATGGTTGTGAATTCAGCAGTGAAGGAGGAGAGAGGAGAGCTCATTGACCCCATCTGCTTTAGCTGCTGTTGGCTATTATTAGCTCAGATCTACAGATAGCTCAGATGGGTTCCTCAGCTCCTTCTTTCACCTTTCTTTTCCCTGCAGTCCAGGCAATTGGCTACATTATCAAGGCTACAGAAGCCCTGTGCATAAACCAGTGTGTTGAAACATCTTTTTCCCAATTCCCTAATCAGCTTGCAACAGTGTACCTTCTTTTTGTGCCATCCATCCATGGTCAGAGGACATGTTGGCTGTTCAGCAGCACAGCTGACCCATCAGCAGACAGACAAGACTGGAAAAAGAGCATGCAGTTCCTGCCAACTCATCAGGCAGCATTGCTTCCTCATACCCAATTGGATGCAAATTGCTCTATCTTTCTAAAATGGTGATTAGAGTTAGATCAGCAAATGTACTGTTCATTTTCCTCATAGGAATGCCTTGTTCCTATAATAGTATGGCCTTCATACAGCCAGTAGGAAGTGTCCTGGGCTCTGTAAGTCATAGAATATCTTAAACTGGAAGGGACCTGTAAGGATCATTCAGTCCAACTTCCTGCTTCTCACAGGTCTAAAATATAGGACACTAAAATATATGACAGCACTGTCCAGATAGTCCTTAATTTCTGTCAGGCTTGGTGCCCTAGCCACATCCTTTGGGGAGCCTATTCCAGTGCCCAACCACCTTCTCAATGAAGCACCTTTTCCTAACGTTCAATCTGAACTTCACCTGGTGCTTCATTCCATCTCCTCATGTCCTATCACTGGTCACCAAAAAGGGGAGGTCAGCACCTCCCCCTTCACTGTCCCTTGGAGAAAGTTAATATACTGATGAAGCCTCATCTCAGCCTTCTCTAAGTTGAACAAGCCAAGTGACCTCAGCTGCTCGTTTAACCTTGGCAATACCTCCAACCTAGGTGAATCATCATCTTCATCGTTTGCTTCCATTTCCAGAGGCTCAATCATACTGTACATAGGATGAGTACA
This sequence comes from Manacus vitellinus, assembly GCF_001715985.3. NCBI lineage: Eukaryota > Metazoa > Chordata > Aves > Passeriformes > Pipridae > Manacus > Manacus vitellinus. The sequence goes on from NW_021940535.1 coordinate 3,849,321, forward strand.
GATTAAATATTGCTATATGATAAGCAGAGCTTGTGGGTTTTTGAACAAGATACACTAAAATTAGGTAACCAAACAGCACACAGAATAATCCCTTACGCAAAATTTCAAATGAGGATTTCTGTCAAGACCTATGACTGTGTCAGAGAACAGCAAGAGAAAGATTGTTTCATGATAGGGGATAAGCCAGAGACCAAGAGTGATTCCATTGCAAGCAACCCACAGGGTGAGAATAATATGATCCAGTAAGGCAAGTTGACAAATCAAGTTCAGAGGACATTCCAGAGTCCAGTCATAACCACCAGGAGGCAGAGCTAGAGGCCCACCCAGGAGACTGGTCAAAGACAGAACTGAGTACAAGCATACCCATAATATAGTTCAGACAAGAACCAAAAGGCCAGGGCTACGTTTAAATGGGGATTCTGGGCCCATTGTCAGAGAGTGTGAGAGAGGCCAATGTGAGTCTGATCTGGGGTATTAAGGTCTCTTTGTGCCCTAAGAGCACTGAAAAGAGCTTGAAAATTTACCCCTGGTAAGGTATCAGGACAACATTGATTGCTGTTCACACAGTTTCCTCTCTGTGTCTCTCTGTCCATCTATCCCCCCAGAAATAGCTCCCACGAAACCTCCTGTGGTCCAAAACTAACAGTATGTGATAGAGTAATCACAGTGTGCACCTGTATCAAGGAAAAGCCACTACCAATACAATGGCTGGAGCCACAGATGGTGACACCAGCTGGGAATTAATGACTCACAGGTGATGGATCACCACCCAGCACTAGAAACGACCTGCAGGACAAAGGCAAACCCATAGCTGATAAATTAAATGCTTTTGGGTTTCTAGGTCAGCAAAGCAGGTTTATTGCAAAGAGTACCTGCTAGTTGATCAGCTCTTTAGTTCAAGACAAGCCACCTTGCACACTCGGGTTTTCTTGCAGTGGAAAGCACTGTGTAGATACAAGGCATGGGAAAATTGGGGGAAGAATGCATGGAGACTTCAGTGTCAGGACCTATCCAGGGCTCCTGCCCACCCCAGGGAGACAAACAATGCTCCCAAGAATGCAGTGCACACAGAACCAGTTTATTGCATGACAGGTAGCACAGCCAAGGTGGAGAAACCAGCAAAGAAATAAATGAAATTTGATTACCAGCATTGCCTCCAAAACCATGGATGCTCAACTGCAACATGGCCAGTTGTTGTGGTTGCCCAGTCTCTAAAGTCAATAGGAGGGCAAGCAAATGCTCATGAAAATCAGTTTACATATTGCACTTTGATACCATATCAACACAGTGGGGAATGACCCCTATTGAATACTTCCCACACCTTGAGGCATCACCACAAGATTCTTCTTAGTGTTTGAACATTAAAGCTATCGTAAGGTAAAGTGGTATTGCTGTGAGGTTAAAAGCCAGAGGAGGAGTCAGCCTTTTGGCAGTGCCATGTTCGCCTGATGATAAAAGCTCTTTGCTATCTCAGAGCTGTGTTTGACAAAACCATACATTTTAAATGGATATTCTTTTCTCCCGGAATTGCCATCTATGTTGAAGCTCTGTTGCCACTATAGCTAATGGTGTAAAAATATTTGTGTGAATGCAAACACTGGAAAGGCAGAGAAAAAAAAACTTTTCCATTTTATCTGTTATGAAATTTCCAAAAAGATGCTTCATAGAATGACTGCAGAAAAAATTTACCTTATTTTCTTTTTACGGTGTGACACAGTGTCAAGTCATGCTGGCTTTGGCTGTAATCTTGTCAACAGTATCTCATCCTTTAGAAATCTCTTCTACAATTTCAGTTGAAGTACCTTTCTGGAAAAAGAAGACTCTTGAGAAAGAAAAGCAGTTGTACAAGATGACCTAATAGTTGAATAATCTTTTCCCTTTAGGGAAAGCATGAAAAAACATGAAAGCTACCAAACAGGATGATCAGAAAGAACTGGAAATACGTGTCCTGAAGGGTGGGACGTGATAGATCCCAAGGGTCGCTCAAAAACTCACTAACAGTTGTTTTCCCCTTCTAAACCTGGAGGTCTTTGGAGATTCACAGTTTTCATTACTTTAATCTCTTTCTCACACACACACATACACACACACACACACACATGCTCATTTACAAACATACAGTGCCAGGATCTAGACAGATATATACAGTTGATAGAATATAAATGGCAGTATAGGAGCCCTAGAGATCCAAGAACTTTTCTGTTTTTATTTAAAGGCTTGTTATTGAACTGACAGACTCTCCCTTCAGGTATCTACCATATGTATGTTGCCCAAAGATGCATAATTTATACTCTATGTTGTTGAACATGTGTTTCCTCAAGTTTTCTCTGCAGAGCTAATTCAGCATAATAACAGTGAACTGTAAAAAACATCCCTTAGACAGGACAATAGTAATACACATTTTTTTAAATGAGGCCTTGTTAGCTCCCTGCCAAATAACACCTAAGCTAACCATCATTCATTAGGGAAGCTTGAGTAACACGGGAAGGACCAAAATTTGCTTAAGTGTCTGAAGTTATCAGTGGGCAAATATCCAGTGTTTCTTTGGATTTGCAGGTGCATAGAAAGAGTAATTTTTCCTGAAGTTATTTTTGTATTCTTCTACTTTGTAGATGTGTATTTAAATACAGAAATTCACGTGAACATAATACCTGAGAAGTTACTTTCTTAATAAAAAAACAAGTATAGGAACTAGGTCAAATATTCGTCCCATTTCCAACCTCATTGACTTCAGGGATTTAGTAACCTGCCAAGGACTAAAATTTGGCTCTTTGTTTCCAGAAAGGATTACGATTAGGAAATCTGAAACTGTGTAACCTTCGTGCATTCATTAAATGTGAAAATAATAGAATTACTGGCATACGAAGTACTTTCAGACTATGCCTGTGAGACTGGCTGTCAGCGTTTTCAGAGAACAACCTTGCCTCTTTCCCCTCCTTGAACTGGAATGCAGAAAAAACACAAAACCCCCAGAACAGACTCACTAGAGGGTAGGGTTAGGGTAAGGGGAGTCAAACCCAGGCTTTCCTGAGGCAGATTAGCAGCAAGTGATTTTAGTAATTTGGGGTATCAGATGGCTTGTGCCAGTTATCAGACATGTTAGGGAGGGAGTCAGAGCATCTTGCAGAAAAAACATATTACGGGAGGGAAACTGGCTGGCCTTTATGGGAGCAAATGGGTAGGCAGACTGCATACATCTGTAGGGGGACATCTGTGCTGCGGGACCACTGCACCACACCCGAGTCAAAGAGACTAGAAGAAGAGCTCTTGAGAGCAGGGTGGCTGCTAGTGACTGCCATGACATCAGGAAGGGAAGGTACATGAAGTTTTTAGGCAAAGCAGAGGATTTGTGGCTCTAGGGAAAAGAGCTAAGGAAGACAAAGGATAAATGTCACCTGAGGTGCCAGGGTCAGCAGTGAGACTGATAGCTCTCCAGTTTGGAAGTAAGCAACTGACAGTGTGCATTTGCAGCCCAGAAAACCAACCTTATCCTGGGCTGCAACAAAAGAACTGTGGCCAGCATGTCATCTACTCCTCTGCTCTGGTCTTGTGAGATCCCACCTGGACTGCTGCATCCAGCTCTGGTGTCATCAGCACAGAAAAAACAAGGACCTGTTGGAATGGGTCCAGAGGAGAGCCACAAAATGATCAGAGGGGTGGAGCACCTGTCCTATGAAGACAGGCTGAGAGAGTTGGGGCTCTTCAACCTGGAGAAGAGAAGGCTCCATGGAGACCTTATTGTGGCCTTTCAATACTTAAAGGGGGCTTATAAGAATGATGGGGACAGATTTTTAGTAGGGTCTGTTGTGACAAGGTGTAATGGCTTCCTGATCTAGTTGAAGATGTCCATGCTCATTGCAGGGGGGTTGGACTTTAAAGGGACTTTCCAACCCAAACTATGATTCTGTGAACCAGAAGTACTGTAACAACATATCTGAATGTCTAGCAGAGGAAGGGTATGGATCTGACAGGTTTTAATGAGTCTACAAAGCTGAATAACTCAAGACTCTCAGAAAAGACGTGCTTAAGTAGTCTTGAAATTATCTT